>NC_135370.1:103321005-103629933 GCF_049243985.1 Paroedura picta
TGCCCATCCCTACTTGAAAGCATATACCCTGAAGAACTTGTTGATCTCTAAGGTGCTACTAAACTCAAATCTATCTTTGACAAATGAGAATGTTCTTTTCATCACGTATATGTAATACTTTTGTGTGTACTGGCCTGAGAAAGGGTTAATTTTGCTTGTGTGATAGTTCCCTTCCTCTGGGGTACAAGGACTGTGACTGACAACAATGGCTAGCATCACTTTACCTATTTCCATAGTGGGATGGAGTGAAATACATTGCTAATGGCTAAAAAATTAAACTAAAAACTTAAAAAATTTACAAAATAGGTTAAAGCTGCAGATCTTTTTTAAATACAGGAAAGAAAGTGTCAAAGAGAATAATATCAATAAAATGATTATTGAGCAAGATTAAAACAATTTGGGCCACGGAGAAAACAACCACTACAATTGTTAAAATCTCAGCAGTGTTAAAATGCTTTTCCTGTGGACAGCTCAAAGAACTGACTCATCTGGTTAAACTTCTAAAGACCTGGAGGTTGTCCCACTTAAAAAACTACCTTTCCCACCCTCCAGCTGGGACCTGGAATTCAGTTCCCCTGAAGAAAAGGGCAGTTTCCGAAGATGGACTATGTGGCATCACAAGGCCATTGAATTTTCTCTCCTCCCAAACTCTGCATTTCTCAGTCTTCATTCCCAAAATTCCCAACTGAGAGTTCAATTCTTTCATAAAGGCTCTGTTCCATATTATCTCACTTGAAGAAATAAGGAAAGTTTTAGCTACCAGAGAAGGCCTTCTTTGGTTTTGTACCTCACCTCTGGAACTGCTCATCTTTCACTGGAGGCAGGCGGTGTTCTGCCCTCACCTCTCATTGCCTGCCCCCATTTTTGTAGATGGAGGAGAAAAAAATCACTCATACTAATTCCACATGGTGGTAGCCATGCTGGGCTACTGGTGGATGTTTGCAGCAGGGCTGTTCACCCAGCCGCTTTCTGTGCTCCATGTGGGACCTTTTTGGGTGGTGCGCCAGGTCTGCCCTGGATTACTGCCTCCAAATGGAGGCAACTGGGGCAGAACGGTTCTGCCACCAAGGGGGAATTAATTCTACTTTTTTCTTTTTTTTTAATGAAGGTAGGATTGTGTTGTCACACAATCCCACCTTCCTGAAAATAAAACAAAATGTCTCAGTTGGCTCTGTGCTGCTGCAAAGCTCTGCAGAACTGACTGGGGCATTTTTGTCGCTGCCGGGATGCTGTAGGCAAGGGAGGTCTGGACAGCCCAACTCTTTCTTGCCCACATGGGCCTACACAGGGATAGGCTCTGCTGGTGCCCGTGGCAGAAAACAGAACACGAAGACATCCTCAGTTTTTCTCCTGTATGCAGTTGTTACATCTGCAAAAAACTCCCCTCATCTGTACAACTGGTGGAAGGTGCAGAAGTCTTTTATTAGCTGTTGTGGGTATTCTGGGCTGTGTGGCTGTGGTCTGATAATTTTAATCCCTGACATTTTGCCAGTAACTCTGGCAAGCATTTTCAGAGGTAGGCAAAATGGAAATCATGCCAAAATTTAAAATGTGTGAACAGTTGCCGGTCATTGATTTATCTGGGTGGTGGCGGGTAATCACATTCCTGTCATTTGGGATTCTCCCAGAGGATGGACTGAAACTTGGAAGTGCTTTTCCTGAGTCTGGGTAGAGTTCATTAGTCAAGGTCTTGCCTATCTTGTCTGATGAACTATTGTGATGTGTTTTTAGAGTCCCATGGTCTTCCATTCTCATACCAGTCTTTTAAACTTTTTAAAAGTTCTGTTGATTTTCAGACTTTCTTCTTTTTGTTGAAACTGTATTGATGTTTGTGAATTTCAGTTGCTTCCGCCATATAGTAGCTGTTGTTGTCCAGTATTTCTGTGATATAGTGATATAACAATATAAAATTGAAAATTTAGACTCGGTGGGGGGGGGGGGAGAGTCCCAGTGAAAGCATATGGTGAAATAAATGTTTTAAGATGCTACTGGACTTCTGTTTTGTTGTTATTGTTGTTTCTATATTAGACTAACACAGCTAACCCTCTCAATATAGCCAGTTTTAATATTTTAAAATCAAGGCCTTTAATTTTTGATACAGAAATACTTCAGTTATCATAAGTAAACATTAACATGATGATGAAATAAACATTTCTGAAGCTAATTGGTTTGGAAGTTAACAAAATAGAATCTTTCAAAGTAATTAAGTTAGAAATGTACCCTAGTTATGAGATGGTTTCCTAGAGTCAGTAAAGAGCCACTTTGGTTTTATCTTGCATAAGAAAGTTGCATGAAGGAAAAGCTAGAAACAAACAGAAAATACCCCCTCAGTTCCCATCTCTGAATACAGTGACATTCATTTGGAAAGAAGCAGTGCCAGCTTTTTGAAAGCTGACTTCTTCATCCCAACAATAACACACAATGAGTTATTGACTTGTTTTATATATGGAATCTCTTTTCAGTAACTAACTTTCACTCCCCACAGTCTGGACAAATGATTGATTTTGTTGTTAGAAAGCAAGGAAGCTTTTGCAGGAAACATGGTAGTTCAAACTACTGTGATGCCATTTGTTCCCCAACTGAATAGGGTCTTATTAAAACGCACTTTCCAAAAATACCTGCAGCTGGCCTTTATCACCATGCTTTGTATATATAAATAACTAATTTGCCCTACTTCTTTGTTCAGCAACAGGCCGTCGGGAGTCATGTCAATACACACGAAGGCATTCCTTAAGCTGAAGTGTATCGATCTGTGTGTAAAACATACTTTAGAATGACTGACGTTATACAAGAGTGGTGTTTATCAGTATATAACAAATTAATTGGCATATGCAGGACAACACAATCCAAGTTCAGTGCTTTTAAATCTCATTGATTCAGTCGGAGAAATTTAAATCTGGGAATTATTTATATGACTAGTCGAAAACCCACTGCAAGTTGAAATGCAGCGGGCGCTAGTGGGACGGCGGTTGGTGGGGAGGCAGCGATGTCAAGGGGTGGAGAGGACTGGTGTCCCCCTGCCCCCTCCCCCTCCCAAGGTGGGGGGAGCATGGGTCAACCATGGGGCTGGTGGGCCCCGGGCTGGCTGGCACTGCCTGCCCCATTACCTGTAGTGAGGCACCTCCTCCATGGTGTGGCTGGAGGCTCCTCGCAGGGCTCTCCATCTCTACCATTTGCTGTGTGTGGCTGCTGACATGGCCTTGTATGCCGCCTCAGCACCACCACTGGCCGCCCTCTGCCACCACCCCCTCCCCAGTGGCTCTGTGGCCGCCTCCTCACTAGGCCCATGGCTGCCTCCTCGGTGGTGCTGCCACCACCTCCTTCTCCTGGCCACCTCCTCCTCCTGGCCAGGTGGAGTGGTGGGGCACCGCACATGTGTCAGCCCCGGCAGACAGGCTCATCTGCGGTCAGGGTGCTGGAGAGGTGAGTGGCTGTGTAGGGAGGGTGGTGACATTAGGGGCCAGCCCAATCATGGTGCGGCCAGCTTTGCTGGCCACACCCTGACTGGGCTGGATTCAAGTCCGGACAGTCTCAGCAGGCCAGACACGCTCCAGCGTGCCATAGAGGCACTATGGATAAGGATGGGGAAATTATAGCTTTTTAAAATGTTACATTTGTGTTGCTTCATTATTCTAACTAGATCACCACATGTGCTGCTTAGAGTCAATGCATAATATTTTTAAGTAAATGTCTATGTATTCTGAATAGATCAGTCATATTAAACAATTAAATCAGTAGTAAGGAATGGCTGGATCTCTTGCTTTCACTGCTTATAAATGTCTTACTGCAGTATTTCTTCAAGTTAAAAAATACTTATGCACATTTACCTGGGAGTAACTCCAGTTAAAATAAGTGGTGCATGCTCTTGAGTAATCATGTGTGCATAGCTTCACACTATAGGAGATTTTAATTGCATGTGAATCATTCAAGCTTTTTATGAAATAAGAATATGCTGTTTTTATTTTATTTATTCTTATTTTAGAAATAAATATAAGCAGTGAAAGAGCCTCTTGTGGCGCAGAATGGTAAGGCAGTCATCTGAAAGCTTTGCCCATGAGGCTGGGAGTTCATCCCAGCAGCCGGCTCAAGGTTGACTCACCCTTCCATCCTTCCGAGGTCGGTAAAATGAGTACTCAGCTTGCTGCTGGGGGGTAAACGGTAATGACTGGGGAAGGCACTGGCAAACTGCCCCGTATTGAGTCTGCCATGAAAACGCTAGAGGGTGTCACCCCAAGGGTCAGACATAACTCAGTGCTTGCACAGGGGATACCTTTACCTTTACCTTTATGAAATAAGAATATGATACAAAAATTTACACTGGCCATTAAACTGACATGAGCTGCAATACTAAAAAAAAGTTCTGGTGAAACCATTGTGATTTGTATTTGTGTCACAGAGCTGTGCACCATTTAGGGTTACCAGTTACCCACCAGAGGCTGGAGATCTCCTATTGCCCACCACCACTCCATGGCTAGTAAGAGAATATCAAAGTAGATTGGAATTGGCATGATGGTGCTATGCACTTCAGCTGAAAACTTAAAAGTGATATCATGCCTCACTGGGAACTGCTAGGAACACAGTGATTTTATTGTAGAGTTCCTGGTGATTCCTGGAGAGGCATAACATCATGGCTTGGTGTTCCCTGGAAGTGATATAATGCTGTCATGCCATGTCCCCTTCCCTCAAGACTCCAATCAACTACCAGCTGCTGGCAGGCAATGCTAACGGCATTCCAGTTGTCTGAACTGGGCCCTATTTCTTCTTTAAGTCTTCCAGAAGTTTGCATTTTAGAATTATTTGGATTTTTTTAAGTGACCATACTTGCCTTTACTGACTTGTTTTGACTTGCCATTTTTAAAATAACTAGAGAGATTTATACCTGTACAAAACTATGAAATGTACTCCAGTTAAGCTATTCATCTTGTAATGTCACCAGTTCTCTTCTGTTTTATACTGTTTGAAGGTAAATTGTAAAACAGCTCCCTGTACTATATGTTCCTTTCTTTTTTGATACTGCTAGAGTGTATTATATAATGGCAGCAGTGGGAAAAAAAGGCTTCCAGCATAGCTAATACTGACGAGACTGATGAAGAGTTTACAGCAGAAGAATTGTTTAAAGACCTTGGCTGCAACGCAGCACACAGTTATGTTGCTTAAATCTCATTGATTTCTTTGGGATTTAAAAGCAATTTGTTTTCTGAAGTGGAGGCAAATTTCATAAACAGAAGCTTTGTGGAAGTTTGGGTTTTTTAAAAAAATGTTCTACAGTATCGGATTACTTGGCAAGAAAGATAACACGATGCTATTTTTGTCAGATGCATTTAAAAAGATGAAATTCTAGCTTTATCTATAACGATTGGCTGGTAAAAGAACTGCCCATTTATAAACATTTTAAAAATGTTTTGAATAATGATAAAGTCATACTGTGTAGTTAGAACCTCTAGGTCCCTGCTAGAAGAATTTTTAGAATGTCTGTGCATTTATAAGGGTACACTCTAGAAAGTAGGCATGCTAAAGATATTTGTTCTTCAGGTCAAGCTACCTGTTGCCCTTAGTTAATGCAGCATTCTTTGTTTTTCATGTACTAGGGACTGTACCAACAGGATTTCATGTACCAACAGGATTTCATTCAGCCTTAAGAAGAAATTTGTTATGTATCTTTTCCCATTAAATTATGCCAAAAGTAGATATGCACTTGGCATAAGTGACAGGAGAATTGTGCCCTAAAAAGAGAGGCATATTATCATTATGTCTTGATACCAGAAAGAGATGCTATTAACACTGCATAATAATTTCCCAATGTGAATATATATATATATATATTATCTAAATTTGTATATACACACAGACATCCACACACATACAGTGCTAGCAATGTATATTATACTAAAATGTTTATTTTTAACATGCAAATTTTTAACATGCAAATTTAGTTACAATCATGCTTTTGCTTAATATTTTTAAATATATACCGTATTTGCCGGCGTATAAGACGACTGGGCGTATAAGACGACCCCCCAACATTTCCACTCAAAATATAGAGTTTGTTACATTACATTACAGTACTTTGGGCCACTATGGGCAGCTATGTCTATCCCAACTGAAGTGCACCTGGCGTGTAGGACGACCCCCCTACTTGGAGGCACGTTTTTCAGGGGGGAAAAGTAGTCTTATACGCCAGCAAATACTGTATTACTTTATAGTTACAATCACTGCTTACAATCTCTTTATGGTATTTTTAAACATTCTCTCTTATTCTGATAACAACCAGACTTTCAGTCTTTATGTGTTAGCAGTTCCAATACTAGTGATAAAATACCGCTGCATCAGTAAGCCACTAAACTGCATTGGCTGCCAGTTGAATACTGAATCAAGTTCAAGGTTTTGGTTTTGAACTGTCTGGGCCCAGTGTACTTGAGGGACCACCTAACTCCCTATGCCCTACACAGGCCTTGTGCTCTGTGACTGCTAATAGGCTGGTGATCCCCAGTCCATGGGAAGTACACCTGGCCTCAACCAGGGCCAGGGCCTTTTCAGCCCTGACCCCTGCCTGGTGGAATGAGCTCCCAGGAGAGATGAAGGCCCTGACAGAGCTGTCAAAATTCCTACAAGATGGAGCTCTTCCTCCAGGCATTTGGTTGAAGCCGGGCAGAAGAAGAAGTTCTTTCCCCTCGTCTGAGTGTCCATGTGGAACAGCCTTGTTTGAGATATAGCAGCCTGGGAGAGTGGAGATGGGTTGGAATGGTGGGAACTGGTGTGTGGGTGGGGAGGGTCTTGGGGTTGGTTTTATTATATTTTATTGTATTTTTAACCTTTGTTGCAAGCAACCGTGAGCTTGTAGGTCCCAGAGTTGTGGCCTGGAAATATAATTAAAAATAAATGAAGAAATGAAGCTTTGGAGGAGGGGGGGATGTAATGGAAGAGATGTTCCTGCAGATATGCCAGTTCCAGACATTTATGGTTTTCAAGGTTAATACTAAAACCTTGAATCTGATCCAGTCTCTAATTTAGAGCCAATACACTCGGTCATGTACGCCCTCCACTGGATTCATGTAAGAACCTGCACTGCTTCATTTTGTACCATTTGGAGTCTCCAAGTCAGTCTCAAAGAAAGCCCTATGTAGAGCAAGTTACAGAAGTCTAACCTGGAGGTGAGAGTAGCATGGATTACCCTGGCTAGGTTAGGTGCCAAGTGGTAAGGTGCTAGTTACCATGCCTGGCATAGATGGAAAAATGTCAGGTGAGTGGCATTCACAATCTGGACTTCCATTGAAAGGAAGAGTCCAGAATCATGCCAAGCCTCTTTTCAGAGGTTACAGATGTCAGTTGGACTTCATCCAGAGCTGGTACCCTCACCATCTGCCTCTCAGCATGCTGGTCCAGCCAGAGGATCTCTGTGTTGGCTGGATTCAACTTCAACCAGCTCTGCTTGAGCCACTCCACCATGGCTTCCAAGCAACTGGCTAGATTGTTTGGGGGTGTTGACGGATGGCTGTCCATTATCAGAAAAAGCTGGAACCATGGCCTCTGATTCTTTCTCTGGGAATGTCCCTGAAACAAGGGACTGGTTATTAGTTTCCTGGAGAGGGACCTGGATCTCCTCACTACTTGCTCTCCCCTGCCTTCTTCAGTTAATACATCTCATGTTGGATTTTCCTAATTCCTGCGACTTTCAGCTTTCCCTACAGCTATTGCCATTTCCAGTTACTCTTATAAGCTCATAATGTTACCAATGAATAATGGCCTCAGTTTAGTCATTTTAGCTTCCAGGGAGAATTCAGGCTTGATTTAATCCAGGACTGATTTATTGGTCTTTTTGATGGTCCAAGGTATTGTAAATCTCACCTACACTAATTTTCAAATGAACCAACTCTCTTTCTGCCAGCTTTCTTCACTGTTCACCAAAGTTCAAAACCTCCTCCTCATTTTAATTCAGCTGGGGCCATCTATGGCTCTTTTGAACAAATCCCCTCTTCCATGTTTTGGGCTATTAGTGCATCCTACTAAAATATGTGTGAATAGCCAGGCTATTTTTGTCTGCTGTGGGAAGATTTTGATGGATTTATAATCTGATCTATACTATACTATGATATATACAGTATACTGCTTTTTTCACAAATTTCACAAATTCTGTTATCATTTCAGCTGGATTTTGCTCTTGATGGTCAGAGGGAGAAAATTACAATCAAGGGCATTCTATCACTGAAAACAGAAGAACTGTATGTAGAACAAGATAAAGTAAGTGAATGGTAGTGATTTAGAAAGTTATGCATAATGTTTATGTATATGAATTTATGAATAGAGCATGACATATTGCATTATGAGGTTTTTAGTAGTCCGTATCAGTAGTACAATCAATTCAGATTTAAAATTGGCAGGCTTTTCCTTCATAAGTAATATGTTCACATTTAAAACATTTCATTACATTTAGCCCTTGAAGATTTTGATGACCTTCTATGTTTGGGGAAAAGGAGGAGGGGGAGAAACCTCTGAAAAATTAGAAGGAGGTACGCAGTACCAGAGGTTGCAAAAAGACACAAAGATGTTTGCATTGACTATGAAGGACAATCAATTTGAAAACTGAAGATAACCACTGTAAATCAATTAATCCAAATCGATTTGGCCAAATCAAAACAACATTATAGGTGATTTGGAGAAATCAATTCAGCGCCACTGAAACTAATAGCACCATTCAAGTCTATGGAGATTTTCCCTTTTCACTCTTTTCTGGGCTCTGGGTAGGGGGTTGAGGTAGAGGCAACAAACTCACAGCACAGCTTCTGGAGCTGCTCCTCAAAAGAACCCCCAGGTTGCAAAAAAAGATTGGACCAGGGGGGTCCAATTCGAGGGACACCCAAAGAGGGCGCCCCAATCCAATCTCCATTATTTCCTATGAGGAGAAAAAAAATGATTCTCTGATCTATTCCCACCACTATTGTAACAGACCCTTGTCCCTAATCTGGAAATTACAGCTGGTTCAAAGTGCTGCTGCACGGGAACACTGAGGAAGGCCTGTTATTGTGGCAGCTACTTTGGTTCCCAGTAGAGTCCCGGTTCACTTCAAAGCTTTGTTTTTGACCTTTAAGGCCATATGCAGTCTGGGCCTGGGGTATCTGACTGCCTATCTGAATATGTCCCCCAGACAGCGCTTTGCTCAGTAACAGCAAATCACCAACTGGCCTCAACTGGGCCAGGGCTTTCTCAGCCTTGACAACTGCCTGGTGGAATGATCTCCACAAGAACATCAGGGCCCTAACAGAACTTACACAGTTCCATATGGCCTGCAAGACAAAGCTCTTCCACCAGGCTTTTGGTTGAGTCCAGTAAACAACAAACATGCAACTGCAGTAATTTTCACTAACAAACAGTCTTCTCTCCCACTGCCCTTCCAATGAGAAGGAGAACAGACTGACCAATCCAACAAGATTGGGCCTACTGTTTACATTTTTTTATTTTAGTTAATTTTAATTGTTTTAATTATTTTAAATGTATTATTTTATGCATAAATGCTGTAAACTTCCCTGAGATGCTACATGCAATTGGGGTGGTCTAGAAATGTAATAAGTAAATAACTCAATAAAGAGATTCAGTAGAAGCATAATCTTTTACAAATAAGCACGCTGTATATAAGCTTAAGATTTGGGATTCAGTGAAAGTGCTACATCTTTTCTGTAAAAAGCTGTAGGTAAACTTTTTAGAGATTTCAATTCATACTTTTCAGGAATGCCATGTATGCTCATTTAATGTCATGGGCCTTTACCTATACCAATGTTTTGTCAATGAAGAGCAGCAGACTCCAAACCGGGTTTGATTCCCTACTCCCAGACTGGGTGACCTTGGGGTAGTCACAGTTCTCTTAGGGTTATTCTCACAGAGCAGTTTCTCTAAGAATTTTCTGAGTGCCACCTGCCTCACAGGGTGTCTGATGTGGGGAGAGGAAAGGAAAGGACGTTGTAAGCCACTTTGGGATTCCCCCTTCTTGTTGTGTGTTGCATTAATAACTTTTAATCTAATCATATCTAGGATCTTATTAAAAGTTTGATTAAACCATTGAATAATTCTTGGTTGGGGAAAATGGGTTACATTTTGAATCTGGAATAAACAAACATCATTTTCACAATAGTCCGGAGATGGGCTCCTGTAAAAAGTGAAGATCTGAGGGAACTTTCATATACTACACAGTTCTGTGATTTCTTATGATTCATTGTTAGGCACAAACTGCACCAACTATGCATTGATTAAATCTCAAGGCTGATCAGAGACTGACCACACCCTCTAAAAGCAGCAGGATCTTTTCCCAGGATGTAAGGATAAGAATGTCCACCTTCCAAAACAAATTGCATTAGATTAAATAACACAAGCAATTTGGGCATCATATTCTAATATCCATTCAAAGCCACACACATGAATCCATACCAAGGCCAAATCTGAAAAGAAGTAGCTACAGCAAAACATTCTGGAGAGCTTAGATGAAAATTAATGATAAGAGCCCTCCTTTCGCTTTGTCCTCCAGCGGTTTCCTGGGTTTTTGCTTCCTGACAAGATGGTTGAGCAAAAGTCAGGACAACCTGCCCCCCCCCCCCCCATTTTGGCTTGTCAATCACTGTGCTGTGGCGTCAGCCACCAATCACCTTTCATTGCTATATTCTTGTATCCTAGCAGCCGCAACCCCCAAACAGAAAATATTTTTTAGAAAAAAAAATCAAGATCTGCAAAGCAATGTAGAGCCATAACAACATATAATGATTTATAGTTAGCCAGGTGGTATTTTCATGTCTTTCCCCCTCTCCTTTGAAGAGGAGCTTGATTTGCAGAAAGCACAGCAAGGCAAAGGAGAAAGCAGCCGCAACCCGCCTCTTTGCCTTGGATCCCACCCACATGGTTGTTGTTGTTATTTAATTGATTACCCGCCACTCCCAGACTGGCTCATGGTGGCTTACAAACGTCCAATTAAAAACTCCATTAAAACCCCATTAAAGTGGACACAAAATACATGAAATACAATAAACCAGACAACATGGCAGAACATCGCCCCCATCTGCCCCTACCTCTAGAGGGAAGAAGAAGAAGGAACAAGATAACCCAAGTTGCTGCTTGACACCAGAAGGGCCCCATTGATTCCCCACTGCCCCAGATTCAACCGTAGACGTGGTGGAAGAGCTCCATTTTGCAGGCCCTGCAGAATGTTGAAAGGTCCCACAGGGCCTGCCACTCACCTGGGAGCTCATTCCACCAGGTCTGGGCCAGGACCAAAAAGGCCCTAGCCCTGGTCAAGGCTAGGTGTGGCCAGGTGTTCAGGAGACAGGTAGGGCACTAGTAGCCGAGCTTGGTGAAATTGGAAGAATGCCTGGCCTTCTTGACCTGAGCCTCCATAGTTAGCGAGTCATCAATGGTCACACCCAGATTCCTGGCCTGGGATACGGTCATGAGTTATGTCCTTGCCAGGGTGGGTAATCACACTTCTTGGCCTATCCCCCTACCTCCTAGCTACAGGACCTCCATCTTGGAGGGGTTGAGTTTCAGACAACTCTGCTCAAGCCATTCAGTCACTGCTTCCAAACATCTGGCAATTGGTTAGGGGGGGAGAGTCGGGACGGCCATCCATGAGGAGATAGAGCTGGATGTCGCATATTGATGACAACCCAACCCAAAACTCCATACCAACTCGACCAGAGGGCACATAAAGATATTAAATAGTGTGGGGGAGAGAACCATGCCCTGAGGGACCCCACAAGAGAGACTATAGGTACGCAAGAACTCATCTTCCACCATCATCCTCTGCATCCAGTTATGGAGATAGGAGTGTATTTGGCTAAGAGCTGTGCCCCGTATCCCCATCCTGGCAAGGCAGTGAGCCAGCAGTTCATGGTCGACCACATCAAATGTGACCAACAAATCTAACAGAACCAGGACAGCTGACTCGCCTCGATCCAGCTGGTAATGGATGTCATCCAACAAGGTGACTAACACTGTCTCCACCCCGTGACCAGGGTGGAAGCCAGACTGATATGGATCAAAAACCAAAGTTTCTTCCAGGAATGCCAGGAGCTGGTCTGCCATGGCCTTTTCAACTACCTTACCCAGGAATGCTGAATGAGAAACCAGGTGGCAGGTGGCCAGGTCCTGTGGGTCCCATGACATTTTTTAAAGGAGAGGTTGAACCACCGTCCCCTGGTAAACAGGGAGAGATTGATAATGTCCTTGAGCTGGCCGCCTATTCGCTGGCCACCCCTTTAAGGAGCAGGGATCATGGGGACAAGTGATCACCCTGACCGACCCTAGCAACTTGTCCACTTTAGATAAAGAGAGCCATCTGAAGCCATCAAATATCACCTCCAAAGGCAGCCAACAGGCCTCCAGTTCATTTATTGTATTAACCATAGTGGGAAGGTCGCAGTAGAACGACAAGACTTTATCCGCAAAATAGCTCCCTAATGCCTCACAGCCAAGTTCCAATTGACAACAAAAAAAATTGGCGGTAAGAGACCGAACTACCCTAAACAATTGGGCTGAGTGAGAGCTTGTGGGCTACAATCCATTGAAAGCAAGCAAGCAAGCAAGCAAGCAAGCAAGCAAGCAAGCAAGCAAGCAAGCAAGCAAGCAAGCAAGCAAGCAAGCAAGCAAGCAAGCAAGCAAGAAAGAAAGAAAGAAAGAAAGAAAGAAAGAAAGAAAGAAAGAAAGAAAGAAAGAAAGAAAGAACACATCTCTCCCCCTCAGCTCTGGTCACCCCTCCACATAAACATGATTCAAGCAATGCATGCATGAAATGGACTGGGTGTAATTTCATTACACTGGAACTGTGTAGCAGGCTCCCTTGCCGACCCTGTAGAAGGTGGTTTTGAAAAAAGTCCTTTGAAAAAAAGGGCGGGGTCAGGAGGATGGAAGTGACTCTTGGGGTGGGTGGGTAGTTCAGAGGGTGGGGAAAGAGACAGCCCAATTTTCCCTTCCTGACATCCCTCCTGTGATAAGAAAGGGACTGCGGATTTATCTATGTTCCCTCATCGCAGGGCAACGGGCAGGCAGAGGCGCACCAGCCCTGGGAAAGCCACAGAAGGGAGGCGATGTCACCAGGAAGCCTGAATAAACCTCACAAGGAGAGGGTGATCTGAGGAAAATGACTCATGCGGAAATGGTCTCACTTTCTTGGCCTCTCGGGATATAGGAGATGGCCCAGCTATGTGCCACTATTCTCCTCCAATGACTCTTGTTTCAAAACTGCTGACAGTGTGTCAACTACTCCAGTTTCAACCACTCCTCAGCTAATGTTCTTCAGCTACTTTCTAATTCCCTGTTTGAGTTTCAGGGTTAATCTTGAGGGTTGCTTCTGCAAACTAGGCCAGATGTTTACCAACACATGATTCAATATGTTGTAGAGAGCAAGGGGTCTCAGGAAGATGGGCTACATTATCAGTGAGTTCTCTTAGCTTGGTTCCCAAGATAAGGTCTTGAGCCTTGATTAACAGGGTCCTGATGGAGCTAAAACAGTTCTGTAGGGCCTGCAAAAGGGAGCTCTTCCACCAGGCATTTGGTTGAGACCAAGTGACCAGCAACATCTACAGGGCCCCTTCTCCATCCCACCCAAAAATCCACCCAAGTGTTATGCTCTGGACCTGTTCCCATTGTTATTGTTTATTACCTCTGTTAATATTATTGTTGTTGTTATGAAAAACTTAGTTCCATGTAATGATTTTTATGTTTTATGTAAACTGTCCTGAGCCTCAGGGGAGGGTGGTATATAAATATAATAAATAAATAAATCATCTGGACAAGGAATTGGAGTCACTGTGGTGGGCAGGTAGTTGTAAATTTTCTACATTCTGCAGGGAGTTGGACTACATGACCCTGGAGGTCTCTTCCAACTCTATGATTTTATGATTCAAAGCTGATAAATACTACTTTTTGCTCTCATTGGATTATATTGTATTGTATTGCAATTCTATTTCTGGCTTGAAAAGAAAATGTTAACTAAGTTCTTACTTTTATGGAAAAACTGTAGTTTACATTGTCAAGCCATAGTGTGCTAATCATAAGATACCACGGGAAATATTGTAATGAAGAACTATTAAATCAACCTTTTTCCTTGCAAAGTCTCATGCTGAGAACTTGACAGCATATTCTATAAATGAAATAATACAAAATTGCTGTGAAGCAAAAATGGAGCATTATCTCCATGTAGATCACTACAGTAACCAAATGTCGTTCTTTCAAAGAGAAATTTGGAAATTTTACTAACTTCATTATAATGCTATTAAGTAAAAACATTTCTCTGCTCTCATGATGAATAATAATATATTTACGATCATTATAGTTATTGTTCCTAGCTGCTAATCAACATAAATAATTTTATAAAAATTAGTTGATCATCACTTTTTTGGGGGGAAAGTCAAGTTAATATGCAACAAATCATTTTTGTCTATACTCTTTTAGGCAATTGCTGAAATCCAAAGTACAGGATACTGTGTGTTGGTCATCCTTCTGCTCAGTCACCCAAACACTGAGGGACCTACAGGGCAACATCCCATAAAGTATAAGTGTTCATCAGTCGTAGGAAAAATAGACCTCTGCCCCATGTATGCATGGAAGAACTTTGCAGATATGCACAAGGTTCTATGTATACTGGCTACACTGTTTTCATATTTCTTTTTATAAGTGGCACATTTTCTAGATTTGTATTATCTAGGTCTCTTTTTATTATTTTAAATTTTTGGTTTTACGGTATCATGGTTATCACTTCTGTTTTACATGCAGAAGGGCCTAGATTCAAGCCCTAGTGGAACCACTAGGCTTTTCTGCAGGGAGGGGCACAGTGGAAGAGCCTGTACTTGCACGGAGAAAGTTCCTAGTTCAATCCCCAATATCTCCAGTTAAAAGTACCAGGTGGCAGTTGATGTGAAAGCCCTCACCTTGGAGAACCACTGGCAGTCTGAGTTGACAATACCAACTTATGGTTGAATTCAGTATAAGGCAGCTACGTGGTATGTTTGTATTTAGGGAAGGACACAAACCAGAAAAATGTAGTTTGTTTTGTTTTGTGGTTCATGGTGTGCCTATTCATGAGTAATGAATTGTCACAAACCTTTTAGCACCAAAGGAAATGGCTGATTTCATAAAGTTCATGATGTGGTATAATAGCCCCCAGCATGCTAGAAATAGCAAACTCCCAGGAGTTTTCTTGCTTACTCTTCTCTACTTGCCCTCCAAGTTATGTGCAGATTAGACTTAGGCTCCCCCAAAGTAGATGCTTTGGGGGGAAATGTCAGATGCAGGTTCAAAAGTATATAGAATGGACTCCCTACGAGCTACACATGCCAAATGTAAAGGAAACTTCACCCTGCCACCCACTGCTTTGCAATTTCTCCACTTTTGAGATGGATTACATATCTGGGAGAGCCTCTTGTGGCGCAGAGTGGTAAGGCAGCGATATGCTGTCTGAAGCTGTCTGCCCATGAGGTTGGGAGTTCGATCCCAGC
Source organism: Paroedura picta (assembly GCF_049243985.1). NCBI lineage: Eukaryota > Metazoa > Chordata > Lepidosauria > Squamata > Gekkonidae > Paroedura > Paroedura picta. The sequence goes on from NC_135370.1 coordinate 103,336,476, forward strand.
AGCCGGCTCAAGGTTGACTCAGCCTTCCATCCTTCCGAGGTCGGTAAAATGAGTACCCAGCTTGCTGGGGGATAAACGGTAATGACTGGTGAAGGCACTGGCAAACCACCCTGTATTGAGTCTGCCATGAAAACGCTAGAGGGCGTCACCCCAAGGGTCAGACATGACTCGGTGCTTGCACAGGGGATACCTTTACCTTTACCTTTACATATCTGGGGTGCCAGTTATGGACCCCCATAAAAAGTGTCCCCAGTACTTTTTCTGGAAAAGATAGCTGCAGTTAACAGAAGTCTATAGAAAAGCTCAGGAACAAGCTGTGTCATAGAACGCATAAGGAAACTTCACCTGGGAGACCTCCCTGAAGCAAACACTAAAAACAAGGCAGGTATCCACCCTATGCTTGCTGCCCCTCAATTCTAGAAAGGCAGGTTCTGAAGGACGGAAAGGTAGACATCCCCAAATTCTGAAAAGGGCTCCTTAAATTAATCCCACAGCAGTTCGGCAGAGACCCCTGGCAAGCATTGGAGCCCAGCAAGTTTTACCACAATTCTCCCAAGCTCCTCCAGACCCAAACATATAGATCCTCCCGTGTAAGCCTACTTGTAGATAAAATTTCTAGTTATTCACTGTTAGTGGAATACATTGTACAGATCACCTGTTGTGAATTGAAGAAATGCAATGGAAATGGATAGTCAAACAGGGACTTGCTTGTACAGTCAGATGCTTGTTGAAGTACATGCTTGCTGAGGTGGTGGTTCTTTGAGGTAGGTGTTGTATTATGAAATAGATGTTGTTGTATGAGGGAGACATTCTTTGTAGGGTAAAGGTAAAGGGGGATACCCAGAGGTTTTCTCAGTAGAGAAATTTCAATGAGAAAGGGTTGGGGGTGGGCTGGCAAATGTGGTCATCTTCCCACCCAAGAGCCTCAAGGTGGATCAGCCAGAGAAAAGGAGCAATGGTAGTACTTTCAGGGGAATAACAGGAGGCCTAGAGCTTATTCTTTGAGGTCCAGAGAGGGGTATCCTAGCAGGTGGAGGTTGACCTTGAAGAAGGCCAACTCATCCACTCTGGCCAGGTCCAGGCAGGACAGATGGGGGCTGAGAATAACTCCCAGGTAAGAGAATGCCCACTTACTCTGGACACTGGTGGGAGGGCAGAGAGGAGACTCATGACTACCAACGATACCAGATGCCAGCCTTGGGTGACCAGAACTCTGGGTAATCAGTAGTGATGGGCTCAGGGGACTAACCAAGATACTCCTTACCATCACTTCTGCCAAATACTCTGTCATTGCATCCCTGCTACTGCTGACTTCCCAGTTCACCACTGACAACCAGTGCCTCCCACCTTTTGATTGTCAAAACTTCTGTGTACCTTGAGGGTGAAAGTGGGTGCAAACGGTCCTTATCAAGGAAAGAAATTCTCTACCCCTGCATACCATAGATTTATCACTAGTGATTCTGGAGCCTCTTTCCCCTGATCTCTTCTTGGGGCTGTTCACAAAGACAAATGAGTTGTTAGCACTTCTTAGGCACCAGCAGTTGCTAATGCTCTTTGGAGAAGGAGACTCTTCCACATTTCAGCTTACATGAACAACAAAATACTAGATCTTGTAAATAAACTTGAAACTAAAAGTTGCAAACATGAAGGAAAACTTAATGCATATTAGTCAGTCTAATGGTTAAAGCATTAATAGCCATCTTACCACCCATTTGTCTTTCTGAGTTTTAGTTCAGTGTTGTAGTTTCATAGCTATCCATCCAAGAATTCAGGAAAGTTGAGGAGGCTGGACTTTCATAGGCTTGTGAGCCTTTCACCTTTCAAACTCCTTAGATGTAGGAGGAGAGGAGGGTAGAGCACAGCAGCGTGGACCTAGAACTTCAAGTCTGGCCTATCCAGAGCTGGAGTTTCTTTAAAAGTATGCTTCTTCCACATAGGAGGAACAAAAACTATAAAAATAAAGATCAAAAATCTAAAAAATAGGGGAAACATGTTCAAGCTGGAATCATAGACAATTAGATTCCAAGATGCCACCTTTGGGCTCCTAGCAACGTGTTTCTGGAACTTGGACACTCTGGTGTCCAGGAAACTTGTTTGCAAACTGACTAAGGTCCTATCAGTTTGTGAGCCATTTAAAATTTGAATCTCTGCTTTCTGCTCCCCACAGCTTTTTTTAGGGAGCAAAAAGCTGGAGTTTCCAAACAGCTGAGTAGTGGGACCACTGCTTAGCTGTTTGGTTTCAGTGGCTCTACGGGAAGCAGACTAATTCAGTTACGCCTGGCAGAATGCTCTGCTGAGAGAGATCAGGGCTCTGAAAGACCTTAACTACTTCCATAGGACTTGCAAGACTGAGCTGTTCCACCAGTCCTATGGTCAAGGCCCTGATGGGCCACCAAGAGATGCAGTCTCACCACTGGAAACTGAGGGAAGAGCTGCTCTCCAAGTAGCTGCCCCCCAATTTAAAATAAGTTGGGGGAAAACTTGAATTATATTATGTATATTAAACGTAAAGGTATCAAGTCAAGTCTGACCCTTGGGGTGATGCCCTCTAGAGTTTTCATAGCTGGGTACTCATTTTACCGACCTCGGAAGGATGGAAGGCTGAGTCAACCTTGAGCCGGCTGCAGGGATTGAACTCCCAGCCTCATGGACAGAGCTTTAGACAGCATGTCTGCTGCCTTACCACTCTGCACCACAAGAGGCTCTTTTATTATGTATACTAGTAATCAAGCCCACTTCAGGGGAATGCAGCGGGCGCTAGGTCCTGACCTCAGTCATCATCGTCGTCGGCGGGCTGGTCGGCGGCGGCGGCGGGCTGGTCGGCGGCGGCGAGCTTGTTTCGTTGGCGGCGGGCTGACGTGGCGAGAGGCACTTTGCGCCTCTCGCCGCGTTAGCCCGCCAGGCAGGGAATCCCCGGCAGCCGCGCTTTGCGCGACTGCCGGGGGCTCCCTGGGTCGGCGGCCTGACGCGTCAGGCCGAGAGGAACTGCGAGCCGCGCTGCGCGCGGCTCACAGTTCCTGGAGCTGGGAATCGGAGGGACCAATCGGCAGGCACTTCACGCCTGCCGATTGGTCCCTCCGATTGTCTATCGTGAGGAAGGGTCCAATCCGGACCCTTCTTCATCACAGACTAATCCCACCTCTACCCCCCTTACCGAATTATATAGTCCGTGGCGCCCGTGGCGCCACGGGCGGTTTAAAGATTATGTGTTCTTATATATTATTGAAATTATTTTATGTTGTTGTTACCCACCCTGGGCAGGTTATAAAAATAGAGATTTATTATTTATTGGCAGTCCTGAGAATGTAAATGGTAGTCTTTTATGTGGTTTTGGTAATCATTTTATTTCCATTGCAAGCTGTGTTGAGTTTTGCAGGGTAAAAAAGCAGGTAATAAATGTTTTAAATAAATGAATGAATACATAAAGAAGTTATTGGTATAGGAGCCTACAAAATTGTTGTAAATTATTCATTGTGGATGGTTTAGATGTTTTTATATGCATTTCTTTATAATGCATGAATTTGTTTTCTGATATCTTACATTCAAAACATCGTTTCTGGTTTTCAAATAATGGAAATTTACCTAAGAAAAATATACCCCAAAGGCAAGATACAGAAGTATTTTTTTAAACTGAGGGTTAACTGAAGTTCTGTGATAGGTTCAGATCTTTTCTCTCTATCTTTCTGAACTTATATTGTGCTATGGATACATGCACACATATAATTTGTTTATACATATTTATCTACTTTCACCCCCTTCAAGGATTGCTGCCTTGCCATGGCAAGGAGGCTTGCATAGCTCAGTGAAGCTATGAGCTATGCCATGCAGGGCCACCCAAGATGGACAGGTCATAGTAGATCACTCTGACAAAAGGTGATCCACTGGAGAAGGAAATGGCAAACCACTCCAGTATCTTTGCCATGAAAAGCCAATGGACAGTTCCAAAAGGAAAAACGATATGACGCCGGAAGATGAGCCCCTCAGGTCGGAAGGTGTCCAATATGCTACTGGGGATGACCAGACAGCTAGTATGAGTAGCCGTACCAGAATGAATGAAGCGATTGGGCCAAAGATGAAAGGACGCTCAGTTGTGGAGGTAACTGGAGGTGAAAAGACAGTCCGATGCTGTAAAGATTTTTATTCCATAGGAACCTGGAGCATCAGATCCATGAATCAAGGCAAGCTGGACGTGGTTAAATAAGAGATGACGAGACTGAACCTCGACATTTTAGGAATCAGTGAACTAAAATGGACAGGAATAGGTGAATTTAATTTAGATGACCATCAGGTATACTACTGTGGACAAGAATCTCACAGAAGAAATGGAGTAGCCTTCATAATCAATAAGAGAGTAGGAAAAGCAGTCTTGGGATACAATCCCCAAAATGACAGAATGATCTCAATTTGAATCCAAGGCAAACCATTCAACATCACAGTAATCCAGGTCTATGCCCCAACCACTGCTGCTAAAGAGGATGAAGTTGACCAGTTCTATGAAGCCCTATAACACTTTCTAGAAGCAACACCAAAAAATGATGTGCTTATCATCTTGGGGGATTGGAATGCTAAAGTAGGAAGCAAAAAGATAACCGGGATAACAGGCAAGTTTGGCCTTGGAGTACAAAATGAAGCAGGCCACAGGCTGGTAGAATTTTGTCAAGAGAATACAATGGTCATAGCAAACACTCTTTTCCAACAACCCATGAGACGACACATGGACATCATCAGACAGTCAACACAGAAATCAGATTGACTATGTGCTCTGCAGCCAAAGATGGATAAGTTCTATACAGTCAGTAAAAACAAGAGCAGGAGCTGATTGTGGTTCAGATCATCAGCTTCTTGTTGCAAAATTTAGGCTTAAATTGAAGAAAGTAGGGAAAAGCACTAGGCCACTCAGGTATGAACTAAATCATATCCCCGACGAATATACAGTAGAGGTGACAAATAGATTTAAGGAATTAGATCTGATAGACAGAGTGCCTGAAGAACTATGGACGGAGGTTCGCAACATTGTACAAGAGGTAGCAACTAAAACCATCCCAAAGAGAAAGAAATGCAAGAAATCAAAATGGCTCTCTGAGGAAGCTTTACAAATAGCTAAGGAGACAAAGAAAGTGAAAGGCAAGGGAGAAAGAGAAAGATACACCCAACTGAATGCAGAATTCCAGAGAAAAGCTAGAAGAGATAAGAATGCCTTCTTAAATGAACAGTGCAAACAAATAGAAGAAAACAATAGAATGGGGAGGACCAGAGAGCTTTTCAAGAAAATTGGAGATCTGAAGAGAATGTTTCATGCAAAGATAGGTATGATAAGGGACCAAAATGGTAGGACCTCACAGAGGCAGAAGAGATTTTAAAAGGTGGCAAAAGTATACAGAGGAACTATACAAGAGCGAGCTTAACATCCCTGATAACCATGATGGGGTAGTTACTGACCTGGAGCCAGACATCCTGGAATGTGAAATCAAATGGGCCTTAGGAAGTCTGAGCAACAATAAAGCCAGTGGTGGTGACAGTATTCCAGTTGAACTATTCAAAATCTTAAAAGACGATGCAGTAAAAGTGCTACACTCAATATGTCAGCAAATCTGGAAAACTCAACAATGGCCACAGGACTGGAAAAGGTCAGTTTATATTCCAATCCCAAAGAAGAGCAATGCCAAAGAATGTTCAAACTACCGCACCATTGCACTCATTTCTCATGCTAGCAAAGTTATGCTCAAAATCCTACAAGCTAGGCTCCCGCAGTATGTGGACCAAGAACCTCCAGGATTTCGAAGAGGCAGAGGAACTAGAGATCAAATTGCCAACATACGCTGGATCATGGAGAAAGCTAGGGAGTACCAGAAAAACTTCTACTTCTGCTTCATTGACTATGCTAAAGCCTTTAATTGTGTGGAGCACAACAAATTGTGACAAGTTCTTAAAGAGATGGGAATACCAGAGCATCTTATTTGTCTCTTGAGAAACCTATATGCAAGTCAAGAAGCAACTGTGAGAACCGAGCATGGAATCACTGATTGGTTCAAAATTGAGAAAGGAGTTCGGCAAGGCTGTATACTGTCGCCTTGTCTACTTAACTTGTATGCAGAGCACATCATGAGAAAGGCGGGGTTAGAGGAGTCACAAATTGGGATCAAGATTGCAGGGAGAAATATCAGCAACCTCAGATATGTCGATGATACCACTCTAATGGCAGAAAGTCAAGAGGAACTAAAGAGCCTGTTGATGCGGGTGAAGGAGGAGAGTCCAAAAGTTGGCTTGAAACTCAACATCAAGAAAACAAAGATTATGCGGCATCCGCCCCCCTCAATTCCTGGCAAATAGATGGGGAAGAAATTGAGATAGTGACAGATTTTATTTTCCTGGGCTCCAAGATCACTGGAGATGGGGACTGCAGCAAAGAAATTAAAAGACGCTTGCTCCTGAGGAGGAAGGCTATGGCAAATCTAGACAGCATCCTAAAAAGCAGAGACATCACCCTGCCAACAAAAGTGCGTCTAGTCAAAGCTATGGTCTTCCCAGTTGCAAAGTATGGCTGTGAAAGTTGGACCATAAGGAAGGCCAAGTGTCAAAGAATTGAGGCTTTTGAACTCTGGTGCTGGAGAAGACTCTTGCGAGTCCCTTGGACTGCAAGGCGAACAAACCGGTCAGTCCTAGAGGAGATCAGCCCTGACTGCTCCTTAGAAGGCCAGATCCTGAAGATGCTCAAATAATTTGGCCACCTCATGAGAAGGAAGGACTCCCTGGAGAAGAGCCTAATGCTGGGAGCAATTGAGGGCATAAGAAGAAGGGGACAACAGAGAATGAGGTGGTTGGATGGAGTCACTGAAGCAGTAGGTGCAAACTTAAATGGACTCTGGGGAATCGACTCTGGGGACAGGAAGGCCTGGTGGATCATTGTCCATGGGGTCCCGATGGATCGGATACGACTTCGCACCTAACAACAACAAATCTACTTTCACTCTGTATCTACTTTTTGATATTGCTGTAATAAAAAAGTTACTCCCCCCCAGACACGTACACAGACCTGTATGCCTGTTCGTTTGGCATGAAGCATTACACAAAAACAAAATGTCTCTAATTAAGGGGGGAGGGGCTTGGACCTAACTTAGATAGATTATCATTTTCTTAGAAACAATCATTCTTCCTGTGTTTGTGATACATCAACCTAAATCCATACTGCATTTTTCTGAAGACTAGACAATAAAATATTTGGGCTCTTTTGGTTTATACATACCTAAGCTTTTTTTGGTTTAAATATACATAAGCAAAACATAAGCTTCCTTTCCTAATAAGGTCAGATAATATGTAAAAGGAATGGCTATGTATCTTACAAGCCTGCATGTTTCCACATGGATGCTTCTCCAACATAGAGACTGAGTTATGAACAGACATATTAATACAGGGATTACAAAAGGTCACATTTTGTCTTCTTTCAGAACTGTATTTGAATGAAGGAGGGAGAGGGATTTCCCCCCACGAAAAACATTTACACTAAGGAATTTTATAGAAGAAGAAATATGTTGCTTTTCTCTACCCGAAGGAGTCTCAAAGCGCCTTACAATTGTCTTCCCTTTCCTCTCCCCCCAACAGACACCTTATGGGGTAGGTGAGGCTGATTGAGCCCTGATATTACTGCTTGGTCAGAACAGCTTTATCAGTGCTGTGGTGAGCCCAAGGTCACCCAGCTGGTAGCATGTGGAGTAGCGCCAAATGAAACCTGGCTCTCCAGGGCCTATTCTGCATCTCTTGGGGCCTTTTCGCACGGGGATCTTTGTTGCAAATTGTTTGCGGAATGAAAAATCGCCATTTAAAATAGTGGAATTCGTCGTTATGCATACCTGCCTTTGTAGTGGAATCAGTTGCGTTTTTTAGCGTTTCCCACAGGCTTCCGGTCTCGGCAGAAATCGCTAGAAAGGAAGCGCTATTGCCAAGCTCGTCCCGCCCCTGGCCGTCAAGCAGCCAATGGGCAGCCGTTAGCATGCTCCCAAACAGCCCCTTTCCCTTTAAGAAAGGTTTTTTTAAAAAAAAAACAGACCCATAGCAACGAATCTAGGTAGATTCGTTGCTACGGAGAGACCCATCCAGCTGCCTAATGTGAGCTGTCGTTTGATTGTATGATCGTTGGCACGCTGCCTCGAGTGATAAAAAAAAAATCCCCCCCCCCTCTCACGGGCCCGATTTTCGGCTGAATTTATGTGTAAAAAATAAAGGGACTTTATTTCAGCAAACGGGCTTTTATGTGGTTTGTGCTTAGTGACTAAAGGTGAAGGACTGAAGCCAGGGAAGCCTCTAAACAGAAAGAGGCTCGCTGGTGCGTTTATCCCCGCTTGCTCGGAGAAAAAAAAATGGCGATCGCTTTGCCGGAAGTTTGGAGGAGAGAGCCAGGGGGAGGGACTTTGAAGAACCAGCAACAATGGTAACGCACAGGTCTTTAGCGCTACTGTTGCAGATTGGTTGCAGGAGTGTATCGCTATCCGGAGGGTGAATCCACTTTTCTGGATTCCCCTGAAAGCGCTACAACGAAGCGCTTTTTGCGGGTCGGTTTCAGGATTGTTGCAGATTGTCTACGATGTCGTGGGTTATGGCAAATTAGTAGCGTTTCCAATTAGCAACCATTGTGCTATGTTGAAGCCGTGCGAAATGGCCCTTGATTTTCCCGCTTTCATTCTTGCCGATCTCAGCCTGATTCGGGCTCGGGCATTATGAGTGATCTGCAACAAACATTATTTCTGAAACGAAACAGCTTTAACATACTTGCGTCATCTGCAGCACGTTAGTTTAAATAGATTCCTGACGTTCTGACATACTTCCCACCAGAGTGCGCCTGGATATGTTTTTTTTATTACCGTATTTGTACACTTTTCCATTTCTGTGCTGTCTCAAACAATCTAAGCTCTCAAAACAGAGCTGAACAGCGTATTTACCCGTGAAACAATTATTCCCCCTTTCTTTCGACTCCGCGAGTCAACCAATCAGCAGGAGATAAACACGTTCAGTCAGCATTAGAAAGGGGGGGGGGTTGTCGACCAATCAGCAAGAGAGAACCACGCAGCGTCAGCATTGGAAACGCGGGGGTTGGTTGACCAATCAGCAAAAGACAGCTCCATAACGTCACCATTGGGGAGGAGTGGGGGGAGGAATGCCGGTTAATCCGAGTGCCGAGGAGATCTACACGTGGATCCTTTGGTGCATCCGGCGCGGATTGGGGGATATTCCGGAAAATAAGCGCTCCCTGATATTCCGAGGGAAAGGTACGGTGAATGCGGGTTGAGGCATGACGGTTGCAGATGGAAAATTTCCATCGATGGAAATCAAACTGGAAATCGATTTCAGTGCAGACGGGAGGGACTGAATCGACCTGGGAGTGGAATAAAAGATCCGTGCAGTTTACACCCAGGTTAGAAGCTGCCACTCCTAATTACTACACCAAGCCGGCTCTCCAGCTCTATAGAGTTGTTTTTGCTTTAGCAGTACCTTGAAATGGAGAGAATTAAATTCTAATGTGAATTGGTTAAGGAATATGTGGGCCTTGGTCACTTGCAGATTAACCTTTTAAGCAAGCTTGTTTTCAAAGGAAAGGACATTTTTGCAGAATAGCCTGAGCTTGTTAAAAGTATCTTTGATATAGCTGCAACAACATTCCAAGCTTTGCTGGCAAAATTATTGGTATTTCTTTCTTTGGTAGCAATGCAACTCCAAGTTCACAGACAACTTTCACTTGGATAATGAAGCTGATTTAGCTAGGATTATTAATAAATTAATAGCCATTTACAGTTTTATGTAGCGGTGGCATATATAAGCAGAGTAATTGTATACATGACTCTGGAGTGTCATACAGGATTTATATCATGGGAAATAATGACATCTGAAGAAACCACTAAAAAGATATTTAAAAGTGATTTAATCTGTAGGCAAAAATAAATGGTTTTAAATATATAGGCTGCAGAATAAACAAATATCAATTGGCTGCCAATTATAATGCTAATGAAACATCTACTGTGCCCTCTCCCAAATCCCATCTGAAATGCCCAACAAGAACATCAGGAGGGAGCCGGACAGCTGCTAATTATGATTTTACCAATTTGCTTAAATTTGAATGTGAATAATTTTTAATATGGACTGTAGATATGTACTTTGTAATCAAACAGTGTTTGACCATGATGTTCACTGCCCTGAGTTATTTGGGGTGGGGGTGGGGGCAGTGATTGTATACAAGTTTAATCAATAATAATAATCCTAAAGCTGACCTTTTAGTCTTTCATTTTGGAGAAAGGAGGACAGTAAAGAACAGTGATTATCTCCTATATTTGACATACTTTCTTTTGTTTGCTTATTTGTTATTACATGACAGTCCTTAATGAAAAGGATAGCCGTACCTCAGATATGAGTAGTAAGTTAAACCTTTCTAGCATATTCTTATGCTTGCTGTCTATGCTTTTATATGAGAAGGAATGGGCTTAGTTCATACACTGTTTGATGTTATGTACAATATTTTTATGGCTGGGTTGGAATTCCTTCATTAACTTTCTGCAACTCCATTATCATCATGATTGGAACAAGCTATACCATGTGGCCTAACAGCATGGTGCCCAGTATTGAATGTAATGGACTCAACAAATTGAACTGTTTATGCAGTATATTCAGTCTGCAAAGGCTGTTCCCATTCCAGAACAAAATTGTAGCATATCTTTGGGGTTGCTGAATAGAAGCTTCCATCATAGGACAATACATAAATCATAAGACACTGTAATTTCACCTCTTAAAATTAGCAGAAGACTTTCCCTGGAGAAATCACATGATTACTTACATGTATCAAGAGTGGCCGATTACATCCTAATGATTGCTGCATTGCTTTCAGAATGCCTGGGATTTGGTACAGTCAGCATCCTGATGCTCTGAAAGCAAGAGCTTCCTGTCCCCAGTACAGTACTGCCATGATGTGGAAAAGTTTGACTACTGCATTTGTGAGAAAGGCAGAGATACTAAGACATTATTTCAGTATCCTCTTCTAGGGGCATTTTTGAAACCCTCAGTTAGCAGGATTTGTTTTAGGAGTTTGTTTAGAAGGAGAACACTTTGCTTATGCCTCCATGACAGACAACTCTATTTATAGGAGAAGCATTATTCTGGTATCACATGCAATGTGCAAGAGCAAAAGAAGAAGACTTGGTTCTTATATGCCAGTTTTTAATATGGGACACATCTTCTAGCACACTGCATGAAATGGACATTAATATGGACATGACATCCATAGTCCCGCTCACTGAGCATGCCAGAAGATGTGAGTGCACAGCTAGTGGGCACACCAAGCCTGGGGGCCTAGGCAGCTGCTGCATGCCCAGTGGGGGTCAAGGCAGCAGCTGCCCTACCTCAAGGCCTCGGCAGTGGCTGCACCAGTCCCAGAGGCATAACCAGCCACTTTGCACATCGCGGGGCTGAGGCAGCAGCTGTTCTGCTTCCCAAGGCCTTAGCGGCAGCCACACCATCCCCAGGGGCCAAGGCAGCAGCAGAGGGGCAGGTAAGCAGGAAGTGGGAGGAGGAATGGAAAGGAGTGTGTATGTGTGTGCTTGGGAGATAGGTAGGTAGGTTGGGAAACCAACAGGTAAAGGGGGAAACAGGAAGGGGGGAAGGTAAGGGAGTCACTGTGTGTCTCTCTGTGTGTATTTATTTGTGAGGGAGGGAGAAACCAAGGAGGAGATTGGGAAACCAACAAGTAAATGGAAAAATGGGTGGGGGAAGGGAGTCTCTGTATGTCTGTTTGCGAGGGAGGGAGAGAGAAGGAACCAAGGAGGAGGTTGGGAAGCCAACAGGTAAGTGGGGAAAAGGTGGGGGGAGAGTGTTAGGCATTTTTGTATGTCTCTGTGTGTTTACTTTCAAGGAAGGCCCTGCTTGCAAGGGGGCCCTGACCAAGTCACCCCAGAGCAGGTATGTGTCCCACATATCCTCTGAGAATCAGACTATTAGGACAATTTTTCTCTACCAGAAGGAATCTCAAAATGGCTTACAATTGCCTTCCCTTTCCTCTCCCCACAACAGACACCCTGTCAGGGAGGTAACGCTGAGAAGAGCCCTGATATTACTGCTCAGTCAGAACAGCTTTATCAGTGCTGTGGCATGCCCAAAGTCACCCAGCTGGCTGCATGTGGAGGAACGTGGAATCAAGATTAGAAGTTCATACTCCTAACCACTACACCAAGCTGGTGTAATAAATTGTAAAAATAAAAGCTGGGAGAGTGACAACTGAACAATTTCCCCATGCACTGTAGGTATCCGGGTAATACTGAAGAATTTTATATGCAGTACATAGAACAGTTTAATGTTGTGAGCTTGGAATGTATGAATTGGATTGTTTTATGGGCTTGGCCTAAAGTGCCATACTTGGGAAATCAGAGCCCATGGTAAAAGAATATTCATGTCCTTTAAAGACTACACATTTTCCATATGGGTTAGGAAACAGCACTGTCCAAGCACCCATCTGAATGCACAGTTTAAATTCTGGCAGAGATAGCAAGAGAAGCAGAATGGTATGAGTTAGCTTAGCTGTAGTATGCTGGGGGTGCAGGATTTCTTTCTCTCATGATCTGATGTGGATCTGTAGGAAAATATTGTTTGTGCTTTTGTTCTATCACATAAAGCACATACAGAAGAAAACAATGTAAGTATCCAATGCTCTCTCCGCGAAAGGGCACCTGAGCCTCCTTCCAACACAATCACAGCAGATCTGCCCAACCCACTGGGCCTTCAGTACGAGTTGATTTAATGTTCTCCCCAGTGTTCTACCATTCTAAAGGTAAAAGGTAAAGGTAAAGGTATCCCCTGTGCAAGCACCGAGTCATGTCTGACCCTTGGGGTGACGCCCTCTAGCGTTTTCATGGCAGACTCAATACGGGGTGGTTTGCCAGTGCCTTCCCCAGTCATTACCATTTACCCCCCAGCAAGCTGGGTACTCATTTCACCGACCTCGGAAGGATGGAAGGCTGAGTCAACCTTGAGCCGGCTGCTGGGATTGAACTCCCAGCCTCATGGGCAAAGCTTTCAAACGGCTGCCTTACCACTCTGCGCCACAAGAGGCTCAACCATTCTATAATGTTTTTTTATTGTTATCACTATATTATCATTATAAACTGAGTTATTTGTATTGTTCCTGTTTTATGAAAACCACCCTGAGCTTCGGGGAGGGTGGTATATAAATATGACAAACAAACAAATAAAAAGAAACCCTGGTAAGGGCTAACTCTAGTAAATCTGGGTCACAAATTATTGTATATTTAAAAAGATATATCCTAATTTTTTTATTATTCAAGTGACTTACAAATTAGTAAACCAAAACAGAAAAATAACATTAAAATACCCCCTAAAAATGATATCCTGGATTAACCTCTCATCCCATGCTGCTGGTAAAAGCTTGATCATAAGGCAACAGAAATATACTAAACCTCAAAACTGAATGAACCAGGAACAGTGATGTCCTAAAGACTGTATAGTATGGTAGTACTGTGCACAATGTCCAGGTATGAGGAAAGTAGACTGAAGAGGAGATGGACAGGAATGCCTCACGTGGTGGTCTGGGGCCCCACCCCCTCCTTTGATGCACTTATGACTTGCAAGCCTGATTCTGACACTTTGTGAGCAGCTTGAGAAAATATCCAAACGGCAGGACCTTGTCATCATGGGTGACTTCAATTTCCCAGATGTGTGCTGGGAAACAAACTCTGCGAAGCGTCCTCAGTCATGCAAGTTTCTGACCTGCCTGGCTGACAATTTCATTTATCAAATGGTAGATGAACCCACAAGAGGTTCAGCCATACTGGACTTAATACTGACCAACAGGCAAGAGTTGGTGGATGAGGTGAAGGAGGTGGGGACCCTAGGGGGAAGTGACCATGTCCTCATAGAATTCCTTTTGAGATGGGGAGCCAAGGAAGCTTGTAGCCAGACGCGGATGTTGGATTTTCGTAGGGCAAACTTTAATAAACTCAGAGACATGATGATTGTCATACCATGGACGAGAATGCTGGAAGGGAAGGGAGCATGTGAAGGGTGGGCGCTACTCAAACAAGAGCTATTGCATGCTCAATCAATGACTATTCCAGAAATACGAAAACACTGCAGGAGCTCTAAGAAGCCTATTTGGATGAACAGAGAACTTCAAGAGGAACTAAGAAAGAAAAGGAAAATGTTCAGGAAATGGAGGGAAGGACAGAGCTCTAAAGAAGAGTACCTACAGGTTACTAGGCACTGTAGATCAATAATCAGAAAGGCCAAAGCTGAGAGTGAGCTAAGATTGGCCAGGGAAGCCCACTGTAACAAGAAAAGATTTTTCAGTTACGTGAGGAGCAAACGTAAAGTAAAGGAGGCAATAGGCCCGCTGTTGGGTGCGGATGGACAAACTCTAACGAAAGATGCAGAGAAAGCAGAAAGGCTTAGTGCCTATTTTACATCTGTTTTTCCCCACAGGTCAAAGTGTTTAGGCACATCTAGAGATGGCTGTAGCCAAAGGATAGTGTCTGGGTGGCAGGTTAACATGGATAGAGAGGTTGTCGAGAGGCATTTAGCTGCACTAAAGGTAAAGGTAAAGGTATCCCCTGTGCAAGCACCGAGTCATGTCTGACCCTTGGGGTGACGCCCTCTAGCGTTTTCATGGCAGACTCAATACGGGGTGGTTTGCCAGTGCCTTCCCCAGTCATTACCGTTTACCCCCCAGCAAGCTGGGTACTCATTTTACCAACCTCGGAAGGATGGAAGGCTGAGTCAACCTTGAGCCGGCTGCTGGGATCGAACTCCCAGCCTCATGGGCAAAGCTTTCAGACAGCTGCCTTACCACTCTGCGCCACAAGAGGTGGACTGCACTGGATGAGTTCAAATCCCCTGGTCCAGATGAAATGCACCCGAGAGTACTCAAAGAACTTTCCAGAGAACTTGCACAGCCCTTGTCCATCATCTTCGGAACCTCTTTAAGGACTGGAGATGTCCCGGAGGACTGGAAAAGAGCAAACGTTATTCCAATCTTCAAAAAAGGGAGGAAGGATGACCCGGGAAACTACAGACCAGTGAGTCTGACCTCCGTTGTGGGGAAGATAATGGAACAGATATGAAAGGGAGTGATCTGCAAACATCTGGTGGATAATTTGGTGATCCAAGGAAGTCAGCATGGATTTGTCTCCAACAGGTCCTGCCAGACCAACCTAGTTTCCTTTTTTGACCAAGTAACAGGTTTGCTGGATCGAGGAAATTCGGTTGATGTCATTTACTTGGATTTTAGTAAAGCTTTTGACAAGGTTCCCCATTATGTTCTGATGGATAAGTTGAAGGACTGCAATCTGGATTTTCAGATAGTTAGGTGGATAGGGAATTGGTTAGAGAACCGCACTCAAAGAGTTGTTGTCAATGGTGTTTCATCAGACTGGAGAGAGGTGAGTAGCGGGGTACCTCAGGGCTCGGTGCTCGGCCCGGTACTTTTTAACATATTTATTAATAATCTAGATGAGGGGGTGGAGGGACTACTCATCAAGTTTGCAGATGACACCAAATTGGGAGGACTGGCAAATACTCCGGAAGATAGAGACAGAGTTCAACGAGATCTGAACACAATGGAAGAATGGGCAAATGAGAACAAGATGCAATTTAATAAAGATAAGTGTAAAGTTCTGCATCTGGGTCAGAAAAATGAAAAGCATGCCTACTGGATGGGGGATACGCTTCTAGGTAGCACTGTTTGTGAACGAGACCTTGGGGTACTTGTGGATTGTAAACTAAACATGAGCAGGCAGTGTGATGCAGCGGTAAAAAAGGCAAATGCCATTTTGGGCTGTATCAACAGAGGCATCACATCAAAATCACAAGATGTCATAGTCCCATTGTATACGGCACTGGTCAGACCACACCTGGAGTACTGTGTGCAGTTCTGGAGGCCTCACTTCAAGAAGGACATCGATAAAATTGAAAGGGTACAGAGGAGAGCAACGAAGATGATCTGGGGCCAAGGGACCGAGCCCTATGAAGATAGGTTGAGGGACTTGGGAATGTTCAGCCTGGAGAAAAGGAGGTTGAGAGGGGACATGATAGCCCTCTTTAAGTATTTGAAAGGTTGTCACTTGGAGGAGGGCAGGATGCTGTTTCTGCTGGCTGCAGAGGAAAGGACACGCAGTAATGGGTTTAAACTTCAAGTACAACGATATAGGCTAGATATCAGGAAAAAGTTTTTCACAGTCAGAGTAGTTCAGCAGTGGAATAGGCTGCCTAAGGAGGTGGTGAGCGCCCCCTCACTGGAAGTCTTCAAGCAAAGGTTGGATACACACTTTTTTTGGATGCTTTAGGATGCTTAGGGCTAATCCTGCGTTGAGCAGGGGGTTGGACTAGATGGCCTGTATGGCCCCTTCCAACTCTATGATTCTATGATTCTATGATTCTACTGGATTTCTGTATAGTAAATTACATACAGTCCATAATTTGTGGTGGGACATTTTAAAATCTCCAGAAAGTTCTTTTTTTATCTTTTGAAGTAACTCATGTAATGATTTTGTTGGCTGTTACTTCTTTAGAGCCTTTTATTTTGAGGTACTCATATAGGATCTAAGAAACAGATGCAAATATATTGCCTGAATAAACTTTGTTAGTTTTGCATTTATCAGCAGCTTGCTATTGCTAACATGCATGCTAAGGAATTCTTTAAGAGTGTTTAAGAAGTGAACTATTAGTTTTAATGAGGTGAAGAGAATTATCTGCAATAGTAAAAAATCATAACATTTTTAGAAAAAAATAGGGCTTCATTGGTTTCGTTGCTTTTCCCCGCAACTTTGGTATGTATGTTTCTCTGTGGTTTTCTTTTGACAATAGATAGATGGCTAGCTAGGGAGACCCAGATATTCTGAATCTTCTGTCAGACTTTGTACTGAAATGTCATGTCTTCCTTCAGGTTTGTAATGAAAATTCTAATAGGTGTGACATCAACAATTGCCTCTTGCTAACAGCTCTCATAATTTAACCCTTCAGGTGAACACATTGATTGATGAATTGCAGGCAGCTATCAAGAGCTACAAAGGTCACCTCTGTATACTTACCCCTCAGTTACGGGCTGAACAGGAGCAATGTGCTTCTTATATCTACAGACATATTAAAGTATTTCCTGCAAATGCAGTTCTTCCACAAGGTCTGCGACTAAAGGTAGGCATAATACCTCATCTGTGTTTTAAAATGATGTTTTTAGTTTAGTAATTCAAAAGAAATTCCATCTAAACATCCGGAAGAAGTTTCTGACAGAGTGCTTCCTCGGGAGGTGGTGGGTTCTCCATCTTCGGAAATTTTTGAACAGAGGCTAGATAGCCATTTGACGGAGAGGCTGATTCTGCGAAGGCAAAGGGATGGCAGGTTACAGTAGATGAGCGATAGGGATGTGAGTGTCCTGCATAATGCAGGGGGTTGGACTAGATAACCCATGATGTCCCTTCCAACTCTATGATTCTATGATTCTATGATTCTATCTATCTACATTCAGTTCCAAATTTTAATTTTCTGTGAAAGTTGGACCATAAGGAAGGCCAAGCTAGTGCTGGTGCTGGAGAAGACTCTTGCGAGTCCCTTGGACTGCAAGGCGAACAAACCGGTCAGTCCTAGAAGTGATCAGCCCTGACTGCTCCTTAGAAGGCCAGATCCTGAAGATGAAACTCAAATACTTTGGCCACCTCATGAGAAGGAAGGACTCCCTGGAGAAGAGCCTAATGCTGGGAGAGATTGAGGGCAAAAGAAGAAGGGGATGATAGAGAATGTGGTGGCTGGATGGAGTCACTGAAGTAGTCAGTACAAACTTAAATGGACTTCGAGGAATGGTAGAGGACAGGAAGGCCTGGATGATCATTGTCCATAGGGTCGTGATGGGCCGGACATAACTTTGCACCTAACAACAACAATTAAGAGTTGGAATCTTAAAGATTTTGATAAACCTGATAGCAGTCCAAATTAGAAGCATATGCAGTTGTTAGACCAGTATAGAGTGACAGCTGCTTAAAATATCTTTCACCCAGAAACTACAGAGCTTCAGAAAACCTTTATTGCCATAAATTGTGCAGTCACTACTGTAAGCCCTTTGTTCCAGCTCCAGTCTATACTCCCAAATCTCATGACCCATACCTGAGGGCATATTCCAGAGGAAACATGACCAGGCCTTCCTGTACAGGACAGGCAATGTGCTACCATAGAAAATGCTCTGTCTCTTGTTATCATCCACTTCTCCTCTGAAGATGGGGGCACAAAGAACAGGGCTTGAGAGGAAGATCTTAACTGACAAGATGGATAATATAGGAGGAGACAGTCTAGGACAGGCACTGAGTAGCTCCTGAGCAGTTTCTCCAATGATCAACAGCATCTTAGTCTTGCTGAACTGAGCATCAATTTATTGCCCATCATCCATTCCATATCCTTCATTAGCTTTCTACAACTCATTCATTCCATTACCTTCTCTAGGGACCAGGCCTGACTGGCCAGGGATTCTATTTTTTGGGTAGGGTATCATCAGGGCATGGGATTGGGGTCACTGTGGGTGGGCAAGTAACTGTGAATTTCCTGCATTCTGCAGGGGATTGGACTAGATAGCCCTGGAGGTACATTCCAACAGTTTGATTCTACGATCTATTTAGGACTTCTACAGACAAACATGACTTAGCTGTTAAGGAGAAATAGTTAGGTGCCACCTGCATGTTGCTGACACTTGACTCCAAATTCCTCCTCCCAATGGTTTCATGCAGATGTTAATAGCATGGGGGACAATAAATACTATAAGGCCAAGCTGTGCTCTATTGGGCTTCTAAGGCAACTGGTTGATCACTGTGTAAAACAGGATGTTGGACTAGTCCAGTAAGACAAACAGAAAGGGAGGATGATGGTTCTCCTCAACCAGAAACAAAAAATCCTAGCGTTCCTTGATTATGTGCAAATGAGAGTGTCCAGATTGGTCAACACTCCTATGGAGATGAACTAAAACAGCAAGGAAATGAAATATTTCTAACCAACAACAAACAATACAGAGAAGCAGTTGGAACTGTATATAAGTACATGCCACATCACAGCAGCTGCAGGCATACTATGCCAGAAAGAAAAGTCACCAAGTAAGGCAGACTGGAGTGAGATAAAAAGACTTGTCAGGTATTTTCAAGGCACTATTCATTTAAAACTTAAAATTGCCAGCAGACAATAATCCAAAACTGATAGGATACATGGATGCAGACTACGCAGGAGATATCAAGGACAGGAAACCAACCAGTAGACATTTAATGTTAGAAGAAGAAGAATTGGTTCTTATATGCCACTTTTCTCTACCAGAGGAGTCTCAAAACAGCTTACAAGCACCTTTCCTCTCCCCACAACAGACACCCTGTGAGGTGGGTGAGGCTGAAAGAGCCCTGATATTACTGCTCAGTTTGAACAGCTTTACCAGCACTGTGGCGAGCCCAAGGTCACCCAGCTGGCTGCATGTGGATGAGTGGGAAATAAAACCTGGATTGCCAGTTTAGAAGTCAGTGCTCCTAACCACTACACCAAGCTGGCTTTATATGGACATGATGCAGTCAGCTAGAGCAGTAGTAAACAAGAGACTGTCAGCATATCCTCCATGTAAGTGGCAGAGGCATGCAAGCCACTGGATATTACAGTTATAAAGGACTTTGAAATAGATGAACCCAGGCCAGTGCAACTTTTTGAAGATAATCAAAGATGTTTAAGGCTTGCACTGACCAAAAGAGTCAATTCAAAAACTCAACATATAGGTGTAAAATATTATTGAGTTGGGATATTGCCCCTGAGGACATTTGCATAATGATGTACAAAGCTGCTTCCATGTGAAAATTTGAAATTCTATACATATTATATCTTGAGAAGGGGTATTGGGATATGCAGGATCTGTAGTGTGCATGTCAGCAGTATATGGAGAAGATTCTACTCAGGGGATAATAGGAGCTGTGTATTTGGCATATTTAGATCAGGAACTTTATCAAATATTCTCATCCTGTGTTCTGATTGGCTCAGTTGGAGACTTCCTGCTCCTTTGAGCATATTTCCTCCTGATGAAGAACAGTTAAAACAAACTGCTAGAAATCTCTTTCAATTACCTAAGAAAGATTGTCTTTTGAATTTAGATGTTGTAATGTGAATTGTTTAATACTGTTGTTCTGTTTGGAACCCACTGTTATGGTTGTTGTTATGATTGCAATGTAAACCACCCTCAGCCTCATGGGAGGGCAATATAGTAATAATTAAATAAATGATAAAATAAAAATAAACAGATTGAAGAGATGCAGTAAGAGGAGTAACAAATGGTCTCTCTGCCAATGTTGATGATGGTGTTCCCTTTAGAAAACTTGTACAGAGATCAAATTTGAAATGAAACTAAAAGGATTGTTATTGAAAAATAAATTTTAAAACCTAACATACCTGCACACAATTGAACTAACACAAGTACAGAAGAAGAAAGTAAAAGTTTGAGATGGTGTGATAGGGGTGAAATAATTCAGGTCAAAGAAAGATTAATAGATACCTTATGTTATGTGGAGAAGACCAGGTGAGGGAGACAGCAAGACAACCTGCATATTGCTATATGCATGGTTTAGATCTGAGAACAACACACACAATGGTAAATTGTGTCTGTTTAAATACCCAGTCTTATGTCTGGAGGCTAAGGCTGGGCAGCTAGCCCTAAAACAAAACAATTAATTAGTTTGCTGGCAAAGAAATGGAGACCATGTAATGGCTCTGTCGTTACTCAGACAAATGCCTTTGACTGGGCTACTAGTGGCTCCTGGGTTACAGAAGACACTGATAATTGCTCCAGGATGGACTATAATAAGTTTCTCAAGTAAAGACCAAACACTGGTTAGCAAGAATGTCAAGGTGTTTGATTCTTTGGTAGTTAAGGGATGGAAATGGCTGAAGTAGGGATTATAATTAGTGAAAAGAATGACTGCAGGTGTAAGGAAAGCCATTAGCACCAACAAACATTGTTAATGCAGTCTAAGGTGAGAGAAAGGCTAGTAAGAAGGCTCATCATGAGAACAATAATATTACTCTGTATACTCATAGAATCATAGAAATACTCCAAGGTCTTCTTAGAGGAATGTGACATCCCACTGTAGCAGCCTTTCACCAGTTGTTTTAATTTTGAGAAACATTTTTTAGGCGTCAAGAAACCTCAGGAGTCATGTGATCATACAGAATTTGGTTGCAAAGTATAGTTGTGCATGTACCTATGTGGGCCTCTTCCCCTTCCCATCCCCTCAAGGCCAATCATGGACTATTTAGGGAAGGGGCAGGTCAACATGACCATATATGGTCATATTACTTGATAAATGTTTTACAAATATAAAAAATATATTAGAAATGAATTAACACCCGCCTCTTTGGGAAACCCTTCCAGGGCCATCAAGAAACCCCAAGGTTTCATGAAACCCTTGTTGAGAAGGACTGATTTAGAGAATATATGTTTTGTTTGCTGCAGGCATGCAAACATGACTGAGTCAGCTTCCTGGGTAAAACTGATATATCTTAGTACATTTCAGGTCAAACACTGCTTTGCTAGTGATACACAGACAACATTGGTGTCCATGCACAGGCCCCCATGCTATTAAATTCCCTCCTAAACTGTGGCAACATCCAAAAGACCTGGGAAAAGTTGGGCTGAGCAATACTTCTTTTGTATGGGCAAGCCCCCTCAGGGACCCAGGTGGTAGCACCTCCATCTTTGGTGGCCCCCATGAGATCACAATAACAGAACAGTTTGAGAAAGGTCATCTAGACATCCACCAGAAGCCTGCCCTGCAGTGACTTTGCTCTTAGAGACAAATGCCAAGACATAGCTGAGGGACTGCCTAGTACCCCCTGCCCCCTGCAGGACTTCACGCTCTGCGGGTGAAAATCTATTGGTCATTCCTGGCCCCAGAGAGGCATGCCTGTCCTTGACCAGGGCCAGGGCCTTTTCAGTCCTGGCCCCCACCTCGTGGAATGAGCTCCCGGGTGAACTGCAGGCCCTGCGGGACCTTTCTGCTTTCCTCAGGGCCTGCAAAATGGAGCTCTTCTACCAGGTCTATAGTTGAGGCCAGGTTAGTCTAGGAAGAGCAATTGGGGTCCCCCTGTGGTCAGCAATGAATACCACTCTGATTTGTCTCTCCTTTCTCCTCCCTCTTGTAGTTGAGTTAGGGGGGGGGGGGGTTGAGGATTCCACCATCTTTCTCTGCTGTTGCTATTGTTATGGATGCTGTGATAGTCCATTTAAGTGGGTTTTTTTTAGCTGGATTTTGTAAACTGCCATGAGCCTCTGGGAGTGGCGGTCAATAAATAAATAAATAACATGGAGGTGAGGAAGCAACTGAGTCAGGCAGAAGGATATAGTAGAGCCAACTCAGAATGGGGGTGGTGGAGGCAAGGACTTGGGAGCAGCAGCTGGGAAGGACAATCAACTGGGGAAGGTTAGAAAACACCAGTGAGCATGGTGGCATACAATGGGAGACAGGGATGGTGAGAGGATGAGTGAGGAAACAGCATAAATGCCAGATCAGGGGGGCAGCGACCAAGCAGCAGATTTATGGAGTGAATGGGAATGTAAGCCCCAGTTCAAAAAGTGCTGGTTGGGAAGAGGTGGATAAGGGTATGAACCCTCTCCCCTCCAATTACTGAAGGTTCTGCAAGAGCCTAGATAGTGCTGCTTCCTCTAATATGCAAAGAAACGAAAGAGGGCCAATTGAACCACAGACAGAATGAAGAAATATTCAACCTGATGGCTTATTCTGTAATCTTTTATTTTAAAAATTATTTTTGTAATGCTCAAAAAATATATAAATCATATATATCATGCCAGTAACCTTTGTAATCAATCCTCTATAGTACAACAAAACCTAAAGCCAAAATGGAGTCTGGATAAATTTAATTTTAATATCATGCTTCAGTGGGCAGCCAGGGATGTGACAATTGCCCAAAAGGTGGCTTGTGAGCAAACTCCCCCTTTCCCCAAGGAGGGTTTTAATAACAACCCCCTCTCTCTCTTTACAAAGCTGTTTCAATTCTCAATAAAGCTATTTATTCTTTAAGCAGCTGGTGCTTTACACCTTTGCACATTTACATTCTGCCAACACTAATTAGAGTTAGAAAGAAATAAGAAAAACTCACTAGAACTCCAATTGTAAATGTGCTTGTTGGGATGTGAACTTATTAATTAGACTGAGCATTTATCCAGGGGCTGTACTCTATGTGTCATTCCCCCTTTCAGTGGTGAGATGGGTAGCTATTGGAGACAATACCTTTTCAGTCATCTCCCCTCATTTATGCAACTCTTCTTTCATATCCATTTGTGTGATGTCTAGTCCTAGGTAATTTTTATTTTCTGTTGCCTTTGATTTGTTTTGCTGCAGTAGTTTGTACTCCTTGTATTTCCAATATGGGTTTTTTTTTGTAAAGTTGGGGTGTTTGCTGGTCTTTTATACTGGGGATATTTTAATCATATTACTTTTACTAAGTTTTATGTATTTTAACATAAGCATAAACAACCTGAGTTGTGTACGTGACACAAAACTTTGGTTCTGAGTGCAACTGTAAAGAAGTGGAATAAATAAACCCTGGTTCCATGTAGAAAACTCCTTTAATAACATGCAGTATGCAGTTATTTCAACCACATATGAGAATAGCTAATTCCTATAAAGAGGACAATACAGTGAACACAAAAGATGTATAAGCCATTGGTGCTTCAAGTTTTGATGTCTTGAAGAGTTATATCAAAGGAAAAACAAACCATTGGTCCTTGAGTACTTTCACCCCCTCCTATGTTTGTGTTATTATGTCTTTCTTCGCTTCTCTGCACTTGGGTGGGAAATTGTTTTGGCTGTAATATAGGAAATAGGTACTGCTCAGTGGCTCTTAGTGTAACACCTACTGTGAGGTTTAACAGAACTTTTAACAGTTTGTTTAGTAGTGGTAGAGCAACTAATGTGGCCCTTGTGTGCTGTCAGTGATTCTTCTCAGGTTGGCAGCTGGCACTGAAAACATGCTGGTCCAGAGAGAGATTCTTGGTTCCTCTGTGACTTCACATCCTCAGCCATTGTAGAAACACTGGAAGAAGTAATATCAATTGTGTACTTCATGTCGTTTCAGCTCTGACAAATATCAGTGATAATGGACATAAGGTGTTTAACAAAGTGTGGTCTCTAATATTAGATGTTGCCATATGCCTAGATAAGAGTGGACATTGTTCAGACTAGCTGATACAATGTACTCCTGTTTGTGTTTCAAAAGAGACCTTGGGACCATCCCTGAGCTGTGTTTCTTTCAAGCCTCAGTGCATATAAAGCAACAGCCGTATACCATATTTACTTGAAAGAAGGCAACCCTGAATGTGCAACCACCTTTCTTTAAAAAGTTCCCCTTTTCTGGAAATGAAGGAATTCTTCTCATAATTGCTTTCAGTCAATGAAAAGAGTAATAAGAAAGAAAATCTTAAAACTAACATTAAAAAGTTTCTTGTTATAGTTCACCTCATACTAATTATATATTGAAGACTTTAAAATAGTAGCATTATTACACGTGTACGGAAACTATTTTACTGTCCTGCACATATGCATTTCTGTACGTGCCTCATGCACATTTTTTAAATAACACTCCATACTGCAAACAGGTTTTTCGTTTCCTTCAGTGCTCTAAGTTACTTAACCCATCTGTTGTCTAAACAGGCTCTATGCATTACCCACTTTCCTGACCTCAGTTTTTCACATGGAAAATGTAAGGAACCATGCACTTGGCACACACTACAAGATGAGACAGCTGATGTGAATTTTTACAAATTCTGTATCACAAGCTGGACATTTTTATTGAATCACAGAATCATAGAATCACAGAGTTGGAAGGGGCCATACAGGCCATCTAGTCCAACCCCCTGCTCAACGCAGGATCAGCCCTAAGCATCCTAAAGCATCCCGGAAAAGTGTGTATCCAACCTTTGCTTGAAGACTGCCAGTGGGGGGGAGCTCACCACCTCCTTAGGCAGCCTATTCCACTGCTGAACTACTCTGACTGTGAAAAGATTTTTCCTGATATCTAGCCTATATCGTTGAACTTGTAGTTTAAACCCATTACTGCGTGTCCTTTCCTCTGCAGCCAATGGGAACAGCATCCATTGACAACCTTTCAAATACTTAGAGGGCTACCATGTCCCCTCTCACCCTCCTTTTCTCCAGGCTGAACATTCCCAAGTCCCTCAACCTATCTTCATAGGGCTTGGTCCCTTGGCCGCAGATCATCTTCGTCGCTCTCCTCTGTACCCTTTCAATTTTATCCATGTCCTTCTTGAAGTGAGGCCTCCAGAACTGCACACAGTACTCCAGGTGTGGTCTGACCAGTGCCGTATACAATGGGACTATGACATCTTGTGATTTTGATGTGATGCCCCTATTGATACAGCCCAAAATGGCATTCGCCTTTTTTACTGCTGCATCACACTGCCTGCTCATGTTTAGTTTACAGTCCACAAGTACCCCAAGGTCTCGTTCTCACACAGTGTTACCTAGAAGCATATCCCCCATCCAGTAGGCATGCTTTTCATTTTTCTGACCCAGATGCAGAACTTTACACTTATCTTTATTAAATTGCATCTTGTTCTCATTTGCCCATTTTTTCCATTGTGTTCAGATCTCGTTGAACTCTATCTCTATCTTCTGGAGTTTTTGCCAGTCCTCCCAATTTGGATCATTAATAAATATGTTAAAAAGTACCGGGCCGAGCACCGAGCCCTGAGGTACCCCGCTACTCACCTCTCTCCAGTCTGATGAAACATAATTGACAACAACTCTTTGAGTGCGGTTGTCTAACCTAGCAGTCGGCAACCTTCTGGTAGCTGCGGCCTGCTGCTGCCGAGTAAAGGGAGAGAGGGCGGGGAGAGGGCGGCCCGGGGACCCGCGCACACGCGGCATCCCCAGCGCAAACGCGCATGGGCAGCAGTCCGCGCTTGCGCGTTTGCGCCGCCGGCATGCCAGCGGCCATGGCTCTCTCTCCCCGCCCCTCCAGGCCACCAGCAAATTGGCTGCCAAAGCGGCTAATTAGCTTGCGGCACGGCAAGCTTCTCTCCCCCCCCCCCCTCCCGAAGCAAGAAGCTTGCCGGGCCGCAAGCTAATCGGCCGCTTTGGCGATCATACCTTTCCATCAGTATGAGAAGTTCCAGATCTTCCTTCTTATTGCCCATGCTTCGGGCGTTAGTATAAAGGTATCTGAATTCTTTTACTTTTGGTTCCCTATGAGTTGGCCCTCCTGGTTGTAGTCCATCAGGTGCTAGTAGACCTTCCTCAAGAAAGCCTATCCCATGGTCCCAGAAACCAAATCTCTCCTTCCGGTACCAACTAGGCAGCCACTGATTCACCTCCATTATCTTCCTCTCCCGACGCATTCCTCTTCCCTTGACAGGCAAGATTGAAGAGAATACCACCTGTGTCCCCATTTGCTTAAGCTTCCTCTCTAGATCTTGATAGTCTGTTTTAATAGGAGCGATGGTATTCAGGGACATGTCATTCGTTCCCACGTGGACCATCACAAATGGGTACAGTTCCGTAGATTTGAGGAGTTTGGGTAGCCATTCTGAAATGTCTTTAATTTTCGCCCCTGGCAAGCAACACACCTCTCGGGTTAGGGGGTTGGGCCCAGCCACATGACGATCCTTTCCTCTTAGTAGGGAGTCTCCAATTACCAGTATTCTCCTTTGTTTTTCCCTCAACACCATTTCCTTCTATTCCCGTGGCCTCTTCACTTTATCTTAGAATTTGTTTTGGGACCTCTTCCCTTGTTGACACTTGCACCTCCTCTGCAAGAGCCTGAAATCTATTCTGGAGCTCCAAAGGCCCCGAGAACCGTCTCGCTCTACGCCGTTGAGACTTTTTCCTAACTGTCTGCAGAGGCTCCGTAATGAGGTCAATTCCCTTATCCTCTTCAGGACTGGCTGTATCCTCTTTATTCAGAGTTGCACAGCTCCTGTCTATGAACTCCTCCCCTTTCTTAATTTCTGTCAGAGTAATAATCCTCTCTTCTAAGCCCCTAATCCTTTCCTCCAAAAGTCTTACCAGCTTACACTTGGGGCAGATGTAGTCCATCTTGTCTTCAGGGAGGAAGGCTATCATGTCACACTCACTGCAGATGATGGGATGCGTGTCCTGGAGGTCCATTGTAACTTCTAAGCAGTGCAACTACTAGGAAAATATAATCTACTGGTTCTAATAGCTAGGCTAAGAACCCCAAGCTAAGAGCCATAGGCCAAGAGCCCTTTGTCTCTCGCCTCTGGCGAGGAGCAGCCCTTTTTAATCCACCCAGCAATCACCTCACTCAGCACCACAATAGCCTCATCTGGTCAACAGGAGCAGCTCTCCCCAGCAGCCCTCTACACATGCTCCCAGTTGTCTGAGTTGTCTTATTTAGTACGTTTATATACTGCCAGGTATATAGGGATGTTCACATGAAACATAGAGGAACAGAAACAATGCAGTAACCTCAGTGACTATGTCAAACGGATAACAGAATAACAGTAATAAACAGAGAGAACAGTGATTAATAACCTGAACATTTTAACAGTCCAATGGTTGGTCAGTTCAGGGTGATTGGTTTCATGGGACGGAGGTTCAGGGGCTCAGTAGATATTGTTAGTTTTGGTTTAATTTTCCCGTTGGCTGACACGCAGTATTATTAGTAATTTCCTTTAGGCTACATAACTTATATAGAGCTTTCCTGCCTGGTGCTTGCTTAGAATCATGACCTCATGTGACAAGCTATTTACCAAGTTGATATAATGTGGACCAATCCATTCTCAGTCACTAGCAGAAACAACTTTGTATAATAGAGATGTATAATCTCCAAGAATATAATATTTGATTGACATTTATTGGGCAGTTACCTTTTGGTTATTAAGCCTGTTCCACAATTAATCATTTTGAAATTTTATATAGGTAAGTAGCAAGTTCCATCATAGAAAGGGTATCTTTTTTGCAGAGAACAAGGTATCTCTTATTAAGCTGGTGCCTTCTGCCATGTGTGCATCATTACAGAGCATCAAGAAATACTCAGCACAATCTTAAAGAATGCCCTCCCTTGTAAGGAGATGGGGGGAACACCTAAAATTACTTTGGCTACTTGATAGCACTGTAGGATGCCACATTCACACTCAAATTCTCCTCATTGCAAGGGCTGGTTTTTCAGGCCTCCCGCATATGACATTCCCTTGCCCCAACTTGTCTTTTCCTAACTCTCTTTTGGTGAGACGACCGTTGTTCTTCCGCTGTGTCCCCTCTCAATGATAATCACAGCTGTTATGTTAAGGAGAAATTGTGTTGGTGATCATCCCTGTCTGGAAAGGTACCATAGCAACAGGAGAGGGATGTACAATACACTTAAACATATACATGGAACTGCAGCAACAAGGAGGGAGAGTATGCTAGTGAGAATTTACAGATGTCCACTAACTAGTTTGGTGGAAATCCTGGTTGAAGAAAGACAGCTAATTGTTGTGTTCCTATCTATTTTAAGCTAATAATGGATTGTTACTATTTTTTAAATGAGATTTGCCTCCAGAATTATTCATATTATTTATGGGAATTTTATACAGATATAATTGAATAATTATAATTCTATAATTTATACAATTAATCGACTAAGATGTCTTTAATTATGTGGCTGCCCCTGTAAAGTGCTCTGTAATGGCAGATCCCCATTCCTTAAGGAAATCTGTCTCAATAATTGCATTGTTTCTGTTGTATGGAACAGTGGTCCCCAACCTTTCTGAGGTTGGGGACCGGCAGGGCATTGGGGCGCGGCCCGCGGCCCGCACGGGCCACGCCCACGCATCGGCCGCGCCCGCGCATCGGGCCGCACCCGCGGGCCTCGCCCCCGCATCGGGCCGCGCCCACGAGCCGCGCCCGCACAACGGGCCGCGCCCCTGCATCGGGCCGCGCCCGCGAGCCGCGCCCGCACATCGGGCCGCGCCCGGGCCGCGCCTGCGAGCCGCGCCCTCTCCCCGCCCTCCCGCAGTAAGAAGCTTCCCGGCCGCAACCTTGCGGCCTGGGAAGTTTTTTACTGCGGGGGGGAGGGGCGGGGAGAGGGAGCCGCGGCCCGGCGCCATGGCCTTCGCGGCCCGGCACCGGGCTGCGGCCCGCAGGTTGGGGACCACTGGTATGGAAGATTCACATGTTAACTTTTGGAGCTGTAAACTGTTTTCATCTCCAGGACATAGTCTAGAGGCAGCTGTACCATGAGCAAGCCTTTGAAGAGTCTGCCTTGTTAGTTGGATTTTAGGGTGACATTAAGTGTGGAACAGTGAGGAAGTCAAATCTGACAATACAATCGTCTGTTTCACAACACTTTGTGCCTGGAGAACCATTGTAAATGATTATGTGCTTTTTATATATTTTTCCTTGTACAAATGAGGTCTCTGTGTAGGAAATAACATCTTGAACCACCTTAATTTATTATCAGAGTAAAGAATCGTGAGCAATTTCATCTTAAGCTTAAGAATTTCATTGTATCTGTGTGTCCACAATCCACATGTTTTGTTTTAAATCTTCTGAACAGCCAATATTGTAAAATGAAGGGCAGAGTTCTTGTAAAATAGATACAGGTTAGTTAAAACTATTGTTCAGAATCCTCCATGTATTTCAGTATGTTTCTTAATAGAAATGTATTTGAACTAAATTTCATTTAATTATAACAGTATTACAATTAGTAATGAGAATTGCTGATGCCACAGTACATGTTGATTTGCTAGTAGATTTTTAAAAGTTAGTATTGAGTGTTACATATGATGTCAGGCATGTTATTTATAGACTAACTACTGCATTGTATTTACTTATTTACGGCTTTCTTGAAGATATATGAAAATGGCACAGACACTGGAGAGACTCTTATTTATATCAACAAAAAGGAGATGGAAAGTAATTATGGTAATCAACTCAGTGCTGCATTGGAGAGAGTAAGTTAATATATATGTTTTGTTTTTTCAAGTACATGAGCAATTCAGGATTTTTTAAAAAAACATACAGTATGATTGTGGTATCCAGGAAATCTACTTAAGAACTTCTGTGAACTTTAAAATCTGTGTGTGTAGATTCATATCCCCTCACTGCTTCTAGGCTATTTACTACTGTAGTATCTTGATATAGTCATGAGCTTTACATATAGGAAAGGCTCTTGAATTTGTAACTTGTATTTTTTGTCCTTTGTTTGATCTCCAGATGGCTACAATTCTGTTCGTATCGCTACTATTTCATTATTCTTTTTAGTCCCACATATAATTTACATATATTTTCAGGATTGCCTCATTGCATCCACCATTAAAATGGGTCTCTAGGTCGTGACACCAAGTAATATTCCATTTTTTCCCCACTTGTAACATAGTACATTTTCCCATGGATCTTCATATTCTTTATGTGTAGCCACATTCATTTTTTTGCAGTCCAAACAAAAAGAGTTTCTGGTTTTTAAAGACAAACAAATGCTTTTTGACATAAGCTTTAATGAGCCAGAGCCTGTTTTGAAATAGGATTGCCGGGTCCTTCTTGGCAACTGGCAGGTGATGGGAGGAGACGGCGGCCAGATCCAGGTTGGGAAAATTCTGGATATATGGGGTAGAAACAAGGGAGGGCAGGGATCTCAGTGGACTACAATGCCATAAAGCCTACTCTCCAAAATATCCATTTTCTCCAGGGGAACTCATCTCACCTGGAGATGAACTGTAATTCTGGGGGATAATCTGGTCCCATCTGGAGCCTGGCATGCTTGTTTTGAAGGTCAGCATGGTCAGGGATATGCTGAAGCCTACAACCTTTCAGAGTACTCAAGACAGGCCAGAGATGTTTGTCTCATCTACCTCCTTCATGAATAGTAGATTGCTGCACAAGTTTGTACCATTAGAGGAGCCTCAATGGTGACCTGTTGGGATTGGATGTGAGGAATAAATGGAACAAAAAGCCACACTTCACCTCTCAATAGGAAACCTGGTAGAAGCAGATTCCTACTAACTTCACCTGGATTCAGAAGAGTTTGAAAGTGTTGTACTCACCTGCATGGTCCAGTAGCTTGTACAAGTGTACATAATGAGCAATATTTTGGAGGCCAATAAAGGGTATCCTCCAGAGCATCTTATTTGTCTCTTGAGAAACTTATATGCAGGTCAAGAAGCAACAGTGAGAACTGAACTTGGAATCACTGATTGGTTCAAAATTGAGAAAGGAGTTCGGCAAGGCTGTATACTGTCGCCTTGCCTATTTAACTTGTATGCAGAGCACATCATGAGGAAGGTGGGGTTAGAGGAGTCACAAATTGGGATCAAGATTGCAGGGAGAAATATCAACAACCTCAGATATGCAGATGATACCACTCCAATGGTAGAAAGTCAAGAGGAACTAAAGAGCCTGTTGATGCGGGTGAAGGAGGAGAGTCCAAAAGTTGGCTTGAAACTCAACACAACTCAACAAGAAAATGAAGATCATGGCATCCGACCCTCTCAATTCCTGGCAAATAGATGGGGAAGAAATTGAGATAGTGACGGATTTTATTTTTCTGGGCTCCAAGATCACTGCAGATGGGGACTGCAGCAAAGAAATTAAAAGACGCTTGCTCCTGGGGAGGAAGGCTATGGCAAATCTAGACAGCATCCTAAAAAGCAGAGACATCACCCTGCCAACAAAAGTGCGTCTAGTCAAGGCTATGGTCTTCCCAGTTGCAACGTATGGCTGCGAAAGTTGGACCATAAGGAAGGCCAAGTGTCAAAGAATTGAGGCTTTTGAACTCTGGTGCTGGAGAAGACTCTTGCGAGTCCCTTGGATTGCAAGGCAAACAAACCCGTCAGTCCTAGAGGAGATCAGCCCTGACTGCTCCTTAGAAGGCCAGATCCTGAAGATGAAACTCAAATACTTTGGCCACCTCATGAAAAGGAAGGACTCCCTGGGGAAGAGCCTAATGCTGGGAGCGATTGAGGGCAAAAGAAGAAGGGGACGACAGAGAATGAGGTGGCTGGATGGAGTCACTGAAGCAGTTGGTGAAAACTTAAATGGACTCCGGGGAATGGTAGAGGACAGGAAGGCCTGGAGGATCATTGTCTATGGGGTCGCAATGGGTCAGACACGACTTCGCACCTAACAACAATGGTTAGGGTGATCACTTGAATGATGGCCACTCTTATAACTGTATTCAGGATCTGTTATACCCAGATCTAAAACAATGATTTTGATAGTTTTATTAACTTTACTAAATCTTTAATTTCACATCATGTGTGAATATGGACAGCCTGGCTTTCTCCCAGATTTCCCTTTAGTTCCCAGCTGCAGAGGTGCCTTGCCAATGTGAAAGCAATGAAACCAGGATTTGTCAAGGCAAACCAGAACTTAAGTGATTGTCTGTTTGCCAAATCCAGTTTCACAGCTTAACCATAGCCAAAATGAACCACACTTTTACTTTGTTTCTGAATCAAACCACTTAATCAGTATTTTGTGACTGAGATGAGAATAAAATAACACAAAGTTAGAGACTACCATGAGGTAGGAGGGACAGAAATAAAAGTGTTTCAACTATTTGTATGTCCTAGCTGCTGAGGACAATTTATATCTAAACTAGATATAGTTTTTAAATAACATGTTCAAAGCAATTCAGATATGTTTATTTCTGTCATCTTTACTGTAGCCTAAATTTGGCCAGTATTGTCTTTCCTGCATTCCAGATAGGGAACCGAGACTGAAGAATAACAGCTTGCTTGATATTATGTAGTAGGCTGAAAGCAATCTCAGATCGTATTTTTAGCCTCTGTGCAGCCCTTTGGTTATGAAAAATTTCTCTTGATCACATGCATTCTGCTATAAGAGTACATTAAGAGTAGCTGCATGCTATGGATGATAACTATAAATAACAGCAGACATTCTTAAAGAGATTAATGATAAAAGATGGAATAAATAATTGTATATTTTGAACAAATAATTGCATGTTTCAAACATTTCTGATAGTTGAAATAGTTCCCTCCCATAGTTAGAACAAATACTGTGGTGTTTGTCATATTTACCCTGCTAATAGGAGGTAATAATATTCGGGGTGTACCAGTGGTATAATAGTGTCACAATATGGTCACCTCTGGTGATATGTTCAGTTGTGGAAACTGGGAAATAGTGTATGATGCAATCTGCTAGAAAGAGCCATCTGAAACTATAGCAGAGTGACAAATAGGCCTTTCTCAACTTTTTTTACCATTCAGAAACACCTAAAATATTCTGGCTGTGAAAGGGTAGTATAGGCTGAAGTAACTGTGTTTAGATCCATCATTATGATGCCAAGAAACGGCAAATTGATCACAGTATATGCTATAGTTGCCTTTGCTCTGTAATAAGCCTCTTGTGTCACAGGGTGGCAAGGCAGCCAGCATGCTGTCTGAAGCTCTGACCATGAGGTTGGGAGTTCGATCCCAGCAGCCAGCTCAAGGTTGACTCAGCCTTCCATCCTTCCGAGGTCGATAAAATGAGAACCCAGCTTGCTGGGGGGGGCGGTAAATGGTAATGACTGGGGAAGGGAATGGCAAACCACCCTGTATTGAGTCTGCCATGAAAATGCTGGACGGCGTCACCCCAAGGGTCAGACATGACCCGGTGCTTACACAGGGGATACCTTTACCTTTATCTATGATTTCAAAAGTTCCTTATAAAATTGCTTAATTTTAAGGCCGCAATATCAAATGAGCTGGATTGCGAAGTCTCTCATGAAACACACAAGCCATGCTGTTTAGCTTTTCCATAGCACTATTTTCTCTGAAAACATGGTAAAGGACTTCAAAAGTTTATGCCATGTCTCAATGTAATTTTTTTTTACAATGCTGAAATTGTTAATGAGTCATTATTGTTTGACCATTGAGCACCTATAGTTTGGCAGGAAAGTAGAGGACAGCTGAATTCTTTTCAATCCTCGGCAAGCCCAGTCAGAAACACTAACAAAATTCATCTCCAAATTTGGACCAGGAAAACATCACCTTTATCAAAAGAGCTGTTACAGTATGTAGAAGCTAACTGCTTGTTCTGTACAACTGTCACATCTGCTTTCAGTCTGTGCGCCAAAGGGTCAGAGCTCAACCATAATCCTGTTGCACCCCCTGCTGGTTAAAAGCCTGTGCTCATTTTGTTACTTTACACTGAGATAAACATTGCGGTCATTTCACACTTCTTTTAACATTCTATATGAATTTAATTATCGTTTGTTTGGACATCACTGGTTATGGAGTACAAACAATTTATTACAGTTGTTCCCATTTTATTTTTTTTATCTTCCACTGCCAGGTACTGAACGTGATTCACCAAAGGCTCCAGCATTCAGCCAATTTCAAACCATCAGGCCTCAGTCGTTTCCCTACTCGGCTTTTTGATGAGACTGGACAAGAAATTAAAAACCCCTTTTTACTGCAGAATGAGCAAAAAATTTGGGTTTCTTATGGCGACGATTACAGGTAGGAGCAAAGCATTTAAGCTGTATGACTGTCAGCAGTCTTTGTGTTGTCAAACTGCTGTACGGGAATATGTGATAAACCTCCAAGTAAAATCCCTTTTATTTTTATTGTGAATTCCGACAAAATTTCAGAGGTCTTGTTTGAGGCAGTATTGTTTGTAGGATATGACATCCATGTCTCTGACTTTCTGTCTTAATGCCTTGTCATAGTTCTTGATGTCTGCCTGTCAGCACAGCAAGAGGGATTTTTTCATGTCTGAATAGTCACCTTAATGATAGCAGATGGAAACACCACAGGGGGTCGAAGCCCATCACACTGTCATTGTCGCAGACTGCCCTGACCTGTTTCCACTCCTCTATTTTTTTGTCCCTTTTTAAAGGAGAAATGGATGGTAATTGAAAAGGATCTTAAGCAAGATTTATGAAGCTGTAGACAACATGATTCACTACTATTGCTCTATGTTTTCAGAAATAAAGCCTTAACCTTTTAAGCACCAGCAATGGGAATGAAAAATAAATTTGTAAAACTTGTAAAGTCTGGCCAACTAAAGTTAGGAAATTCAGGTCATGCCAGCATTAGTTCTTATGTAGTATTCGGTATAAATGTTTATTTCCCAAGACAAGAAGATTTGTTTCATGGCTATTCCTGTATTAGCCTGGTTTAGCAGTGGTGAAGTTTAGCAAAGCTCCATTATCCTAAAATTTATGTGTGGAAATTAGTGGAATTGGCATCCATCTCATGTTGTCAAGCTTGTGGCATGAGTGCTTTAGCGAAATACATCTGGGTTGATTTATTCAGCAGCAAGTTAGAGATATTTTTAAATTGTATTTCCAGTATACGAAAATCTAGAATTTTCTATAATCATACTTGTTTCATATGGTAAAAATGGGTGGTTTGTTTTATAATTAAAATTAAAAGATAAGAGTTGTTTATAGTACTTCTTTTTTAATCACTACAATAAATAATGTTCAAAATGTAGAAGATGGTTTTATGATGTATGCTGCAAATGTATTGTTTTATGAAAAAATGATATTTACATTGTTCAGGAATTATTCATTTTTCAGCATATATGCTGAAAGATGGAGAATTCCTAAACAATGTAAATATAGAAACTTTAACATTACTATGAACATATTGATGGATAAATTGCATATTTGCATGTAATTTATTCAAGGTGGTGCTTCCAGTATGTTTTATTTTAGATGTTTTGTACCTGAGAAAGGCATCTTAACTTTTCATGCAGGTATTCTTTGTGGGTAAAGTATACTACCATCATATCTTCTGCCTGTGATTACTCACAAATGGATACTGTTTCTAATAGAATGTACAGTCTATGATTACCTAGGAAGCTAAACTGAAAATATCAAAGTTGAGACTTATACACGCGATTGGTCAACAGGAGTGAAAAAATAATACATTCATTTCAGTTTAAATGATGCAATGCTTTGGTTTCTAAAATTATAGAACTAGGCATCTGTGATATATGTTCTGACTTTTCTCTCTGGATTTTTGGAATCGATTTATTACCAATAAAATAATTTGGATGAAAAATGTATTACTGCTCCTTGGTAAAACAGCAGGGTTAATTTCACACGTGTTGGATACGTACTTTCAATGTGCTTTAGCAATTCTTTGCAGATGGATTTTCCTGTGTGAAACAGGTAAATCTACTTGCAAACAACTGCTAAAGTGCATTAGGCAACATGTGTGAAATTAGCTCAGCTCTTGCTTTGCCTGAAGAGTTGCAAATAAAACATCTTGTGGATTACTACAAGTAAAATTTGCCTTTTGTGTTAATGTGACTTTTTTGACTTTTTAGTTGTAAAATTTTAGCTGAGAACAATGAACTTAAGTTTATTGCAAAACCTAGTTCAGTGAAATGATAGAATTTCCATGTATAAGCATTTTGAACATGTATTTTAGAAGACATTCCAGTTTTTTTAAAAAATTACTGACATATGGCTTGTGGTAGGGCAATTTCATTCTCTTTGTAACACATTAGAATCTGGCTCACTATGTAAGTTGTTAGGGTGAATATTTTCCAGGAAAAGTAGCACATTTGCTAATTTTAAATATCCTGGTTGGGAAACTATCAGTATTGATTTCCTTTCTAGCCATTTAGTGCCCTGCTTATAAAGTCATTGTTAAAATGTTGCTTTCATGAGTAAGACATTAGAAAAATGTGTGCCTGCCTACAGTTTGTAGACATATATTTGGGCTGACAATTAGAGCAGCATTTTTTCCTTAGGAGTATCTGTGTCTCCTTGTAAGAATAGTGTTCCTCATATTCCTTACAGACAAATAAACTTGTGAGTAGTAATACCTGCCGTTGAAATTATAAGTTGTAGAGGGCTTTGAAGCTACCTCATAAATTTGAAGTGCAGTGACAAGATTTGACTAGGATTACTGCTTTATTGAAAATTAACATGTACAAAGATCCATGGATCTAAAGAAGAAACAAATATTTTCTAAAAGAAAATAAAAAGCAGGACTCTACATAAAGGGCCCAGTGCAGAAAGCATACAGATTGAATAGGGGAGCATAGTAATGGATGTTTCACATTTTTTATTTTCTTTTTGTATGGACTGTATAGAAATTCATGTTGCTCCACCATGTTTAAGAATACAGTTCCTTGGTAAGCATAAAAACTTTCTAAGTATTAATAGAAAGCAAAATTCAGTGAAAAACTACTATTTGTGGGCAACTATAGGTATAGGAGGTAATCCAACTGTGAGTGACTTTTATGGTTTAATGGTAAGCAATCATTTTAAATGCCTCATTAAAAGAAACACTCATTACTCTGTAACCTCTGGTTCACAAATGTCATCTTTTCTATATGGACTCAGAACCAAATTGTACAAATGGAACAGTGCCCTATTCCAGTGTGACCTCTGAGGGACCTCAAGGTTCTCTTTTCAGGTCTGGAGCAGGACAGAAGAAGCCACATGGGTTTTGCCCATAAGAAATGTTTTCAGAGTGATTCTTTAGGAGGAATACTCATTGACTACACTGTATATTCCCTTATGAAACTACCTGGACATTGTGGTCAACTTTGAAGGGCCTGGGTAACCCTCACCTTCTGAGATTATGGGTGTAGCAACCCTGGAAAGGGCTTTCTCAGCTGTGGCACAAAAGTCTGAAATGTATATGACTCCTTCTGTTTCCATCTTCTGCCAGCAAGTGAACACTTTTTTGTTTCTCTTGGCATTCTCTTAGACTGTTTATGCACTGGAGATTTCATGCTTTAGGATGCTTAGGGCTGATCCTGCGTAGAGCAGGGGGTTGGACTAGATGGCCTGTATGGCCCCTTCCAACTCTATAATTCTATGATTCTATGATTAAATGCAGGCTGGAGTTTTAGTCATAGCAGGTTGCCCCACCTCGTCCTGTACCCACACGGGGGAGCATTTGGCCTAGTGCACCTCATCCATCCCCGATTTGTGCTCCTGCATGAGAGCTGGGGCAGTGAAGTTCCCAGTGCATAAACGGTTTTAGTAATCCCTCCTTCCTCTCCAATGTTTTTTGTTTTAATATATATTTTTATTTTCATAAAGGTAAAAATATAAAAATAGAACAGATAATATAAGTTGTTAATACAAAGAAAGATATATTATGCTCTTCATTTGTTACACTTATGTCCCCTTTTCGTGTCCCCTTTTAGTTTATTTTCTTAAATAATTCAAATAAGGGCCCCATTGTTCTTGAAACATCTCTTCTGTTTTTCCATTAACTATCAGTGTCAGTTTGGCCATCTTAGCAAAGTCCGCTAGTTTATTCAACCAGTCTTCTATCGAAGGTAATTCTTACGTTTTCCATTTCTTGGCCAGAACTAGTTTTGCTGCCATCGTCTTATAGAAGAACTAGGGGCAAAGCCCGTTGTCTCCAAGAATACAACGGGTGCTAGAGCTTGGCAGTGGGAAGAGGAAGGGGAGGAGTTGTCTAGTCTGTAAGGGCATGGGGTTGTCATGTGTGTTGTGTGGGAGGTTGTGGTGGCATGGTGGCAAATGAGGCCATGGGTGTGGAGATATGGGTGTCAAGAACCTGTGTTGTGGAATGTTCATTGAGTGTGGGAGAGGACTGACCTTTGGGAATTGTGTGATAGTGGTTACAGATGAGCTTTCCAGAGCCATGTCCTCAGATATGTAAAGGGAAAATCAGACTGGAGACTCTTCTTAGGGGAAGAGTACATGGCAACCAATTCCCCCCAGTTCTGCGTCATTTCCCTTCTTGTGTGAATTAGGCCACATTCACCGAAATGCCCCTCTGCCCTAATACACATAGGGTAGTCACAGTACACAGGTGTCCACCCTGTTCCTTCTGTCTCCCATATTTTCACTGTTGGTAAAATGTTATGTGCCCACATGCTTCTTTCATGGTTGCTCCTTAGAAGAACGGATTTTTGTACCCTATTACTTACTACCCAAAGGAGTCTCAAATCGGTTTACAAACACCTTTTCCATTTGTCTCTCCACAATAGTCAACCTGTCAGGTATGTAGGGTTGTGAGAGATCTGAGAGAACTGGGAATGGGCCGCAGTGACCCAGCAGGCCTCAGGTGTCTCAAAGCATTTTCCAATCGTCTTCCCCGTCTCTCCCCATAGCAGACTCCCCATGAGGGAGGTGGGGTAGCGAGCCTCACAGGGAAGCTGGCAACCCTAAGAGGAAGACTGTCTGTGCACAGCAGTCTTCACCTTAGTAAGGTTTTTAATATTGTTTTTTTATTTGCCAGGCCAAGGTTATTTGCCAGTTACTATTTCAGTTACTATGTGTCTCCAGACATTTACTTGTTCTCTATTTAGTTTCAGGCTGTAAATATTTATTTAGATCTTCCTGCACTTTCCAGACTCACAGGACTGATGCTGGTCTGCCTGTCTGCGCCCCAGAATACAAACAGTTGCTGATAAGGGCTGGCCATAACCCATAGGCCAGGAGGGACACTCCTGCACCACTCCCTACCAACTGCAGACAAAAATGGCTCTTTTGAAGACTGGACTCTGAGGCATTGTACGATACTGAAGTCCCACCTCCAAACCTCCAGGAATATTTCCAACCCAGGGGTAGCCAACCTACAGGTGTGGCCTGGAGAGCTCCTGGAATTACAGTTCACCTGCAGAGTATAAAGATCAGCTCCCCAGGCAGAAAGGGCTACTTTGGACAGGGTTGTGGTAGAGAAGAAACATTTAAGGCTTCCCACACAGGTTGTTGTTGAATTGAAAGACTTGAGGCCTACTGCACAGGGTTGTTGTGCAGATGAAACAGGAGACAAAAGAGCCAGCTTCCTCTGCAGAATAACGCTGTGCAGTGGCCTCAAATCTGCAGAGAGTTGCAAAGAAGAAAGACACATGGCTTGGCTGTGTCTAACCTCCGGGAGGAGCAGTATTTTAAGTGAGAAGGGGCTTTTCTGTAGCCTCCCTGTCAGGCAACTGTTTGGCAGAAGGGGAAATTCCCCCCCCCCTTCAAAAGGAAGGCCCTCAGGCTCCCCTGCGTTGCTCTTGGAAAGGCTTCCTTCCCTCAGTCAGGGCCTGTCAGAGGCTCCTTCGCAGCAGGCCTGAAGGGGGGGAGGGGGAGGGAGCGCACTCTGCAGCCTCCTGGCAGCTCTGTCAGGGTTCTGAGGCAATTTGCAGTTGGACATGACAGTCAGGACAGCCTTGGGGCGAAAAGGGTTGGCATAGCCTGTCCAAGCCTCTGTTCTCATCCCCCTTGGCAGCCCTACTGACCTCCTCTCCCTTTGGTGGTCAGGAGCAGACTGGCAGCCAGACTGGGCTGGGTGAATGGAATTTTGGTCTGTCCTGGTGAGGGGCCAATAGGAAGGCACTTTGCGCGCCTCCCCATTGGCTGCTTGGCCCTGGATGGACACTCGGAGGGCCCAATCAGGAGCCGCTTCGCGGCTCCTGATTGGGCCCTCTGAGTTTTTATCCTGGACAGGGCCCGCCCTAACTCCTCCCCAGGTGGCCTTACTCTTTTATTTAATAGGACCCTGTCCTATTTAAAGATAGACTTTGAGTTTGGGCTGGGAGGCACTGCGGGGGTATACTTAATAATATAGATTCAGCTTTCATAGGAAATCTAAGATCCCACATTTTCTGCACAATGATGTCAATTTTTGCCCAAAACTTATAAACTTTTTCACATTTCCACCACACATGAAAAAAAGAATCTACTTTGTCACCACATTTCCAGCATTTGTTATCACAGTTTTTAGCAATTTTAACAATCACTTTTGGTGTCACGTACCACCTGTAAAACATTTTATACCAGTTTTCTTTAAGTATTTGACTGTTAGTATACTTAGGGATTCTAGACCATGCTAGTTCCCATTGTTCCATTGTCACATTTGTCTCAATATTTTGCATCAATTTAATAATACATGGCTTAACCCGTTCCATTTCTGTCTCATACGTTAATAACAGTTTATATATTTGTCCCTGAGGCTTATCTTGAATTACCAAATTTTCAAATTCTGGTATTGAAGCCCCTGGATTTAACGGTTGCTGAAACTCTGCTTTGAATCTAGATAGTAATTGGTTATATTCTAACCATTGAATTTCTACTCCTTCTTTCTTTATTGTTTGCATATCCTTAAACTTGCAGGTTTTGGATATTAAGTCTTTGTACTGAAGACAAGTCAGTCTTTTCTGTTGAGCTTTGCCAAAGTATGCTTCAATTGGTGATTTCAATATTGATGGTGCTAGAGATAGTCTTTTCTTGTACCTTGACCATAGATTCAAAAGTCCACTGATCCAAGTACTTGATATAGCCTCTTATTTTTATTTTCCTGCTGGCCATAATCTTTCATGGAAGCTGTTACCTATGGTTTTTGTTTCAAACACCAATTCTCTTGATTGCGGTATAAAAGGCCTCTTTTGTGTTGTTTGGGGCATATAGGTTCACCAAAACAAAATTTTGGCCATCCGGGAGTTTGATCTTTAAGATAGAGAAATGTCCGTCTGGATCCTTAGATATAGTCTTCACATTTTTATTGGAGTTTATATTATAGGTCACCACCCCTCTTTTCTTTTCCTTGGCTGATACAATATATTCCTTTCCTAGACTTTTGTTTTTCAATAGGTTTTGATGTCTTTGTGCAATGTGGGTTTCTTGTAGACATATGTTTTAACTGTTGTTTTTAATGTTTTATAGTTATTTTAAGCTCTGGTTTCAACTTATTTTAATCATGTATTTTTGTGTTGGTGTTAATGGCTTTTAAGATGAGATTGTAATTTGTCTTTTTAATTTGTTAGCTGCCTTGGTGGGTAACAAATATTATTAGTCTGTTTTTTATTGTTTTGCATACATAATTAGTTATTTTGTACCAAATGATCTATCCTGAAGAATCCATATAGATTTCTGTTAATGAAAGTTGTAATATGTATTGAGAATATTCTCAAAACACTGTGGAGGAGGCTTTCATCCCAATGGAGTATCTTTGTTTCTCATGGTCTGTCTTCTGTGGATTCTGTGTATTGATTTCATTTTTGTAACAACTGGGATACTGATAAATTATCACCTAGGATTTGACTGCCATCAATTTTATAAAATATTCCATGAATGCAAGAATGTCCTGGTCCAAGTGGGAGTGGCATGCCAAGCTCAGGGTGGGGGTTGCAGTCCTCTCCAGGCACAACTAGAGGGAGGCCTTTGAAGGGGGTCCTTGAAGCCAGTGTCATGCTGCATCCAGCAAAATAGCACTACTTTTATTTTAAAAATGCAGTTCTGGCTAAGGGCAGAGAAGTCTGATTATAGCATCGCAAAACACAAATTTACTGCACAGAGGACACAAAGCCACACTACCTCCTGTTTTTTGATCTCCAGTGACTATGATGTTTCCCACTTCTAAATGTCAGCCTTTCACTCACCTCATATTCTTGTCTTGCCCAAATTTCTATTCCTTAGGAGTCAACTGATGCACTGGAAGTCAGGGCTACACATCATTTCCCCCCTTTATTAAC
The DNA here is from genome assembly GCF_049243985.1 of Paroedura picta. Taxonomy (NCBI): domain Eukaryota; kingdom Metazoa; phylum Chordata; class Lepidosauria; order Squamata; family Gekkonidae; genus Paroedura; species Paroedura picta. The sequence goes on from NC_135370.1 coordinate 103,378,901, forward strand.
TTACTATTAAATAAGCCCGCTGCAGTCTGAATGCAGCGGGCGCTAGGAGGGCTCGCGAGTCTGGTGGGTCATGCTGGGGCAGGGGAGCTCGGCCTGGGGGCACCCATCCCACAGTGTGGCCTACCTGTTCATCGGAGCGGGAAGCGAGGCTGCAGTCTAGGGTCCGGGTCCGTGGCTGCGTGTGTAGGTGGCAAGGCGAGCAGCGGTGGCGTTGGCCGTGACAGCGCAAGTGTGTCCAGCGGGTCGGAGGCTGGTCGGGCCGTGTGCGTGCGGTGCAGTGGCCAACGCCACAGGCGTGTGGGCCGGGGCCAGCTGTCGTGGAGGCGGAGGCGGAGGCAGAGGCGGCAGCAGGGCCGCGGCGGCTGGCCCTGCTTGGGCATTCCGTGCGGCAGCAACTGGCCGGGTGGAATGCGACAGAGGAAATGGTGGCGGTCGGCCGCATGCAGGCAAGCTGGAAGGGGGGCGGATTGGGAGGCGCTTTGCGCCTCCTAATTAGTCAGTCCAGCGGCAAGGGACCAATTGCGAGCCGTGCTGTGCTTCGCGCCTGCCGATTGGGCCCTCCGATTGTCAGTCTGGGGGAAGGGGCCTATCAACACCCTTCCTCATCACGGGCAGGGCCCGCCCTTGGGGCCCTTACCAAATTATTTAATCTGCTCCACTAGGAGTGGATTAAAGACAAATCATTGTCACATGGCTTCAACTTCCAATCACCTTCCAGTGCCATCTTTTTCCATATGTGTGCCCCTCCCCTTCCCAGTCTCAAATATTTTTTTCTAATAAAAATCCCAGTATTACTTGGGAGGGAAGCGGCCCAGCCATGGTAGGCAGGGGGGAAGCTCCTTGGGCAGCTATCATGTGGGTGCACTCTTCCTCCAATGCCCCCCTCCCAGTCCAAAATATTATTTTCTAGTAAACCCCCAAGTATTGCCTGGGAGGGAAAGGACCCAGCCATTGTGGGGAGGGGGGGAGCCTTTTGAAGTTGGATGCCCATGCCCTAAGGAAGAAGCTGGAGCCTGGGCAGCGGCAGCCACATCACTAAATGGGAGGATGGTGGAGAAGCTGGGTGCAGCATGTTGGGATGGGGGTCTCTGCTGCCAGACATGCTGCCTGCACCAGATCTGGCTACTGCTTTGGTGGAAAGGAGGGCAGCAGCCACTGCTCTTCTGCTTTCTTGGCACCCAGACCAAAACCCAGGAGAGGCACTAGTGAGACAGTGAGCAAGAGGAAGGCCTCCCTGTTCTCGAACACATGGTGATGAGGTTGGCCTTGGATGGAGGCTCCAGGGGAAATGAAGTGGCAGCGCGGACACCTCCAGGTTGTTTTCTAGGCATGATCACCATGTGGATATTGAAAAAATGCTTTCAGCAGCTGAAGAAGAATTTTTAGTTTATTTTTAAAAAGATATTATTCTGTAATGCTAAAATACCTTCTAAAATTACATTATTATGACAACACATTTAAATACTTTAAAAATGCTTCTTGAGATTCTGCTGTGGCAGAAGCCAACAGATGTGTAGGAAGATGAGTAGGTGACCTGAGCTAGCTTCTCCACTAATTACCAGCCTATGGGCCATCTCCCCCCACCACTATAATCTAGCCTTTCTCTTTTCCCTTCCTTGCACTCAGCTCAGCTAGTGGTAGTTAGGGAATTACAGAAAGATAAAACAGCCTTTCCCTCTCTTAATTTCTCTCCCTCTTTTCCACACTTTTCTCATTCATTTCTGTCTCCTTTCACCTAATTTTTCCATGCCCCCCTATTTTAAATTCTTGGTCTCAAGACCTGCTCATTCCTATCCTGCTTGGTGACAGAATGTACTTAAACGTTCGTATTAGAAGACATGGCTTGCTGGGCACTGGTTCTGCTGCATTTCCAGCCTCCTTTGCTTGAACTGCGATTCTGTGTTTGACATCAGTCCTGTTGATCTGACATTGCCAAAATGGCACTAGGGCTTTCTGGACACCCTGTGATTGCACTGTGCTGTTTGGCTTGCAAAAAACCCAGCTCTGGACACATGGAACCCTGCCAGCTACCACTGTCTCTCATCTAGTGTTTCTAGGGAAGGTGGTAGAATGGGCCACGGTAGACCAGCTCCTAGTATTCTTGGAGGAAACTTCGGCCCTTGACCCATATTAGTCTGGCTTACGTCCTGACCATGGGGTGGAAACCGCGCTGGTCGCCTTGCTGTTAGATCTGTCGGCCATATTTGATGTGGTCGACCACAAAGTATTGGTTCACCGCTTCACCAGGACTGAGATCAGGGAGGCTGCGCTGCAACAGCTGGTCTCCTTTCTCCGGAACCGGACACAGAGGGTTGCAGTGGGGTACGAGTTATCGGATCCCTGCGAACTCCCTTGTGGAGTTCCGCAGGGGGCAGTACTCTCCCCCATGCTTTTTAACATCTATATGCACCCTCTGGCCTAGCTGGTCCGGGGTTATAGGCTGGGGTGTCACCAATATGCGGATGACACCCAGCTCTATCTCCTAATGGACAGCCAGACAGATTTCCCCCACCCCAGATACATTCACCAGTTGTTTGGAAGCAGTGGCTAGATAGCTCAGGCAGAGTCGCCTGAAACTAAACCCCTCCAAGATGGAGATCCTGTGGCTGGGAAGAAGGGGACAGGATCAGGAAGCGTGCCTCCCATGCTTGGATGATGTACAATTAACATCTGTACCAGTGGCCAGGAATTTGGGAGTGACCTTTGATACCTCCCTTTCTATGGAGGCTCAGGTCACAAAAGTAGCCCGGACAGCTTTTTTCCATCTTCGCCAGGCCCGGCTACTAGCGCCCTACCTGTCCTCGGAACACCTGGCCACTGTGATCCATGTAATGTCATTTCCAGACTAGACTACAGTAACTCATTTTACACAGGCCTACCCTTAGCTTTGATCCAGAAGTTACAGCTGGTACAAAATGCGGCTGCTGGGGTCCTCACTAGGACATCTTGGAGGGCCCATATCCAGCTGGTACGTCATCTGCATTGGTTTCCGGGTCAAGTTTAAGGCCATACGCGGCCTGGGTCCTGCTTACTTGTGGGACCACTTGGTTGATTTTCCCCCCTGCAGGGCTCTTCACTCTGCGGGTGTGAATCTACTGGTTGTCCCTGGTCCCCAGGATGTTTGCCTGGCCTCGAGCCGGGCCAGGGACTTTTCAGTCCTTGCCACAACCTGATGGAATGAGCTCCCAGAAGAGTTGAGGGCCCTGCTGGAATTATCAGCTTTCCGCAGGGCCTGCAAGACAGAGCTCTTCTGTCAGGCATATGGTTGAGGCCAGGGCAGAACCCAGGTTCCATCCCTGGAATCGCCAAGATCCTTCAGTCTGGCTCCCTCTCTCATGGAATTGATGGTTATGGCCTCTGACTGAATAAGGAGGGTTGGGCAGGTTAGAATACCATCATTGTTGTTCTGTAAATGCATGGGAATTATGGGGTTTTATTGTGATTTTAATGTTTTATTGTGAACCACCATGAGACCTTTCAGGGAACGGCAGTATACAAGCCTAAAAATAAACAAACAAACAAACAAACAAACAAATAGCCCATCTTCCATTTCTTCTACAGAGATTCTCTGGTTTGACTTAAATCCTATGAAAACAATGGACGATGGGGGCACCAGCGGGGGGGGGGGGTTGTATGTTTATTAACATCCAGTCTGGTGATGCTTATGATCACTTTTTTGTGATGCTTTGGCTAGTGTTAAGTTAGTAGAAGTAAATACAAAGGCAGACTCCTAGCTCTCAAAAATACCGTTTGGGATCATCAGCTCTTGGACTTCAAAGTAAAGAACAGATGCCCTCCGAAGGTACTGCTCAGAACCAAGTGCTGTGATGGAATTTTAGTTTTGTTGTCAAGTCACAGCTAACTTATGGTGACCCTGTAGGGTTTTCAATGCAAAAGAAGTTCTAAGGTAGTTTGCCATTGCATGCCTCCATGTTGGCTTTGCTTAGCTTCTGAGATCTGATAAAGCCAGGCTATCCTACAGCTACCTAGGCCAGAACTCAGCTGAGAGTAATGTAACTGGCCCAGGGTTCCCCAGCAAACTTCCATGGCAAGAGTGGGGATTCAAACCTGAATTTCCCAGATCCTAGTCCAATACTATAAGCACTACACCACTCTGGCTCTCATGATGGAATAGCATGTTGGAATTTGATTTTATTTTTACTAGCAGATTAGATATATAAAGTTAAATTTAAAAATGTTTACTGTCTTTGAGCTGTAACTTGACAACATGCACACACACACACACAGGAAGGAGGAGGGGGTGTTAAAAATTATCCACCTCAGGTACCAGATAGGTTTGGTATGCCATTGCCTAGGGATAGAGTACTGTTGGTCTATGTCAACTGATAGCCTGACACTTGGTGGACTGAGAACCATGGGGCATTCATTCCTATCATTGCCATTGTACGGATACACACAGAGCATTTTTAGACAGAGACCGCCTGGCACTAGAAATCTCTATTATAGAAAGTTCTGGACAACTGAATCTTCAAATCTGCCATACCACTCCCCTGTCCCACAAACATTTCCTGCCTCCCTCTCATATAGGTGAGGTGCCAACTGTATTCCTCTCTGCCAACTGTATTCCTCTCTTACTCCAAAGAAGTAACACATATATGCTATTTTATGATTTGAATGTAAACAAATGGGTCTCATACAGCCGTACCTGGTTGTTCTTCAGGCAGCACTTAGTCAGTAATGCTGTTCACTCCCCAGGCAGACAGGGTGGGGAGAAGGTTCAGAAAGCAGTTTCTGTCACTTTTAAAACATTTTCCTTGAAGGTAGGGTTGGATGAACTAGGAAATTTGTTTCCTTGTCTCAAGATTTAGGGCATGTCCATTATCCTAAATGATCCCTTAGGATGTTTTTGATTGTAGACTTAAAATCTAATTGCACTATGTTGCACTTTCACTAAATTTAGATCATTATAAAAAGCTTCAAGTCAGAGCCACATTGGATCAGCTCTGGTTCCCTTGACCATCTTGCTGTGCCTGGTCTATTTGTGCTGCAAATGGAGCATATGCTCAGCTGGGGAGGTGTACAGCATCTACACCGCTTCAAGAGAATTGTTGATGCACAATTCTCCCACACATTCTTGTTTCTGCCAAAAGATGGAAGATTCCTTATGTTCCAACTTTAGCTCTAACAGTCATAGTAGAGAAAATCACCACGGTGAACATGCTCTTAGTTATTCTTCATTAGCTTGCAATTGGATTCACTGTTTTGTGGGTGATCACCTGGAAGCTGGTTATAGTTCTATTTCTTTGTTTCTCAACAGTTATTTCTGCTTGGAGATTAGCCAGTATTTCAGAATTAATTCAATTTCCTTGCCTTCCATAACCTAGAGGTTAATAAAGGTAACAAGCTAGCTGTGGTGAAAATTAATTCCTGTGGAGGAAACACCTGAACTTCAACAAGGCACTAACTGCTAGATTACCAATTCTTGTAGCAGTGAACAGAATGCCATGTAGATCTGCATTCCTTGATGCTGAACTCATTTGTGTTCAGTTATATTTACTGCTCTATCTATTTCTGGTTTTGCAGCTGTTTGATTTTTTTTCTCCTTCTAGAGAGGTCACATTTGATAATATTTCCTTTTTTCAGGCCTCCCTTAAACCCTGTTCTGAGTTTGACCTTTGACAGAGTGGCTACAACTGAAAAAGATGGCATCACAGTAATTTATAGGACGCTTTTGGATCCTGCTGTTGATCTACTGCCTGGATGTGACAAGTAAGTTTTTTTCTGAAGCTCTAAGCCAGTAGTTTTCATTCCACAGCTCATGCATGTTCACAATTTTATCAAACAAAAGAGATACATGGCTCAAGTATACCCCATGAACTATCCCAAACATACACATATATTATTAAATATATTAGGATAACATTTTAACTTGCCAGAGTACATAAATGATCTCAGAGTGGGAGCCAGCTTGGTGCAATGACTAAGACTGGGAGCCTCTAATCTGGAGGACCAGGTTTGATTCCCCATTCCTCCTCCACAGGCAGCCAGCTTGGTGACCTTGGGCCAGTCACAGTTCTTAGAACTCTCTCAGCCCCATCTACCTCCAAAGTGTGCCTGCTGTGGGGAGAGGAAGGGTAGTCGATTGTAAGCTGCTTTGAGACTCCTTAGGTAATAAAAAGTGGGGTACAAAAAAACAGCTCCTCTTACCACCAGTGTAATTTAACTAGTCCTTGTATTTTTAGAGTATTGGGAAGGTCTTCTTGCTTCCTCTTCAGCATGAGGCACAGTAGTTCTGGTAAGATTGTGCTATTGATAATACCACGTAGAAGAAAATAAACTGGTCAGAGAGGAAGAAGAAGAAGAAGAAGAAGAAGAAGAAGAAGAAGAAGAAGAAGAAGAAGAAGAAGAAGAAGAAGAAGAAGAAGAAGAAGAAGAAGAAGAAGCAGCAGCAGCAGCAGCAGCAGCAGCAGCAGCAGCAGCAGCAGCTCTTTTTCTTCTTTTTCTTCTATGCCACTTTTCTCTACCGGAAGGAGGCTCAAGCTTACAGTCACTTTCCCTTTCCTCTCCCCACAACAGACATTCTGTGAGGTGGGTGAGTCTGTGAGTCCTGATATTATTGCTTGATCAGAACAGTTTTATCAGTGCCGTGATGAGCCCAAGGTCACCCAGCTGGCTTCATGTGGGGGAGGGCAGAATCGAACCTGGCATGCCAGATTAAAAGTCCACATTCCTAACCACTACACCAAACCATCCCCGCCCTATTGTGACCATCCTATTCTTTTCCTGGGTGGCTTCCACATTTGGGGCGGTTTCATCTCTGAACAGTTTGCTTTCCTTCTGGCAGATGCCTTAGTGCTGGGATGCGAGTTCAGAAACTAGAGACAAGGGGTGTGTGTGTGTGTGGGGGGGGAGGGTCCTGAGAAGGACTGCCCTTTATTTCCATCTGTGTCTGATGGTCTGCAGCTCAGGGATTATCACAGTGTATCTATCTTCCAATCTGCTGGGTATTTTGAGGTGAAAGTCACCTACCAGTTCCATCCTTACTGAGCAATAGACTCCTATGGATCATGGAATGAGTGCCACATTGGGGAACAGTTTCCAGAAAAGCCACATGTGGCTCACAAGCCACTAAATGACTCTAAACAGAAATGGGAGGAAGATTAAAATGCTTGGGCATTTTGCAACTGTTGCTATAAGGAAAGGGTTACAGCTTGTAACATATATCTGCACAGGATCATCCTTATCCATTGTTGTTCCTCAATATATTTCTGAAACAGCCTAGAGGGTGGGACGTATCCAGCTGTCCAAGTTGGAATAGGGCCAATCAGAGTGCAGCCAGCTTTGCCCTAATTGGTCCTGCCCCTGCAGTTCCCACTCTCCAGCTCTGGACTCTAGCCTCTGCTCTCAGACACCTCAGTGCCTGGGGCCAGCAGCAGGTAAAGGGAGAGGGCCCTGGGCAAAGGGTTGTGGTGGAGGGCTTGCTAACAAGGCCTGCTTGGCCTGCTAGGCTGTGCCTGCTGATGAGGGCTTCCCGGCCTGCTGACTGCCTGCTAAGGAGATCTGTCTCTGCCCTGCTAAAGCTGCCCAGCCCCCGCCCGCCCTACTATATCTGGCTGCAAACTGCTGCCCAAAGCCACCTTAAGCTGCCTGGCCAGGAGCCAGGGGAGGGGACCCTTTCGGGGCCTGTTCTTAGGAACGGGCTTTGAAGCTAGTTCCTTAATAAAGGAACACAATAAAGGAACACAATACAATACAATTACTTAATAAAGGAACACAATACAATTCCAGCTTCCATTAAAGTATCTGTGATGTAACATGTAGCTAAATAGTTATAAAAAGTCATACATTACTGTTGCAGCAACATAATTCTTAATTCTGTCATTCAGTAGAAAAATTAATGTTGCTGCATGATAGTGTAATGAAATTAGGCTAAACACCAGTTGCAGTTTATAAAACGTTAATATATAGAAGAAGGAGAAAAGGAAGATTGGTTCTTATATGCCACTATTCGCTACCCAAAGGAGTCTCAAAGAAGCTTACAGTTGCCTTCCCTTTCCTCTCCCCACAACAGACACCCTGTGAGGTGTGTGAGGCTGAGAGAGCCCTGATATTACTGCTCCATCAGAACAACTTTATCAGTGCTGTGGTGAGCCCAAGGTCACCCAGCTGGTTGCATGTGGGGGAGCACGGAATCAAACCTGGCTCACCAGATTAGAAGTCTGCACTCCTAACCAGTACACCTAGCTGGGCTCCAAAGAGTTATTCCAGGCATACTCATTGGAATTGCTTTCCATTGTAATACAGGCTTCTCCACGTAGTGAAAACTTCCTGCAGTTTTAAAGTGGCTTAGCGTACAGCCTGTGCAGGTGATTTTATAGAAAGATACAAATAAAACCCCTTGGGCACACAGAGCTGGTAGCTCCCCACCCCCTTTTCTGCCTTCTATCACTGTTCCCCCCCCCCCCCAGTATATCTTTTTGTTGAAGTCTGTGTTCTGTCCACCTTGGATTCATGAGTAACTCCACAGGATAACCAGGACCAATGTTTACATGTTGTGACAAATATCTCCTATAAACAAGTTTTAAGTGGATTTGGAATCTTTTATTGGACTAACGTTGACAGAAATAACATGCTGAAAGAAGGGAAAAGAAGCCAGCTTTCTGTTGATATAACCCTTCTTCAAGATAATTTGATAACCTAAACCATGGCAAGCATTGGTTACATGTATTTATTTAGTCACTTTATATGCCACCTCTCCAGAGACCTTATGGAGGAAGCTCTCAAAGCAAAACAACAACTTCATAAAAACAGTATGAAAACGATCAATAATAAACAGCCAGAAAAACAAGTCAGGTCATAAGACAACAGCTTGAGAAGGATATATAAAGCAATTTGTGGGCTAGAAGCAGACCATAAAGACCTTTCAAAGAAGGAAACCTCAGTTAAAACTCTGGGTAAAAAAGAAAGGTTTTGGCTTGAAACCTAAAGGAATGTTACAGAAGACATTCTAAATGACCAGAGCAAGACTACTTTAAAAGTCTTGCTCTGGTCAACCCCTGCCTCAACTATTCAGGCAAGGGTACAGAGAACCGGTCTTATGCAGAGGCTCTTAACTGACTGGCTGGGCACTAGGAGACGAGGCAGATACACTGGCCACAAACCACTGATAAGAACTAGCATTGTATCTAATACCCAACAATAGCCCGGGCACTGTATTTTGGAACAATGGAAGTTTCTGGTTGGTTTACAAATATTGTGAAGGCAGAATGGCTGTAACTAGCATACAAAACTTATAAAAAGCCACAAAGGGGTCTTCATGTAGTCTGGAATTCAGCAGCAGGCAGTGAGCTATTCTGTCAGGGAAAAGCAAACCCTCTCCCAGTCAGACTAATTCCCCATTCCATGAGTGGCTTTGTCATTGACCAACAACATTTCACTGCTCTCTGAGCTGTAGTGTTATGCTGGTGGGACAAAGAAGCCACAAAAGTGAGCTCTAGTATGTGAAAAAGATATGCCACAAACGTGTTAGTCTTTAAGGTACCACATGACTCCAGTACATCTGCTGCATTAGGGAAAAAAACATTTTTATGGCTATTTTTCAGTGTGAGAGTAAAATTTTGAAACTTATTTCATATGAAGGAAGGGTACAGTACAGGAAGAGATTACAAGGGAATGGCAGGGGAGTACAGTGAGAGAGTGCTGATGGTAACACAGAAATGCAGATAGTTCAATATCATTTGCTAGGGCTCCAGACTTTTTCTAAAATACTGAATTTCTATGCTTCCATAAACTTATAATCCTAGCCTTCTAAAGGATGTGGGCTCTGAAATAAAGTTAATTACAATAGAGGGGTAGAGCAAATGACAAGTTGTTGCAGGAAATGTTTACATGTAGAGGTGTACAACCAATCACATACACACCTCTGTGTGGTTTACAGAAAGATGCCCATTGTTCCGGCATGGAATTTCTGCGAGTTTCCTAAGTTTTAATTCCTTGCAGTGATTGCTCACTGAAATCACCATCATATAACAGTGACAAAATTATTCCAGCACTAGGGACCAAGCCCATTGCATTCAGGAAAACAACAGGTGCTAGATTAGGGGGGTGGAGTGGAAGAACTCTGCGGATGTACTCCCCCTCTCCCCAGGACCTGGAAAGCCTGCAGGCAGCTGTTATGGAACTCACTGGCCTGGGCAGCTCTCACACAGCAGGGATCTGCAGCCTCTGAGCCTCAGAGGGTAATGGAAGGAGGAGGGGGTGGTCAGGGGTGGGGGACAGAAGGTGATTGGCTGGCCACTGGACATACAGATGAGCCAGTTGGAGGAGGAGGAGGCGCTCAGGGGCGGGACAGCCACCTTGAGTAGGTGTTAAGCACTGAGTGGCACTTAAGCTATGAGGCATACTACTACTCCAAGGCCTTACCAGAAATATATTATGCGGAACAGATATAATTTTGCAAGTCAAAGCTCATTTCATCAGATGCTAATCTTAAACTGATACTAGTCTAATTTTCTATTCTGCTACTACAGATTAACATGACAACACATCTGGAACTTTCAAATCTAATCTCCAAGTCCAATGAACAATGTAAACCAATAAAACAAACAAGAACCAGAAAACCGTGAAACCAGTCCAACACCAACGAAAGTCTAGTGATAACATTTCAGTTTTCCTCACTGGCCTGCTTGAATAAATACATGTTCCAGTTACTTCTGGAAGACCTGATATGAGAGTCTTTTAAAAAAAGCTCTGGAAGCCTTAGGTGACAATGGAGAAGGCCTTTGTACCAGTCTATGCCAGACATTAGTGGCTATGTGTGTTCATAACAGATAAGCGGCTCCCCCAAGCAAGTACTTTAGATTCAAGAAAATAAGGGTTTTGAAGGACATTTAATGTTCCCTATAGAATTCCGTGGAAGCCTCTGTTAGCTGAACCTGCTCATATCTGCATAGTTAACCTAATATATAGATGGAACCAAGGAACAGACATAGGACAGATAAGAAATAACATTCTTTCACTTTACTTTAGTTCTGCAAACATTAGAAAAACTATTGTTATCATCTAAGTCCAAGAGAGACACAATATTCTAACTCCAAGCTTCTAAAGTTTGGGTGTTGGTAACATCCTGATATGACTGCAAGGAGCTATAAAATTTTACAGTACTGTACTGTACTTCGCAAAGTAAATGAACTCTCCTAAAGTCTAGGGGAGTTATTTTATTCTAAGTAATTGTTTTGGTAGAGAATCCTTCAGTAGATTGTTGCTTTGTTGTGGGGAGAGGAATGGGAAGGCGACTGTAAGCCGCTTTGAGCCTCCTTCGGGTAGGGAAAAGTGGCATATAAGAACCAACACTTCTTCTTCTTCTTCTTCTTCTTCTTCTTCTTCTTCTTCTTCTTCTTCTTCTAGGTATTAAATTTCCTTGTTAGGTGCGAAGTCGTGTCCGACCTATCACGACCCCATGGACAATGATCCTCCAGGCCTTCCTGTCCTCTACCATTCCCCGGAGTCAAGTTTGCACCTACTCTTCAGTGACTCCATCCAGCCACCTCATTCTCTGTCGTCCCCTTCTTCTTTTGCCCTCGATCGCTCCCAGCATTAGGCTCTTCTCCAGGGAGTCCTTACTTCTCATGAGGTGGCCAAAGTATTTGAGTTTCATCTTCAGGATCTGGCCTTCTAAGGAGCAGTCAGGGCTGATCTCCTCTAGGGCTGACCGGTTTGTTTGCCTTGCAGTCCAAGGGACTCGCAAGAGTCTTCTCCAGCACCAGAGTTCAAAAGCCTCAATTCTTTGACGCTCGGCCTTCCTTATGGTCCAACTTTCGCAGCCATACATTGCAACTGGGAATACCATAGCCTTGACTAAACACACTTTTGTTGGCAGGGTGATGTCTCTGCTTTTTAGGATGCTGTCTAGATTTGCCATAGCTTTCCTCCCCAGGAGCAAGTGTCTCTTAATTTCTTTGCTGCATTCCCCATCTGCAGTGATCTTGGAGCCCAGGAAAATAAAATCTGTCACTATCTCCATTTCTTCCCCATCTATTTGCCAGGAAATCCATTAGATTTCCTAGTTTAGTATAATTATTACAAGTACTAGGAGCAAAGCCCGTTGTATCCAAGAATGCAACGGGCGCTAGAGCCTGGCAGTGGGAAGAGGAAGGGGAGGAGTTGTCCAGTCTGTAAGGGCATGGGGTTGAATGTGTGTGTTGTGTGGGAGGTTGTGGTGGCGTGGTGACAAATGAGGGCATGGGTGTGGAGAGATGGGTGTCAAGAACCTGTGGTTTGGAATGTTCGTTGAGTGTGGGAGAAGACTGACCTTTGGGAATTGTGGCATAGTTGTTACAGATGAGCTTTCCAGAGCCATGTCTTCAGATATGTGAAGGGAAAATCAGACTGGAGACTCTTCTTAGGGGAAGATTACATGGCAACCAATTCCCCCCAGTTCTGCATCATTTCCCTTCTTGTGAGAATTAGGCTACAGACACCGAAATGCCCCTCTGCCCTAATGCACACGAGGTAGTCATAGTACACAGGTGTCTACCCTGTTCCTTCTCCATTTTTTCACTGTTGATAAAATGTTATGTGCCCACATGCTTCTTTCATAGTTGCTCCTTAGAAGAATGGATTTTTGTACCCTGTTGTTTACTACCTAAAGGAATCTCAAAGCAGTTTACAAACACCTTTTCCATTCGTCTCCCCACAATAGTCAACCTGTGAGGTATGTGGGGCTGTGAGAGGTCTGAGAGAACTGTGAATGGGCTGCAGTGACCCAGAAGGCCTCAGGTGTCTCAAAGCATTTTCCAATCATCTTCCTTTCCTCTCCCTCTTACTATTTACAGTTTCAGGCTGTAAGTATTTATTTAGATCTTCCTGCACTTTCCAGACTCACAGGACTGATGCTGGTCTGCCTGTCTGCGCCCCAGAATACAAACAGTTGCTGGTAAGGGCTGGCCATAGCCCCTAGCCCAGGAGGGACACACCTGTACCACTCCCTCCCAACTGCAGGCATTGAAGGCTGGACCCTGAGGCATTGTACGATTTTGAAGTCCCACCTCTAAACCTCCGGGAATATTTCCAACCCAGGGGTAGCTAACCTCCAGGTGGGGCCTAGAGAGCTCCTAGAATCACAGCTCACCTTCAGAGTATAAAGATCAGCTCCCCAGACAGAAAGGGCTACCTTGGACAGGGTTGTGGTAGAGAAGAAACATTTAAGGCCTCCCACACAGGTTGTTGTTGTTGAATTGAAAGACTTGAGGCCTACTGCACAGGGTTGTTGTGCAGATGAAACAGGAGACAAAAAAACAGTTTCATCTGCAGAATAACGCTGTGCAGTGTCCTCAAATCTGCAGAGAGTTGCAAAGAAGAAAGACACATGGCTTGGCTGTGTCTAACCCCTGGCCAGAGCAGTATTTTAAGTGAGAAGGGGCTTTTCTGTGGCCTCCCTGTCAGCCAACTGTTTGGCAGAAGAGGAAAGTCCCCCGCCCCTCAAAAGGAAGGCCCTCAGGCTCCCCTGCGTTGCTCTTGGAAAGGCTTCCTTCCCTCATTCAGGGCCTGTCAGAGGCTCCTTCGCAGCAGGCCTGAAGGGGGGGAAGAGGAGCACTCTGCAGCCTCCTGCCAGCTCTGTCAGGGCTCTGAGGCAATGTTACAGATGGACATGACAGTTAGGACAGCCTTGGGGCAAAAAGGGCTGGCACAGCCTGTCCAAGCCTCTGTTCTCATCCCCCTTGGCAGCCCTACTGACCTCCCTTTGGTGGTCAGGAGCAGACTAGCAGCCATTTCTCCAGATTGCCGCTGGCTGGCTGGAATTTTGGTCAGTCCTGGTGAGGAGCCAATCGGAAGGCGCTTCGCGCCTTCCAATTGGCCCCTCTGCTTGTCAGTCCAGGGGCATGGGACCAATTGTTGTCCTTCCTCATCATGGACTGAGCCCACCCCAACACCCCTTATTGTTTTATTATGAGGGGAAAGATATAAGCGTTAGATTTATAATAGGTATGGATATTATAGTTATAGGTATTTAATAGTCATTCACAGTGCAAATTTTTAGGGGAACTAAACTTTCTACATTTTTCTTTGTCTTAAACATTATAAATGTTAAAATTTAAAAAATGTGACGACTTCATATTAACAACTAATATTAAACTATTTCTCCATGAAAAATCACTTTTGATCCTGCTTATTTTCAGCTGGGAAATTTGTGTAGGAATTCCAGACAACTTACACTTCACAAACCACCTAGAAAACTATGGCTTGGAAACTGTGGCTCCAGACAGCCATTTTGTACAGTATAAGGTGAGTAGTAAAAGAACTATAAATTAAGAACTTCTACCTCAATCCAGATCTAGTGACATTTTGGGATGGAAGTGGGGAGGATTTTGCAATGTAGAATGTAACTGGAACCACTGTTTTATAATGATCTTGAACTGGGGGTGAGCAGTGTAGTGGTCAAGTCTGCAGGTGACAGAAAATTATTCAGGATGGTAAAAACCTCAAGTCAACTGGGTAGATCTCCAGGAAGATCTTGAACAATAGCACGACAAATGAAGTTCACTGTGGGTAAATGTAAGATGATGTAAGGAACAAAAAATCCCAACTTTAAGGGAATTCTTATGTAGTGTGAACTGGCTGAAATTTATGGGGAAAGGACCTTGAGGTTATGATGGATAGCTCAATGAAAATGTCAACTTTGTTTGTGACTGGTAAAGATTGCAAAATTAATGTTGCGGCTTATGCAAAAAGGGACTGAAAATAAAGCTGCCAGTAGTATAATGCCCTTGTGCAGGTGCATTTTCATTTGAAATATTGTGTGTAGTTTTGGTTGCTGTATGTCCAAAAAGACATTGTAGAGTGAGAAAATTTACAGAAGAGGATAACCAAGATGATTAAGTTGTTGGAGCACCTTTCCTGTAAGAAAAGGCTTTAAAAAGCGAGCATTTTAGAAAAAAGATGACTGCAGGATCATAGAATCATAGAGTTGGAAGGTACCTCCAGGATCATCTAGTCCAGCCCCTGCAGAATGCAAGAACTCACAACTACCTGCTCACCCACAGTAACCCCAATTTCATGCCCTAGTAATCCCTCCACCAAAAATCTCCAGAATCCAGCCTGGCCTGGAGGAAATTCACTTACCATCCCGCAGTGGCGGTTAACAATTCCCTGGATATACAAGGCCACAAGAAACAAACACTAGCACATCCCTTCCTGCCCACCTACTCACAATCTGTCTCATAAAATCAGCATTTCTGTCAGATGACTGTCTAGCCTCTGCTTAAAAATGTCCAAAGAAGGAGAACTCACCACCTCCCCGGGAAGCCTGTTCCACTGAGGAACCGTTCTAACTTCTAGATGTTTAGCCGAAAATTCTTTTGAATTCATTTCAATCCATTGTTTCTGGTCTGCCCCTCTGGGGCAACAGAAAACAACTCTGCTCCATCTTCTATATGACAGCCCTTCAAGCATTTGAAGATGGTTATATTACTTCTTTCCAGGCTAAACATACCAAGGTCTCTCAACCTTTCCTCATATAACTTGGTCTCCAAACCCCTCACCATCTTCGTAGCCCTTCTCTGGACATGCTCCAATTTCTCTACACCTTTCTTCAGTTGTGGTGCCCAAAACTGAATACGGTACTCCAAGTGAGATCTTAACAGAGTGGAGTAAAGTGGTAACATCACCTCGTGTGGTCTGGGCACTATACTTCTTTTAATACAGCCCTAAATCCCATTTGTCATTTTAGCTACTGAGTCACACTGCTCACTCATGTTCAGTGTCTGGTCGACTAACTCCTAGATCCTTTCACACATACTACGGCCAAGGCAAGTCTCACCTTTCCTACCTAAATGAAAAACCTTACATTTATCATTATTGAAATTCATTTTAGTCCAGTATTCCAGCCTGTCAAGAACATCCTGTATTCTAATTCTGTCTTTTGGTGTGTTTGCTACCCGTCCCAGTTTACTGTCATCTGCAAATTTAAAAGAGGTTTATAAAATGTAGGATCAGCCTAAAGCATCCAGGATAAGTAAATGTCCAACCGCTGCTTGAAGATTGTCAGTGAGGAGGAACTCATCTTTCTATTCTTTCTTTTTATCCTTTAGCTGGAGATTGGTGGAGCAGGTTGTCCTCTCAGCCAATACACGGCTGTAGGTTCCGCTGGATTTTTTGCCTTGTTTATAATATGTTTCTACTCTTGGAGATTGGAGGCAGTAGTTTAGGCCATAGGGATAGTCAGTCACTGGTTTTTAAGGTCTTCCTCAATCTGTTTAAGCCATGTTTTCTTTGACACCAGTCACTGGATCTTCCATTCAGTCAGTCATTTTGACTGGCGGAGTTTATGAGGCAGTCTGCTAGTGTTCATTCTGCAGACATGGCCAAACCATTGCAGTCTGCGCTTTTGGATTGTTTTTTTTCATTTGTGACTGGATGTCACATTTTGTCTGAATTGCCTTATTTCGATTATGATCACATAGAGAGACACCCAGAATCTGCCACAGGCATCGCATTTGGAAGGTCTCAAGTTTGTTTATGTCAGGTTTTAGTACAGTGCATGTTTCTGATCCATATTGGGGGAGCTCATCACCTCCTTAGACAGTCAATTCTACTGCTGAGCTACTCTGTCTGTGACATTTTTTTCCTGATATCTAGCTGATATTGTTCTTAGGGTTGGTCACTTTGACCGCCAAAGCAGCCATTCGCGCCTGAAGCATCCAGTGCCATGGTGTGGGGGGAGGGGCAGCACGTGCTCCAGCACACCAGTCAGCGCACGCACACAGGCACAGAGCTCTGTGCCTATGTCCATGCGCTGACTGGTGCACCGGTTCCTACGCTGCCCCTTCCCCCGTACCACTGTTCTGGCTGCTTTGAGTGCAAACAGCCGTCTCGGTGGCTGAAGCACTCTACCCTAATTGTTCTCCTCAAAGTTTAAACCCATTACAGTGTGTCCTAGCCTCTGCTGCCAACAGGAATCTTTCCCTGCCCTTCTCTGTGACAGCCTTACAAATATTTAAAGAAAGCAATCACGTTCTCCCTCAGCCTCCTCTTCTCCAGGCTGAGCATTTTCAAGTCTTTCAGTCTTTACTCATAGGGCTTGGTCCCACTTGGTCCCATTTTGCTGAAGAAGGGAAAGCAAGAGTCCAGAAGGGTAGAGGGAAATGTAAATTTGGGACTGTAGTGAACTTCTGATATATGCAGGCTTGACCAAGGTCCAATTCCCAAAGGTTCAGAGTATCCAAAGAGCAAATAATGTGAAGGAAGGAGCAAAATTAATATGACACAGCCATAATCAAAGACTTAAGCTGCTGTACACACATGTTTTTAGACCAAATCAAAAAGGCATTTGGAGAACAATCTCTGGCTCTATCTGTATGGCAAAAGGCCTGGAAATAAGAAAGATGAGAGAGAACACAGTTATGCTACCTGAAATGCCAAAGTTATGAAACTGTTTACAGATGAATGAGGAAAAGGCACTGAGCTGAGCTTTTGGTGGATAATTCAAATCTTCCAAAAGATGTGAGAGTTTTATGTACAGCAGTGGTCCCCAACCTTTTTTCGGCTGGGGACCGGCAGGGCAACGGCCACTCCCGCGATGCGCGGCCCGGTCCTGATTCCCTCTCCCCCCCCTCCCGCAGTAAGAAGCTTCCCGGGCCATAAGCTTGCAGCCTGGGAAGTTTTTTACTGCGGGGGGGCGGGGAGAGGGAACTGCGGCCTGGCGCCCTGGCCTTCGCGGCCAGGCACCGGGGCACGGACCGCAGGTTGGGAACCACTGATGTACAGGGTTCAATATCAACACCTCTCTTCCTCAAGTTTCCATAGCTGGCTAGCAGAGGGTAGTATACAATAAATGTGTGTCAGTGAGTGGACAAGAAAGCTAACTGTTGATATTAGGAAGGCTGGATAAGTTGCTGAAGTTATTGTGTGGATCTATGCAGCCCGAGTTTACAGATGATTTATACATTCCCACTGCCAATTTCTTTTTCTGACTCATGCAGAGGTCTGATTTTAATGAAACAATAATGAGATTAATGTTTCTTCCTGAGAAAGGTTGGACAGTTTATTTTGGTTGACAAGTAAAATGTTCTAAAAAATTGGTGCTTTTTATACTTAAGCTGAACTAACAGTCTGTTTCTCCTGATAAGAGAAATGGGTTTATCTGGGTAAGGCTCACAAAACAGTGTGCTCTGATCCTTTTACAATAGTCTGCACAACCATTGATAGAGAAACTAGTAGGGTTCTTATCGCTACACTTCTCCACTTGGGACACTCCTTGACTCAGATACTGAAAGTAAGGCTACCCTAGGAGTCTCCCTTAATACTCTTATCAATCCCTAACCAAATTCCTGCCTTAAATAGAATAATAGGATACCTCACCTTAAATCTATCAAATCACCATTTCTCTGTATGTCTGCCTGAGCTCTCACTGACCACTTGATTTGGTTCCTCATCTTCAAATCTCCCTCTCACAATCTTCCCCACTCTCTTCATCAGAAGATCCATAGCCTCTTATTGGATGGAAATTCTAGGAATTTACACACACCCCACAGGATCGTGGATTGGCTGTGACACTTGAGTTGCAGAACCAGAAACTATTTGTTACAGGGGGAAATGCAGTCAGGATGTGTTAAGAAGGCAAGGTTGTTTTGTTGCTAACTGCATACTGATTAACCACTTTCTTGATTAATGGTTTTATAGACAGGTACAGGGTGAAAATCTATTCCTTTCCTCAATAATTATCAGCTAAGGTACAACCCCATTTACTGTTCCTGGCTCTCTTGCCTTTGTTGTGGTAATAGGAAGAACTTGTTTAGTGGTTGATTCAAAGACAGGGGTACAAGAAGCTGGCCCTGACCTCAAAATGGAAGGAGAATAAGAAAGGCAAACCCAAATGGAGGATTAATGGCACCATTATTGACAAGAAGGGAGGAAAGAAAGGACACAAACATTTTAAAGAATATGAATGTTGAAATTACATTTATTTTGGGATAATATAGTTTATTTTTCCTAATCTGAAGATATGCTGAAAGCCCAATCAATCGAACATCTGCTCAGTTTACTGTGCAGTTTAATGTGCTATCCTAAAGACCAACTCGTTGAATTTAGATTTGAGGAAAGAAGGCCAAATACTAACAGTACTTTTTCTTTCCTAATGTTAAAGCTTATTGAGGTGTACAAGATGCTAAGAGGATTATGCACTAAAAAGCCAAAAGTCTTATATTCTGGATGCTCACACATTAAGATTGTCATCAGGTGTTGATAGTAATACTCAACCCCTGACTGTTATTTTTAATCTTTTATTGACCGGCAGAACCTTTCCAACAGAGTCAAATTTGTCACATGTAATCCACATTCATAATCTGGGGCTAGAGATAACCCTGACAATTATATCCTGTTGCTCTTTTAAAACTGTAGCAGTGACCTGAGATAGATTACTGACATTTTGTTATGGTAAATCAGCATTGAAGCAGTATTCTTATGGATGTAGTCTGTTTTTGTTCAATTGGTTTCTTAAGAAGAAAATGTAAATTTCAGAGCACAATTTTAACACTATTTTATTGGCGAAAATATGTTTAATGTTTAATAATATGATGTGTAGTTTATTCAGGTGTCATTAACGTGGTAGGTTCTATATTTCAAGTTGTGTGTACATATGTGTTACAGTCCCAAGCCTGGGTCCCCCTGAGTCACTACTCCTTGGGCAAGTGAGTAATGCTCAGTGCTGTGGGTCCTCAAGGTTATATGAACACACACACACAACCTTGTAAAATGTATAAAGAATCATTTATGAAACAAAATATCACTAGGTAACACAATCTCTGCAATCTAATAGCAAGAAAACAAAGGCTAACCTTATACGTAATACTTCAATATCTGGTATCAGATGGCAAACCTTCATAGAATATAAGAGTCCAAGCTAGAGGCTTAAACATTATCTATGCAGCAATCCATTGCGATGAAGCATAACATAGTAGGAATAGCCACAAACTGGGAAACTTGAACCCAAATGCTCTGCTGAACTGAACCAGTTCAGGATTTTTGGGATACATGGAGCCCCCTACATGCCATACAAGTTTCATATGGATTAGGCTTGGGGGATACAAATTACAGACACTCAAACAAAGTGCCCCCGAAAAGTGCTTTTATTATTGTGTGTAAATAGGAATCAATCAGGAGAGGCCTGACATGGCCACTGAGGGTTGACCCAGCTAGATTTAAGTTGCTTTCTATGTGTGTCCTGTTCAGCCTTATGGCTTTGCCCACCCACCTTTTCTTTTTGTTGACTGCACCGGGTATATTATCATTGGGATTATGCTGCTTATGTCTGATATGTTCATTCCCTTGTCACAACTATGTTGGCAATATCAGCATGAGGCCTGATCCACTTGGGAGGAAAGATAGCCTGTATGTCCAGTTTTCCCAAAGCTGGAAATTTGGAATGAGGGTTCAAAGGGCATGCCCAGCTTGGGGGCTTTCAAGGTGCTCTCACTCTCAAGTGGCATGGGATATCACACAGTGGCTACCATCCACTTGGATTCCATCATCCCCCCATCCCCCCAGAAGGCAGGGTTGGAGTGTGGCGTGGGTTTCGTTGACTGGCAGGTGGGTTAACTAATGCCTGAATCCATTTGCCCTACGTTGTGCCAAGGATCTAACCCCAACCAATGAAGCCATTTTTCATTCTAGAGGGTTGTCTTCTTGCCTTGGTACCTCGTTGTCTCCTCTTCCCTCTTGATGCTAGGTCTGTAAGACAGGGATTCAAACTGGAGCCTCCCAGACATACTCTGAAGCTCTAACTGCTAAACCACACTGGTTTTCATAGGATGGCTGCTCTTGAAGAGTAGCAAGCTGCCAGGCCTATTTGACTTATGTGAGTTGTGTAAGGTGACTAGATTTTAACATTAGTAAAGCAGGACACCATTGACCAGGGGGTTCTTGATTTAAAATTTGGTCTGTATGGAGCAACAAAAAGTTTCATAGAACGCATAGAACGCAAAAATAGTATTGTAATATATATATCTTAATTTCAACATAAGTACAATTTGCCAGGTACCCCTAGATATCCCTCCAAAAGTGGGACAATCTCGTCACCTTAGAGTTGTGTGATATCAAGTCACCCAGAGATTGCTTGCAGGTCTAGAGATGCCACTCTCCAAGTGGAAGCTGGAGCCCCCAGAATTACAACTGAATTTCAGATGACAAAGATCTACATATAAATAAATAAAATTTTATTCTTGTAGTCTATTCTTTTTATTCTTGTAGGCTGGGGACCAGCGTCAGAATGGAGGGCGATTGCGCGGCCGTGCACGGCACGCACGCGCGGCCACGCATGCGCCCATGCACCATGTGTGGCTGAAAACACGCATGTGCTGCACTTTTGTGCATGCGTGCATGCACGAAAGTGCCGCAATTGTGCGTTTTCGGCCGTGCATGGTGCATGTGCGTGTGCGCGTCCCTGCTTCCCTCTCCCCCCCTCCCACAGTAAGAAGCTTGCTGGGCCGCAAGCTTGTGGCCTGGTAAGTTTCTTACCGTGGGGGGGGCGGGGAGAGGGAGCCGCGGCCCAGTGCCAGGGCTTTCGCGGCCCGGCATCGGGCCACGGCCCGGTGGTTGGGGACCACCATTGTAGCCCACACTTCTCATAAGGCTCAGGTGAGGGGGGAAACATCAGTCAATAAATAATATACAATTATAAATAACACTAAATGTTATTAGTTTACATTAGAAACACACTTCAGTATCCCAGCTAATTGAGTACTGAGAACTGCTTTCAAGGGTGGACTCTGTGGTGTTATATTCAGCTGGGGCCTCTCCCCTCCTCAAACCTTGCAATCCTCAGATTCCACCATAAAGTCTCTAGGAATTTCCCACCCTGGAGCTGGCAGTCCTATGGCCTGATTCCAATGTGTCCTCTCTCAAAGGTCAAAATCAACCTGGAAAGGATCCTGCCATTTCCTCCTGATTTCCCCTTTCACAAACTGAGCCTGGAATACTGTGGTTGCCTTGTAACAGCACAGTATTTTCCTTTCTTAAAGCTACAGGTGTTCCTCTTATCATTTTTGATTTTTAAATATCGCCAGTATGTTTTAAAGATTTCATATTTTTCTGCAAACTTGAGTTTCAGGTTTGTAGAGAGATTTGTCTTGCCTGTTCACAGCTTTAGTCACTGGATTTAAAAATTCAAGGATTAGGCTTTGCTACTAGTAGATTGTTATTGTGCCACTTATACATAAAACATGTTAATCAATAGTGTATTAAATACTGATTAAGCTAGAACATTTTAACAACACACAGTTTCCCTAATCTTTCCAGTATGAAATTGTAGGATATATATGACTGAATCACCAAATATAAAGAAAAAAAGGTTAATACCATTATTCCTTGTACCACTGCCTCCATTGCGCCACACTCTGTGGGAACTATAATATAATCTGTAACTGGGTGTGCTGTTCTTTCTTTACCTGATGGTTTTGGATAATATACAATATTATATCTCTTAAAGAACAGCATGGTATTAGTGCTGGGTCCCAACCTCAAATGAACATAAAAGGGCCAGTATTTCCTTCCCACTGTACCAAACAATCAAATGTGATAAGATTAAAACCAGTGGCATTGCTAAGAGGACAAGGGGACTTACAGCAGGTGTTATGCACAACATAATGATCTCTCTGTCTTATTCCATCTATAACAATCTTCCACCCAGTTGAGTTGCCTCTCACAGCAACTTAGAATGGAGAGGGCAAGTATGTGTGTTGCTTTAAGCCTTCAGCCTTTAGTGAAGGATGAATGGCATGTTAGTTCCCATTGTACAAAAACTATGGGGATCCCCATGTAAGTGTTGCTGCAGCTGGCTAACAGGTAAGAGCAAATCAAACATTTCAGGGGCCAGCTATGACTGTATTCTGTGTTTGTGACTTTGACCACCTTTTAAATTATCATGCTGAGATGATAACTAGCCCCATAACCTTAATGTGCAGGATTTATATAAGCTTTCAGCGTTTCAAAACAATTCAAGTATTGTTTCCTTCCTAGAGATCTGTAATGTAAATCCTTTGTATTATCCTAATGTTTCAGATCCTCAGGAAAATGACTTGATTAAGGCCACTGAACAAGTTCATGTTCGAGGTGAAATGTGGTCTTCCTAGCTCACAGTATTATTCTGCATTCTTCTCTTGTCCTACTTTCATTTTGATTTGTGTTCTTTAATGGAATATATTATTTGTATTATTTTGGGTTTTTTCCTGTTTATTTCTAAGATGACATAGCACTGGTTATTCTTATAGAAAAGCCTGACTAGCACAACATGCAGTTTTCTGGATATCCACTTTAAATATGGCTTCCCACACCTACTATAATCATTTCTTGAACACTCATTAATATCAGATTTTTGTCCCAAGTACAAAGTTCACTGTTGCATGTTGTTTGTGGGTTTTACTGAAAATTTGAGACTCCGCAAAAGAGTCAAAAACAGTATTTTCCCCATATAGAGCATGATTGAGAGAAGAATATTACAGTGCAGTCTCCTAAGAGCACTTATTAGGAGTAACCTCTGTTAAATAGACCTAAGTAGACATACTTAGAATTGCTTTCAGTCTTTGAAAGGGCTGTTGTCTATAGCAGTGGTCCCCAATCTTTTTATCACCGGGGACTGGTCAATGCTTGACAATTTTACTGAGGCCCGGGGGGGGGGGGTAATCTACTAGAGGACCCGTCATTGGACAGCAACAGAGGGGCGGGCTTAGCTGGCGGGCACTATGGCTCCTCTGATTGGGCAAACGGACGAGAACAATGGGGCAGCAAGCTGGCCTCTGTTTCTTTTCGCCGTGGTCGCTGAAAGCCGCGGGCAGGGGCCTCATTGCTGTGGAGTTGTGTGGGCTGCCCTGGGAATAAGGCACTCCTGGAAGTGAGATGAGGGCATCCTAGTCAGAGCAGGAATGGAGAACGGGAGCGTTGTAACCTGGACTTCTGCAAAGTTGGGTCTACAATGGTGGACTGAAGCACCTAACTTCTTAGACAGAGCCACGGCCCAGTACCGACTGATCCATGGACCGGTTCCAGTCCCAGCCCTGGCCCCGGTCCCTGGACCGGAGGTTGAGGATCACTGGTTTATAGGATTTTATTATATATGATGATAACAAATTGCAATAAATCCTTTCACAATTAACTTCTCAATTCCTACAAACTCAGACCGCTGCTCTTAGGTCAAAGCTACCTGTGAGATTGTCTGTCCATGAAGTTTCTGTACATTGCATCTCTCTAGAATCTCTCCTTCTCTTCTCCAACAAAACATTTTCTTTTATGGTTACCCATTTTATCAAGTTCCTTTTATTCCAGTAAAGACTATGTTGGTGGCCATTCCCTCCATTATGTTTTTTATGGGACTTAGGTTAATTTCATGACACATTTAATAACATACTGAACACAAATTTGATATCCATAATAAAGAAAATTTAGAGGGTTCAGAAATAGTTTAACAACATGCTGGGTCTTTGACTATTTTCACATTTGCGATATTGTTCAAATTTGCATTTGTAAAGGGCCGAGTTTCCCATCCGTTTCTGCATTAAAATCTGTCTTTCCAGGCACACACCTGAATTTCCCTCTGACTTACTGTGCATTTTGGAAATTCCCAGTTACAATGATTTCATCCATCAAGGAAGAATCTAATTTGGGGCTGTCCAATGGAGAAATACATGCTTTTGGTTCCCCCCCCCCCATGGCTGCCATTTTTAGTCATTTATGCATGCCCCTTTCCTCATCACTATCCTCCCTCTTCCTCCCTCCATGCTGAAACATCAGCCTTTAAAAAGACCATGGATTGTCACGTTACTATGCTGTTTCTAGCCATAAAAAAACAGTGCCAGTCTTCCACATTGTACTGCAGCAGCATTCTAACATGATGAACCACTTAAAAAAAAATGTCCAGTATGCCAAGGGGGGGGAGCAATCGAGGGCACAGAATGGTGGAATTAAGGGGCACAATAAAATGTAAGGTACAAGCAGGTACCATTGGGGGGGGGGAACTGGTAAAAGGGAAGGGAGGAAATCATCATGAGAAGCTGCCTCCATCCCACTCAGATGCAGAAATCAGCCTGGGAAATGAATGGAGGAAAGCTGAAATGTGGAAAGCTCAGAGTTAACTTGCAGCATCCAAAGGAAATCCAAAGCAAGGTTAAAATGAGGGTTGTCTCCTAATGCACCAATGGTCTTCGTGTTCATACTCAAAGTTGGTATTACATTTTTCCTGGATTACATTACATGGTAAGAAGGCTGCAATTTTTTTTCTATTTCTAGTATCTAGTAGGATCAATCTTAGAGTATCAATTAATATTTTCCTGTTGTTGTCCTTAGAATGATCCCCATATAGTTCTTCTTATGTCAGTTACCATGGAAAACATAAGGAAAGACCTTCATAGAAGAAAAGACCAACATGATTTAATGTCTACTTCTGTCTGGCCTCTATCTAATATATGGCTCATCACAAAGGTATCATAGTGGAAACATGACATTAGCATTATTTATTCATGAAACCGGATGCTTTTGTTATGAAAGAATTATTACTTTCTTTTAAAAAATTGAAATGAAATTTTAGAATGGGTTAAAAGTTCAAAGTATATAATTCATACATATATAGTTGATATTTGATCATTGATGTATTACACCATGTTGTTTGTGGTGATGTTTCATATCAAGTTCTTTACTTTTGAGGGGCTACAGAGTAGTGAAAGCAAAAGGAAATTTAGTCTTTTGATGGTGCATCAGAACGTTTCCACCCCTCTATCCCTTCAAATGGAACTCCAGCTTCTTGGTTTACAGGGGAGTAGGATGTTGTGAAAAGGCTTGAAGCTGTCCAGAGTGATGGTGGTGGAAAACACATGCTGAATCTAACAGAACAAAGCCCTCACCCCTTTCAGAATTATGTAAGACCCTATTTAGGACAGAGCATGTTGGGAAGGGGGTTGTGAACAGAGTTCAACTGCTGGGAAAATAGATGGTGAGAATGGATGCCCACACTATACAGTCTATTGTAAAGAAGTGCTGATAAAAAATCCTCCAACTTCTCCTCTGGAATTGCTGTAGCATTAATAAGTAAGCCTGAACATGGACGGACCATTTCTTTAATATAAAGATATAAAGAGCTATAACAGAAATAAAGCACAACCAGGAACCTTCTCTAATCTGCACTCCCTGTTCATGTAGCTGACCCAACTTTTCATAAAAAATATTAAAATCGGTTTGCAGCCCAGTCCTATCTATGTTTGCTTAGAAATAAATGCAGTTGTTTTCAATGGGACTTAATTTCAAGTAAATATGTTTAGGATTACAGCCTTAATACATGAAAGAAATAATTTTAATGAACAATTAAATGGTTGTCCTTGCACCTGCTGCTGTGTGCTAGTGCTGCAAAGCTGCTATTTTAAAAACAAAAGGCTTTAAAGGATGTTTTACAAACATTCTTTCAGATTTAGAGTAAAACTTTAAATTGACTCCGTGGCTGTAGATTTGTTGCAATCTTTGCAGTTCACTGAACTTTTTCCCTGTGCATACATATTTCAAGTAAACTCTGTAGTTATAAGTATTGCTAGTGACACGTTATGGACCCTAAATCGTTGCACTGTGAAATATGCAGAGGAAAAGGACAAATGAAGATATCAAGGGTCTGTTCTATTTTGCACTGAACTGTAAAATACCACCCTTGTTGTACAGAAGATCACTGGTTCTGAGCAGGGCTCATTGACTGCTAAGTTGTGGATAGTGTTTCAGTTTCTCCAACTGTTAATATCCTGAGTTATCCAGGCATAATGACCCCTCTATTTGTAACACATTGTTGAATTTTCTGGTTCTTTTAACTTATTCAAACCCTCTTTCCCCATTCATTGAAAGGCTGGAATGATTCTAAGTCGAGCTATAATACAAAGCAGTCTGGCTGCTGGTCGTCCAATCAGAGCTGTGATGCAGGATAGTATTCTTCTTGAAGGCTATAAAGTAAATCTACAGAAAAGGTATTGACACAAGTTTTTTTTTTAAAAAGGTATAGTTACTTAGATAACCTGAACGTTATCACAAGATGCAGTTAAATATCTTTTAGTTAAGTGGGTCATATTGTTATATATAGATAAAACATAAGTTTGCCGTGTTACTGAAAGCCTGTGCTATGTCTGAATGATGCAAGATATGCAGTTGGATGTCTGGGTAAAGGTTATTCAGTTATTCACCAAAGTATATAAATTGCTCTTTTAAGGTATGAAAAGGAAAAATTATCCTTGGGATTTTCCTCCCACATTCAGATCCTGATTACTTGTGTTTGAGCCATTTCTCCTATAGAACTGTATAATTCCACTCATCCACCCACCCCAGCTGCAGCCCTCTGACTCCCTCACACTTTGCTGGGGATATATGGGGCTGTAGCAGAAAGGAGGAGGTAAAAAAAAAGAAATACTAGGAGAAATTTCCTGTTAGTGAATATTACCAGTGAATCCATGCTTGTTGTTCTGACGAAGGGTGCTTGCACTCGAAAGCTCACGCCTTGAATAAATCTTTGTTGGTCTTAAAGGTGCCACTAGACTCTGATTTTATTGTTCTGACAAGTGTAAGTGTTGAGTACTGACCATCAAACATGTTTGATTTGTTTTTCTTGCAATTCATCTTCTGTCCTACTGTGCAGCTTCACATTGGGACTGGCCATGGAGCATTTCTTTACTTCCCAAAGCTCTTCAAAGGGCATTCCCTATAGGGGACTGCTCATGCACCAGCTTTCCTGCCGGTGGGGTCACGTGTCCCTGCCGGAATGCCTCCTTCCCTCAGTTCCTTTTATGCTGCTGCTAGAGGAGCATGCAAAGTACCAGTGCTCTGGTAATTTGTTCTGCATAGTTGGTTCTGACCTGTTTTCCCTTAGATTTTCCTCACAATGTTGAGCAGAAGTTTTTTTTTTTGTTTGTTTTCAGTAAATGCTTGGGTTGTGGAGTAAAAATGCCTCATTCTGATGAGCATACTTGCTGCTTGGTTTGCTTGGGTGAGTCCCACAATATTGGCACCTGAATGATTTAAAACAGAAACAAAACAAGGGTAAAAGGGAACTTCAATGCAGAATCAAGCCAAACAAAGAAAAGAAGTGCTCACTCAAAATAACTGATTGTTTTCAAAAATACTGGAATTATATCTAAAGAAAGATAAAGATGGCATAAATAATTGAAACACACAAAGATAATATACATACAGAAGAACATGAAAAATTAAACCTTTATAACTACCGATTAGCAACAAATATAAATATTGTTTTAATTAACGATTAGCACTCTCTGTTCCAATAATGGGATTGCCCCACCTCTGGGTACATAGCTTGCTATGGTCCCAATGTGAGGCTGCATGGTAGGACAGAAGATAAAAACAGGGTTTCACTTACCTGTGACCATTATTCATAGATGTCCTCTGTGCAAACACACATTCCCTCCCTCTGTCCCCACTGCAAACTCACTGTTGAGTTGATATTAACAAGTCATGTGGATGCTTTGCACCATGACTGTCCAGGCTCTGAGTTCACGGTGGTGAATCAGAACCAAGGAAGTGGGGGTCCTGGCAGGGACACAAAACCATGCTGGCAGGAAATCTGGTGAATGTGCAGTCTCCAACTAGGAACGCCCTTTCTGGAGCGTTAGCTAGTAAAGAAATGCTCTATGGCTGACCTGTGAAAGCGCGGTCCCAGTGTGTGTCTGCACAGAGGACACTGTTGAACAACAGTTACACATAAGTGCTACTTTGTTTCCTTTGTGTGTTATGTATGTTCTACTATTTTACATTGGAAAGCTATTCTAGAACATAATCTGCATTTAGCAATTTGATATTAGATGTCTCTTACTAGGATGGTTTTTTCATTCTCAGGCCTACTGTTACTTCCTTTCAGAAGAAGGATTGCACAGCATGTTTTAATAAACTGGCAGAGAGTTCTTAAAATTCATAGCTATTTAGATCAAACTGGACATAACTTAATACAACGTAATATGATATCCCAAGAATGTGGCAGGTTTCAGATATCATAGTGTGTATGAGTATGTTAAGAGCCTCTTGTGGCGCAGAGTGGCAAGGCAGCTGTCTGAAAGCTTTGCCCATAAGGCTGGGAGTTCAATCCCAGCAGCCGGCTCAAGGTTGACTCAGCCTTCCATCCTTCCGAGGTCGGTAAAATGAGTACCCAGCTTGCTGGGGGGTAAACGGTCATGACTGGGGAAGGCACTGGCAAACCACCCCGTATTGAGTCTGCCATGAAAACGCTAGAGGGCGTCACCCCAAGGGTCAGACATGACTCGGTGCTTGCACAGGGGATACCTTTACCTTTACCTTTATGAGTATGTTGTTTCTATGAACATACATTGCAGAAAATATCAGAAGTTGTTGCTGAAATTGTCATTTATGGGGCAGAAGAACAGAGAATCATTTACCTGTACTGGGTCATAATTGAGTCACATACCATTAGAATGATTTTGTGTACTTATTGTACTTTATATTTACCAAATATGTTGTAATAGAACATATGGGGGGGATTCAATGGGTTCTGGAGAAGGGAGGGAGAGCAGGAATTATGGGCTGTAGAAAGGGTGGCGGTGGAGAGCCTTGGCAGAACCTCTGAAGCTAGAAGAGAGAGCCCTCTCTCTGCAGCCTCAGAAGATAGGGTAGTGGATAAATCATTCCCATTCTTGCACTTCTTGTACTTGCTGCTATGGGCCAAGAACCAAAATTGGCCCTGAGTGGGGAATATTCCACCAATAAGAAAAAGGCAGTCTGTTTTCATCAACAGTTACTAGGCAGATCCCTCTGATTACCTTTTTCCTATTTCAATATTTTCTGAAACAGTAGATAATTAATATTTAAATTTATACTTGTATAAATACATGAATTAGACTATTGTTCTAACAAGATCTACTCAGCCTGTTAGCAACTTTCTAAGGTTTTATGTCTTTAACATCATAGAGTATCCAGCCCTTTTAACTAGAGATTTCAGATTTTGATCCCAGAATCTTTGGCACCCCAGGCACATATATTACCATTGAGTCACATAACTCAGCCTTTCATACAGAACTGAATTGTGTGAAGTATAACATATCTTAAAAATTATACTTTTTACAACTGGTATGCCAGTCTTTGAACTGGGTGCAAAAATCGTGTTCCTCTGAACGGAGGAAAAAGAAATCAAGTCAACCTCAGTAGCCAGATACTAATACATTATTTTTCTAACTCTAAGTAACAAGGTTTATTTGAAAATAAGTTTGCCCTAGTAAAATTATTTCTTAAATACAATTGTGGTAATTATATGACCAGTGTGCTTTAAACATACAATAAGAAATATTTTTCTTACAGAGATAAAAACAACAAATATCAGTACTGGGAATTTGGAAATGATGGCTGCATCCATTCTAAAGTGAGTGATATTTTAAGGTATATATTTTAAAGAATACTGCTAATTTGATATATTTAAGTTGCATGTATACCATTAAAATACAGATGCATGGGACAGCAAACAAAGGCCTTCTACATTGTTTTTAGGCATTATTTCATTATAGCTTTGCTGTAAACTATCATAAGTATGTATTAAAATGGAGTACTTTTTCATTTACTGGAAATGCCAACTTTGATATTTTTTGTGTTGCTTTAAAAACTTTGCTATTTTTATACATACATACATACATACATACATACATACATATATGTACTTTTAAAAATCTAATTGCAGATGAATTATGTCATGATTTCTCCAACAGAAAAGTTCTATTGAGCACCTCCAATATCTATGTTTAATAGCTTCCATATTATCAATCGTCAATTCACACCAAATATAAAGTGATTGCTGGCATTTCTATAAATATGAAGGCCTGAGTTTTATTTCTTTATTTGTATGGTCACAGATCAGAATATAAACATTAGACATGGTAAAACATTAAGATTTTGAAACATATTAGGGCAGGTATAGAAATAAAATAGGTCCTTGTAAAAATAAAGTTATAGGGAATTGGTTAGAGAACCGCACTCAAAGAGTTGTTGTCAATGGTGTTTCCTCAGACTGGAGGGAGGTGAGTAGCGGGGTACCTCAGGGCTCGGTGCTCAGCCCGGTACTTTTTAACATATTTATTAATGATCTAGATGAGGGGGTGGAGGGACTACTCCTCAAGTTTGCAGATGACACCAAATTGGGAGGACTGGCAAATACTCCAGAAGTTCAACGAGATCTGAACACAATGGAAAAATGGGCAAATGAGAACAAGATGCAATTTAATAAAGATAAGTGTAAAGTTCTGCATCTAGGTCAGAAAAATGAAAAGCGTGCCTACTGGATGGGGGATATGCTTCTAGGTAACACTGTGTGTGAACGAGACCTTGGGCTACTTGTGGATTGTAAGCTAAACATGAGCAGGCAGTGTGATGCAGCGGTAAAAAAGGTGAATGCTGCGTTGGGAACGGCCACTTCGGACGATGAAGCGCCCAACCCTAAATCCAATCCCACTAATCTACATAACTAAAAGGATTTCCAAAGCACAGGAATAATCCTTTGTTTCAAGCTCAGAAATCAGGAAGGGAAGAAATTTTGGGTTTGTTGTGCATTTTTTAAAAGACTCAACCCCATCACAGAGAAGTGAGAGGGGGAGGAAATCTGTTTTAAAACCTTCTGGTTAGCAGCTTGGTTAGCGACAGTTCGTCCTAGCACAAGATGAAAAAAAATGGCATAAAGCTGGAGAAGATGGGTGAGCCGGTCTTCCAAGGCAATGGTGGGAAGAGAAGAGGAAAGCAAATTAAAATGTACACCAAACACATTGGATTGACGCCAATTGCCACCCCAGCACGGGAGACACTTCATGGTTTTTTCCAACTGCCAAAATGGTGCGATGGCCCCTGATGGCAGCATTTTCATTGGATCTGCACCTGAGGAGCCCAGTTTTTATGTGGAGATGTAGAATTATGCGATGGAGAATTTCTGCGCATTCCGTCATTCCGTCTCTGAGGAATCACTCTAACTCTTGCCTCAATTCTTAATGTGCCAGTTTCAAGTCACATCATGGCATTCTAAGGACATCTTGGTGTTTGTAGAACAGCTGTCAAGAACTTCAACTGGAATCACTCCAGTGGAATAAGGCAGCTTGTGGGAGGTTCAAGATTAATTCCATATAGCCGTTGTGCTATAGATTTGACTTCAAGTAGCTTCAGTGCTGCTGGAAGACAGTGGCCTCCTCTAGTACACAGGAACTTAATATTGCTGTAAGCTTCATTTCTTCTTTGTTCTGCAGCGTAGGCATAGTGGGCCATCCAGGCACACAAATCTTAGAAAATTATCCCCGGGAACTTGAATTTTTGGACCTATTCAAGCCTGTGGCAATTAAGCTTCCAAGTTCTGGGTTTTGGTTGTTTTCCAAAGGCCATTATTTTGGTCTTATGATGGTTTCTCATTAGTTGCACATTATTACAATACTGGGCTAAACATTTCAGGGCCCTTCTTATACCTGTTGATGTTCTTAATAATATTATTTCATCATCATAGAGGAGGACAGAAAGTTTATGATCAGCTAGCTTTGATGGATGGTTTTTGGTTTTGTTCAGATCACTTGTTTATATAATAGATCAACAACTGGGAGGCCAGCAGGCACCCTTGTCTCACCCCTTTTGTGTCCTTATTTCTTCTGAAATATGGCCTTGTATATTGCATCTAACTTTCAATTCGTTTTTTTCATGAAGACCTAGAATCAGAAACTGCAAGCACTGATCAATATTTAAGGATTCTTGTTTCTCCCATAGTTTGATACGGGAGATAGAGTTGAATGCCACCTTCTGATTGATAAAGGCTGCATATAGGAAGGTTATGCCCTTGTTACCATACTTCTCCACCAGATTTTGCAGTGTAATACAGTGATCTGGTAGCTCCTCCTCTCTGGAACCCTGCCTATTCATCCATAATTAAGAGAAGGGTGAGATTTTCTTTTTTATTATCATGTTTGTTGTAATGTAAGGGGGTTTTAATGGAATATCGTGTTTTTATGTTGGGTTTTAACTATGTGCCCGACTACGAGAAGGCTTGCCATGAGTGGCGGGACAGACACTGAAGGAACAAACAAACAAACACATAAATAAAATCTTCCTGTTCCAGCCAGTCTTGTAATTTGTTTAAGAGGTGTCTAGCACAAAGTTTACTGATGATGCCTCTTTTTAGAAGGTTGATATGAGATTCTATCTCCATGAGTGTTACTGGGGGCCAATCTTGGAGAGAAGGCCTGAGCTTCAAATGCATTCTTTGGAGCATCCATGGAATTCCAGTTCCGTCTGGCATAGGGTTGCCATCTGATGAGAAAACAACCAACCTAGCTGATTTTGAGACTATTTCTCAAGCCAGTTTGGTGTAGTGGTTAGGAGTGCGGACTTCTAATCTGGCATGCTGGGTTCAATTCTGCACTCCCCCACATGCAACCAGCTGAGTGACCTTGGGCTTGCCATGGCACTGATAAAACTGTTCTGACCGAGCAGTGATATCAGGGCTCTCTCAGCCTCACCCACCTCACAAGGTGTCTGTTGTGGGGAGAGGAATGGGAAGGCGACTGTAAGCCACTTTGAGCCTCCTTCGGGTAGAGAAAAGTGGCATATAAGAAAACTCTTCTTCTTCTCCACATTTTTTCCTGTTTAAAATCTTTTAAATGTTGATTATTTTGGACATATGTGTTTTGCATATATTGAGTCTGCCATGAAAATGCTAGAGGGCGTCACCCCAAGGGTCAGACATGACTCGGTGCTTGCACAGGGGATACCTTTACCTTTACCTTTATGTCAAAAAACAGTCTCTTATATATAAAACTGTGTGAGTGTATGTGAACATGCATGCACATGTGATACACTGGGAAATTCAAATGGCTGCTACATTCTGCATGGCTTCTCCCCGCCCCTTGCCCTGAATCTATACTTTAAGAGCTGCAGTGACAAGTCATCTGGTTAGTTATCTGTGCCTGGGATTAGAGATGTGCATGAAATGGTGTATAAACCAATTTTTTCCATGAAACTGGCCTGATTTGTGCCACCTAAACCAAGGTTCAGGAGAGCTGCCTCCCCTAAATAGTTCCCAGAATTTTGTTCAGTTTGGGGTTTAGACCATATAACTATAGCGGTTGAGCAGTTCAGTTATGGAGTATGGAATGTTGCCTAAAACAACAAAGGCTTTTTTAAAAAGTGTTTTAGCAATTGAAACACTTACAATTAATGCTTTACATATTTACTGTGTATCTGTTGTAGAGCATTTGATTTTTATTTTGCATTTGTTTCAGAGAGTAAAGGTAGGAAATAAAAAGTTTGGTATATGTAACATGATTTCTTGTGACATTGCCTAGTATCAACTTTTTGTCCCATAGTTCCCACAGCACAGATTTTTTTCCCTTATTGCTTACAGCCTAGCATTACTAGTCTGCCTTTGTCTTTTCCTACAGGCTTATCCCGAGTTTGTATTGACCTACCTAGAGGAACTAAATGTAAAAGAGGAGGTGACCCAGATGGAACACCATACACACCATGGGGCCCAGTCTGCAGTTCATCTAGAGGCAGACAGAAATTCAGCCGAAGAGGTCACTGTACTTAGCCAGAGGCAGGTCAGAGCCAGGTTGTTTCCCCCCCTCCCCATGAGGAAATATTTTGAAAGGAGATGCTGTTAATCCTACACAGTTTGAAAACATTTGTTTGAACCAACAGCATTAAACTGGATATCAATTACACATGTATTTTCCCTTTAAGACAATATGACATTAGCATTACTGAAAGTCCCCTTTTTCAAATAAATGTTACTATAATGAACAATATATTAAATACACTCTCATTCTTGATTTTCTAGGTTCTACAAAAAAATGCCAGCAACTGTAATGAGAAACAACTTTCAGGACCTTTGGACGCCCATTTAAAGCCTGTAGGCCCCTTAGGGGAGAATAGGCAGCTGACAGTGGCTCTGGTGAGGAAGCTGGAAGAGAAACATCCCAAGGCCTCTGCTCAAAGGTAAGCCACTGACAGAACTGATATTTATTGTTCAATGACATTAGATGTTTTCCTTCAGTTTCATGTAAGATTGATTTCCTGGATATTATTGAAATATCTCATAAGCCCCCTGGCTGGCAAGCAGACATGGAGTTTTAACCAAAACTAATGAAAACGAGTGACATTTATACAATGCTTAATTTAAAAAAATATTGCACACTTTTTTCTGAGGATTATTGGGATATTTAGTGTTAATATGGATGAGTCATAAAATTACTGTAACCTTTATGACATTAGGATTATCATTTATTACTCTGAGGTCTGTTCTGCTAAAGATACATTTATTAAATCATTGATAAATCTGAACAATTCCGAGTTAAAAAAGGATTATACATGTTTTAAAACAGTAAGTTGAAGATTAAAGCTGATTTTAAAAAGTACAAATCACTTTTTTTCTGAACTGAGAGACTGCAGGGAAAACCTCTTTTATGTCTGGTTAATTAAATGCTTCTTATAGTTTTAAACATACTCCAGGACTCATGGGGAGTATTAAATGTTCACATGACATTCTGGATGTGTATATGTTGCTTTATACATATGTCCTTACTGCCTTTGTGGAACGCTCTTTTGCAATTAAGAGAAAGGAACAGCCATTTTATGTGGAAAAAGCCAGTATCATGTGTTGCTTCCAAGAAACATTCTAGAAGAAATTTCATAACAGCCTTTTCTTTTCAGTATATTCTTTTTAAGAAAAATGTCATATTTGATACTATTTATATTTAGCATATTTGCATGTCATTTTATCCTGAAACATAGGACATAGAATAGCTTACAAACCATAAATCAATCAAAAGTAATTACTCAAAATCCTAAGAGATGAGAAGATCCATTGTTTACACACCTGTTATTATTTATTTATTTAATTTGCATCCCATCCCTCATAAAGCCTTGGGACATCTAACAAAGTAGGGGTTTTCAATAAAACCTGTAAATTGGAATAAAAATGATAAAATAAGAATAAAATACACATACAACTCCTCCATTAAACCAGCAATTGAAACCCTATGGAAAGGTGAGAGAATGTTTATTTTGGGGGGCCCTCCTTTAACTTACATCTTTGCTATCCCTGAGTGACTGTATTATTATATAGACTTACTAAATCAGCAGATCTCACCAATGCTATACAATTCTAGCTGTTGATGAAGGAAGGTGCTTTATCAATGTAATGTATTTAAAGTTATATAATATTTATATAATGTATATTTTAAAATATTTTTATTTACATACACACAAGGAATCCCAACAACAAAACCATCTGATAACCTCATCCAATATAACAGATGATACCATCATGTTAGTTATGCACTCACAGAAGATTGGACCAAGGGATCCCAGCCTAGGGGCTCCCAAAAGCGTGGGAAAAAATGAAAAATGATTTCAGCAGGTAAATTGGCAATTTCCTTGTTCTGAAATAATTTTTCCCACGCATTGGGGAGCCCCTAGGATGGGATCTCTTGGTCCAATCTTCTTGGAACTTGCAGGGGAGCTCAGGGAGGGTCTTCCATGAGTCCCCTGCATGTTTCAAGAAGATTGCACCAGGGGATCCCATCCTGGGGGCTCCCAAAGAACATTCCCCATAGAAGTCTATGGGGAAACATGTTCAAACTAAAGAACCTGACACTCCATTCTATCCAATGGAGCGGTGCGGGCACCCTCTTTGGGAGCCCCCAGGATTGGACCCCTTGGTCCAATCTTCTTGAAACTTGCAGGGGAGTCAGGGAAGACGATCCCTGAGTACCCCAAGAATTTTCAGGGGTGCAACTTACATCCCTCCCCCCCAGCCCTCGGGGAAGG
The DNA here is from genome assembly GCF_049243985.1 of Paroedura picta. Taxonomy (NCBI): domain Eukaryota; kingdom Metazoa; phylum Chordata; class Lepidosauria; order Squamata; family Gekkonidae; genus Paroedura; species Paroedura picta. Next base: position 103,415,672 of record NC_135370.1, read on the forward strand.
CGGGGGAAGGATTTCCAATGCAAGTCAATGGCTCCATTGACTTGCATTGGCCCCAAATCATTTCGGAGCTGTCTGATACGATTCGGGAGGCTTTCTAATTGGCCGATTCGGATCCAAAATGATCCGAATTGGCCCAATTCGGATCCGAAACAGTCCGAATTGGCCCGATTCGGATCCGAAACGGTCCGAATCAAAGCCTCCCTGTAAAACCCTAGATGGGGCCATGCCTGCATGCCAAGCTCTGCCAGATGTGGAGGTCTACATATGAGGTTGTGCATGTACCAGGCAGTGATGTCTTTGAGTGGGGGAGACAGCTGCCCAGCATTGCAGGGTGGCTGGGGGAAGTTCCAATGAAGGCTGATTCCCATAGGGATTCCTCTATGCTTCACCTTCCCAGGAACCAGCAGGCCTTATGGGTAGGAGGATCTTGACCTGTGCATCGCTCAGATCCCATGAGCAGGCCTGCTGGTGAGTTCCCCCTGAACTTCTATGGTCTGCCAGCTACAGGAAGGGGAGGGACAGATGTGGATCTGCTGATTTTGCACAAAAGCTTATTTGCATGACAATAAAGCTGTGGCTAAAACTTACACCAAAAAAGAACTAAGCTGGTGTCTGTATCCTCTATATCAGCTGTCCCCCACCCCCGGTCCGTGGACCGGTACCAGTCTGCAGATCAGTCAGTACCGGTCCACGGCTCCTGCTAGTCCTCCTCCCCGGCTGCTGCCTCGGGGGCTGCCCTGCCACTCTGCCGCTGGCTCACCTTTGGTGCTCTCCAGCGGCCACCATGGCTGGAGCTCCCCCTCGGTGTAGCACTGCACAGCTGCTGCTGGCAGCACCCCCCAGCGGATGGTGGGAAGTCAGGGGTGCCAGCAGGAAAGCAATTGGAGCAGGGGCTCAGGCGGCGGTGATGTCCCTCGGCAAAAGACTACCCCCCCCGGGCCTCAGTAAAATTGTCAAGCGTCAACCGGTCCCCGTTGATAAAAAAGTTGGGGACCACTGCTCTATATGCTGGGACCCTTTCCCACTGCCTAGCAAATGTTTATTGTTTACTTTCATTGCTTTCATTGACAAATAAGTTGAGCTGGGCTAGTTCCATTAACTAGTTTTATGGTTGCTGTGTTTTCTTAAATTACTTAGCAAAGAATAATTAAATGACAGTAGAACATTGTGCATACAGTTACATGTTGGAATTCATAGAGAGTAAGACTATAGTGTCTCTTATCTGTTTTTCCCTTAATTCAAAAGATATTATCTTGCAGTGATATTCTTTATCTGTTTTGAAGGAACAGAATAACTATGAAGCAAGAGAGAACCTGTAGTTACTTTTCAATGACAAAGTTATAAAGGTATAAATTCTGGCAGAAACCAGTTGGCAAGCCATAATGGCAGTTTTTTTCCTTCTGGGACTGTGGTACCAAAGTTAAAACAAAACATTTTTAAAAGCCTGCATAAAGCACAGGACGTGCTTTGGCACTTAGATTTGTCATGTGCCCTTTATTTCCATTATTTTTTTCCCTCAAAGATGTCAAGGTAAGGAAAGATGTCACATCCAAAGGGCGTAAACCTGAAAGAAGTATGCTCTTACTGAAGTTTTCAAAGGATGCAGCCAGGGTACTTTCTCCTGATACTCTTTTGCTTTCAGGTATTTTTCTATTTACCTCAAGAATCCCCTGAACATGTAAAATGCCTACCTTCTTTCTTTCTTTCTTTCTTTCTTTCTTTCTTTCTTTCTTTCTTTCTTTCTTTCTTTCTTTCTTTCTTTCTTTCTTTCTTTCTTTCTTTCTTTCTTTCTTTCTTTCTTTCTTTCTTTCTTTCTTTCTTTCTTTCCCCACCGCTCTCGTAAAACGTCTCGGGGCAGGTTACAAAATAAAACCCCACATCAATTAAAACATTGAAAATATTAACATTAAACGTAGATAAGCTCTAGCAATGAAAAAAAATCAAGAATTCATTCTATATCCACCCTCCCCCCCCAGTCTTCCTCCACTCTCTCAACACCTCAGGACATAGTTTTCCAGGGTGCCAACAATTGTCTAACTTGAGAAGGGGCCTTTTGATCTTCCACACCTTGGCCTCAACCAAGAACCTGGCCAAAGAGCTCCTTTTTACAGGCTGTGGAACTGCAAAAGCTCCTTCAGGCTCCTTAGCTCCAAACATCTGGCAAATATATCCGGGGGGGGGGTCCAGGTGGTGTCCATGAGGAGATAGAGCTGGGTGTCATCGGTGTACTGATCGGTGTACCCATCACGAAACTTCAGACCAGCTGGGCCAGATGGTGCATAAAGATGATAAAAAGTGTGGGGGAGAGGACCACACCCTGAGGAACACCACATGGGAGTTGAAAGGGGCATGACAGCTCTTCCCCCACTGCAACCCTCTGTGTCCGAATCTGTAGGAAGGAGAGCAGCCACTGAAGCGCTGTTCCATGAATCCTGGTTCTGGCAAGGCAATGGGCTAAGAGCTTGTAGTCCACCATATCAAATTCAACTGACAGATCTAACATTATGAGAATAGCTGAACTGCCTCTGTCCAGCTGGCACTGGAGATTATCAACAAGGCTTTTTAACATCTATATGCGCCTTTTTATATGCACACTTTTTAACATCTATATGCGCCCTCTAGCCCAGCTGGTCCGGGGCTATGGGCTGGGTTGCCACCAATATGCGGATGACACCCAGCTCTACTTCCTAATGGACGGCCGGCCGGACTCCACCCTGGATACATTTGCTAGCTGTTTGGAAGCGGTAGTTGGATGGCTCAGGCAGAGTCGCCTGAAACTCAACCCCTCCAAGATGGAGGTCCTGTGGCTGGGCAGAAGAGGGCAGGACCAGGAAGCGTGCCTCCCATGCCTGAACGGGGTGCAATTAACACCTGCACCAGTTGCCAGGAATTTGGGAGTGACATTTGATGCCTCCCTCTCCCTCCAAGCCCGGCTACTAGCACCCTACCTGTCCTCGGAACACCTGGCCACAGTGATCCATGCAACGGTCACTTCCAGATTAGACTTCTGTAACTCGCTCTACGCGGGCCTTCCCTTGTCTTTGACTTGGAAGTTACAGCTGGCCCAAAATGCGGCTGCCAGGGTCCTCACTAGAACACCTTTGAGGGCCCTCATTCAGCCGGTGCTTCGTCATCTGCACTGGTTACCAGTCTGTTTCTGAAATCAGATTCAAGGTATTGGTATTGACCTTTAAGGCTATACGCGGCCTGGGTCCCGTCTACCTGAGGGACCTCTTGGTTGCTTATGCCGCCCGCAGGGCACTCCACTCTGCGGGTATGAATTTACTGGTTGTCCCGGGCCCACGGGATGTTCGCCTGGCCTTGACCCGGGCCAGGGCCTTTTCAGTCCTGGCCCCAACCTGGTGGAATGTGGACCCCGTTGTCCAATCATTGTTAAATTCAGAGGGGGGGGGGGTTAGGGAAGAGCCTCCTGGAGCTACCCTGCAAGTTTGGAGGCTGTAACTGGAACCCCTGCCCCCCAGGCCCTGGGAAAGTTGGGAACGCCAGACTTCCCATTAAAGTCAATGGGGCCATTGACTTTAATGGGCGCCGGTGCCAAAGCAGCCCAGATCAGGCCCCTGCTGCACAAGTGTAATTCAGTGATGGTTTCTTTAGCAAGAGCAACTCCCCCCCCCCATCAGAGCCTTTCAACAGCAACATGGAACTCAACAACTGACAGGGAGAGATTGATAATATCCCTGAGAAAGCCTCATTTGCTGATCGCCCCATGGAGGAACCAAGATGGGCAGAGATCAAGGGAGCAGGTGGTCTCCCTTACTGAGCCCAGCACCTTGACCACTTTAGTTAATAAGAGCTGCCTGAAGCCATCAAGCATCATCTCCTGTGGCAGCCAACAGGCCTCCAGCTCCCTTTCTGAATCAGTCATGGCAGAAAGTTCCCGGCAGAGTGTGGGGCTCTTCCTTGCCCCGTCGCGGGGTTTGCCCTTCTCAGCCATGGTGTCCCCTCTTCTTCCAACCAAGAACCACCACGTAGGCTGGATTTTCCGACCACCGTTCTTTATTTTCTCTTCACCGTACACTCGCAACCTCCTTCTTTCTCCTCCACACCAACCAACCCCCCAATGCGCGCACCCCACCTTATATTTCCCGCCTTGAACCCCGCCCTACTATATAACCCTTCTTTCCGCCCCCGCCCTTCCGTCCCAGTTGATCCTCGGCGTCCGGAAGCTTCCTTCTACTCCCAGGTAAGTGTTTCTTTCTAGGTTCCAGCATCGGCGGCTTCTCGGGCGGGCCCTTCCTTGGGGCGTGTGAGTGGGGAGGTATACTTGACAACAACTCCCTTTCTCCACGCCCCCTTCTCGGGCTGTCTGGGCACTCACCGCAAGGGGCCGTTCTATGTTTGCCGATATCAGTCCATTGTTTTTAGCATCTTCATTCCAACTTTGAAGTCCGGGCGTATCTATACATTCTCCCTCACCTCGTTCGTATCCTTTGTTCCCTAACTCTCCATTCTCGCCCGGACACAGAGTGATAAGACTTTATCCATGAAAAAGCTTGCTAATGTCTCACAGCCAATTGGCTAAGATTTTGATGCCCGTCTTTGAGGGTGGGAAGAAATCTAACTACCCTAACAATTGGGCCAGGCAAGAGCTCGCAGATGTGATAGAGGCAGCATAAAACTCACATTTAGCCGAGTTCACTACCATCTCTTACTCCTTCATAGGTGTGCAATAGGATGTTCTTGCCACTTCATTGTGAGACTTCCTCCACACTCAGTCTAGTTGCCTCACTTTCTTCTTCCTCTCCTGAAGCTCCCTGGTATACCAAGGAGCCTGTTTGAGGCATAGGTGAAGAGGATGTCTAGGGGCAATCTCATCAGTGGCAGCAACCAGGCAGGTCTGCCAGTTGTCCACTAGCCAAGGAGTCACCAGGAGGCATCAGGTCCCCCAGTCTGGCTTGTCTTTGTTCCTTTTATGATTAGTACTAGGCTATATGACATGGTACTTGCAATGAGTCTGGTTTGGAATTTGGAAGTTCATCCTGTGCCAGCATCCGACCATTGCTTCCTCAAGGCCTGGGCCATTTATAGATAATTTCATGGTAGATGCTGACAGGATCTTGGGAACTGTGAAGGGAACTAAGGACAAACAATTATAAGAGGCTATGATGAAAGCTCTGCAGTGCTTGAGGAATTCTGGAACATAAAGATAGTTTGCATAATTTTGACTATGATTTCCTATGGCTGAATAGAGATGTGCCCAAGCTTGAAAAGTCTATCCCAGATTCATTGTTTAAGTATTTCTTAAGCTTCTGGATTGGCAGTATTGCTAGGGGTGAGAAGTCAAGAATTATTTTATTCTCAGCCATATCTACACAATCTGAGTAGTAACTACCCAAAAGAATTAAGGGAGTTAATGGAGATGGGTTAAGGCAGTGGTCCCCAACCTTTTTATCACCGGGGACCGGTCAATGCTTAACAATTTTACTGAGGCCTGGAGGGGTAGTCTTTTGCCGAGAGACATTGCCGCCACCTGAGCCCCTGCTCCGCTTGCTTTCCTGCTGGTGCCCCTGTCTTCCTGCCACCTGCTGAGGGGCGCTGCCAGCAGCAGCTGTACAGTGCCACATTGAGAGGGGGCCCCAGCCATAGTGGCTGGCGGAGAGCCGGTGGCAGAGTGGCAGGGAAGCCCCTGAGGTGGCAGCCGGGGAGGAGGACGAGGAGGAGCCGCGGCCCGGTACCGACTGATCCACGGACCGGTACCAGTCCTCGGACCGGAGGTTGGGGACCACTGGGTTAAGGTACAGCTTGAGCCAAAACCTATAAGTCTTTGACGTGGTGGCCCTGCTTTTTTTCCCAGGGTGCGAGCCTGTGGCGTGACCCCCCCTCCCCAGTCGGGTCCCCCCATCCCTGGCCAAGGTCCCAAGGTAGGCGGTGGGAAAGGAACAGGGCCTGCTCCTTTCCCAGGGGGCAAAGACTTACCTCCAGGCGAGCGCAGAGGCGAGGACAGCCGACTCTGCAGATGGCCGACTCGCCGGAGTGCTCAACTGACGACGGGCCAAGTAGCGCACGGCTCCCAATTGGCCACTTGGCCCTTGAGTGCCACTTGGAGGGGTGAATCAGGAGCCACTTTGCTGCTCCTGATTCGCCCCTCCGAGTTTTTATCACGCACAGGGCCAGCCCTAACTCCTCCCCATTAGCCCTTACTGCTTTATTTTATCCGCTCCACAGGAGCGGTTAAAGATGCATTTAGAGCTGAAAGGATTCTAAACTGGAATACAATAAAATGGCTGTCACCTATGTTCAATTTATTTATTATTTATTTATTATATTTATATATACCGTCCTCCCCTGAGGCACATGAAGTGGGTAGCAGTCTGTTTGGTAACTCTGGCAGGTGAAAATCTGGGTTCAACAGAGTTTGAACCATTGAAGTGCTGGAAAAATAGATAACCTTGTTGGCTACATCTTACAGTCAAGACATTGTTTTCAAGCAACATATGAATATGAATGAGTAGTCTGTGATCTTCTAAGGATGTCTCTAATTTAGCCCATAATCCTTCCTGGGTGATACTATATTAATTCATGGGATAAGTTCCTTCAAATAATCTGTTTTCATAAATAAACTATCCTAAGTAAGAAGCTTAAGGAGCCAAGAATGTGTTCTAAGACAGTGGTCCCCAACCTTTTTATCACGGGGACCACTCAACGCTTGACAATTTTACTGAGGCCCAGTGGGGGGGGGGGTAGTTTACTCCTCTACTCTCAACCTCTGCCCTAACGCTCTCTGATTGCTATGGTAATGTTTAAACATCCCTTCAAAATAAGATACAGACACGCCACAACAATGAACATAAGGAACATTTTATTTTCATGGAAATTTTAACTCATGACAATGACAAATCAATGGGAACCCTGAGCTTGTTTCTCTGCAACGAGAGTGTCCCATCTGGGGGTGATGGGAGACAATGACACCCGAAGTGTGTTGTAAAGGGCTGGGGGGGGGGATGAAGTAAAGGGCCAGGGGGGGGAGAAGGCATCCTTCGTGGCCCACCTCCAATTAGTCGATGGACCACATGTGGTCCATGGCCCACAGGTTGGGGATCGTTATTCTAGGAGATTTCCCTCCGTAAAAGTTTATTTTTCATTGAATTCAGTAATCAATGTAAAAAAGTCTTTCATATTGGATTATTAGATTAAGCATCTTCAAACCATGGATAAAATTTACCACTTACATATTTGTAAAAAAAAGAAAAAAGAAAAAGCAACCTTACTCTAAACTGTAGATGTCATATAAAATGAAATAAAATGGAAAACATTTTGGTTTTGTGCAGAGATGTTTAGAATTATATCTCTACATAGGCTATTCTGTTTTTTATTTGTTCTCTGGTAAAGTATCATCAGCTTCAATAACAACATACCTACTCTTCGTGGGAAAATTATAATGAAGGGAATCTTTCCCACAAAAAATTCATGGTATTTCCTCATGATTTATCTGCCATATAAATGTTCTAATGGTTAAAGCTTTGAATTGGGAACAAATTAGCTTTCATTACATGCTTTGGTTGCATCTTGACAAAATTAGTCAGCTCTCTGTCTGAGCTAGATAATTTTTTACCCCCCACCCCCACCCTTGTGCACAGTATTATTTACCTAACTCACTGTGGTGCAAAAGTTGTATAAAATCAGTGTTTCATTTTTTACTCACAGCGCAAGGATGCAGTTGTATGCATTATTATATTAAATTAAGTTACCTTTATTTAAATTGAATAGAGGTTGTTGGGGGAGAACTGTAGCAGCCAACAAAGCATGGTGACCCGGCTTGTCACCCAGTGACCTGTAAGAAGGAAATAATGAACTGTGAGTAGCTGTCATCTTAACTGTTTCTGACAGTATGGCTATGGGCACATCTGTGTTAGTTGCATGGAAAGGCCTTTGTTGTTTTCCCACTAGTGACTTTGCAGACCGCTGTGGGGTTTGCTAGCTGCCCTACTCCTATACTCCCCCCGCCCCTTTTAACAGGGAAAGCAGCTGCCAATGATGGGGCTGACATTTCTTTTAATGATTCATTTGGTATTTATTTAATTATAAAGTACAAATCACTTCCAACATGAGACCTTTTGGGGTATCTTAAGTTGATTTATTGCTGAACTACCATAATTATACTTTTTTCTGACTCGTTTTATTTCAGTGGGTTTAGTCAGGAATAACTTTTTTGTAGGGTTAGAATATTAAAAGCTTTCCCTTCATATCCAGCTGCAGATCCCCCCCCCCCAGGTTTCAATAGAGGTAGTTCATTCATTAAGAATTTTAATTCATTTTAAACTACCACTACTTCTATTACTAAAAGATAACAGCATACCTCATGTAATTAATATAGCGTTGTTTTCATTCATTGGTTTGGACTTGGATCATCTGGTTTCTGTGCTACGGTTGGGATCCAGAGATATACGAGAAGAAATTAATGTGCACAATGTGGCTTTTGTTTTTTCCCCACTTACAGTTCCTGGGCACCTAATGTTTTTAAATGCCCCCAAGTTTAAAAAGTGAATCGTATTGCAGTTCTGTGGAAAAGAAAAAAAAAAAAAAACCTTTTCCCTTGGAACATTACATTTAAAATGTGTTGTGCATGCATTTCATAAGTCCTCACAGATCGCTGTTATTATGTGGTGGTTTTTATAAGTGCAAATGTTCTTTCTTGGTAAGCATTTATTCTGTGGTAAAGTTTTTCTTTTGGACCAAGATAAATCTATAACAGTAGATTTGCAACAGTGTGTGAGAGAAAGAGAAGTGAGATGTGTGATTCTTTCCCTCCCTTTCCACCTTTGCCTTTGGGCTTATATGTTCTCTTCATCTTTCCGTGAATCCCCCTTCCACCAAAGCAACCAGGCTGTATGCCATCATTATTAGAACTATAAACCAGACTTTGAAAACTACTTCTAACCATTTCAAATTCTGATTTGGACCTGGTTTGTGAGTCTGGTTTGGAGAACCACAAATGAGAAAGCAGAAGACAGAATGGATATATTCATAAGTGTTTTAAAGGAATTTTGTAAATTTAATGGTATTTTTAGTTGTTTAAATGCTTTAATGTTTCTTATGCCCACCACCTTGTGAATCTTGATTGAGTAGAAAGGTAGCATAAAAACATTTTAAAATAAATAAACATCAAGGAAGGCTCCAGTGAGCTCATAGTATGTGTATAACAACCAAACAATGATTTGGCCATGACATATGAATTAAACTATGAAACTGAAACATCTACATATCAAATTAATCACCTTTGTAATCAGATAGCTAACCGTGAGCCACTCACATCCGACTTATTGGCCTTTGATACAAGACTTCCCTAACTAGGTATTTTCAATTGTGCTGTGCATGTGAAAAAGGGAGGGAGCTTGCAGTTATGGGGAAAAAACTGTGTTTATGCTCACGACAAACAGATGTTTCATGATGTCTGATTCTGCCCCTCTGTTGTTACATACTTTTTGTGTACACAGGCTGCACTGGATTGAGAAGCACTCTTCTAAACTTCCACACAGGGAGAATCCTACTAAGGCAGGCATATGGTACAGAAAATATACCCAGATCTGGAAGGCCTAGGCTAGCCCAATCTTGTCAGATCTCTGAAGGTAAACATGATTTGCCCTGGTTAGTACTTGGATGGGAGACCACTAGGAAAGTCCAGGGTCACTATGCTTTCTCAACCATGGTTTCATAAAATCCTGGGGTTTCTTAACAGCCCTGGAAGGGGTTCTCAAATGGGTGGGCTTCTTAAGCTAGGCTTCTTAAGCATATTCTGCATGATCATGCCACTTCTGGGATTTCTCAAAGCTGGAGGAATATTTCAAGAATTTCTCAAAGTTAAAAAAGTTGAGAAAGACCAACATAGAGGCAGGCAATGGCAAACCTCCTCTGCTCATCTATTGCTTTGAAAGTTCTACAAGGTAGCCACAAGTTGACTGCAATTTCATGATATTTTCTACTACCACAACACAGAAAATGTGAAAGTAGTATTAAGAAAATTATTTGGCCACATCTGAAATGCATGAATAGCCCTTCACCTTTTTGGACTCGGACGAATCTGGAAAGTTTCAGGGCTTAGTTTATTGGCTTGCTGGCTGCTTCCTTTTAACTGTAGCCAGCGTGTTGCTCAGCAGTTGATGACAAGCACCCCATCCACTCCACTTAAATGCCTCTGCAGTTGGGAAGGCATTTAAATGAAGTGGGCAGGGCACCTGTCATAATCAGCTGATGGGCACGCTGGTGGCTTGTGTGGCAAGTACACTCATCTGCTGTTATGTCAGGCACTCTGCCCACTCCATTTCAATGCCTCCCCAGTTCAGAAGGCATTGAAATAGAGCAGGCAGGGCACCTGTAATCATCAGCTGATGGGTGTGCTGGTGGCTCCTGTGGCCAGCACGCTCATCAGCCATTGCTGACAGGAGCCCAACTGGCTCTATTTAAATGCTTCCCCAGCTAGGAAGGCATTGAAATAGCGTGGTTGGGGGGGCCTGTCACCATCAGTTGATCAGCGAATGCTCTCCCCCACCTAAGAAAGTGTGTGTGTGTGTGTGTGTGTGTGTGTGTGTGTGGGGTGTACCGTATATACTCGCTTATAAGCCGAGTTTTTCAACCCATTTTTAAAGCTGAAAAAGTCCCCCTCGGCTTATGTGTGGGTATAAAAAAAGGCTGCCAGACAAGAAAGAAGGGCAGGGGTGGGAGACAAGTATACTTAACTGAAGAAACAGATGCAGGAAGAAGCAGAAACACAGCAAGCCCAGGAGGGACAGTAGGAGAGGAGGGAAGAGCAGTCTCCACCTCCCCCCCCCCACTGCCTTAATGAGGCTAGCACGTGCTGCTGCTGCTGCAGGAAGCTCTGAAGCCTCTGTCTCCAAGGCAGAGCAGAAAGCAGAGGGAGGAAACGCCCCTAGAGGAACAGAACACCCAGCTAAGAAGAAGGGAATTGGATAAGAAGGATTGGATATAAAAGGGCAAGAGGGATCAGAGAGATATAGGGAGAAGGAGGAGGAGGAGAAAGAGGGAGAAGGAGGATGGGAAGAAAAGGAAAAAAATATATCCTGCCCAAAAGGGGAAGGGAGGGGAGGGGGAAAAGCCACTATCACAATTTTGCCACCCTGATTTGGACCTTCTAAAAAAGGGTATTGGCCCCTTTAACCTGGGCCAGCCCTTGCAGATCCTTGTTCGTCTTACTTTATGAGCTCCACTTGCTCAATTCCAGTCCTCTGATGCTCCCTTCATATACTTCCTGGGAGACTCAGCTAATGTCCCAGACTTGCTCTTGCTCCACCCCCTGCACACCAATCCTTGTCTGCTTCCCCATGGATTGAGCCTTCCTGAGCCAGTTTGGTGTAGTGGTTAGGAGTGCGGACTTCTAATCTGGAGAGCCAGGTTCGATTCTGCGCTCCCCCACATGCAACCAGCTGGGTTACCTTGGGCTCGCCATGGCACTGATAAAACTGTTCTGACCGAGCAGTGATATCAGGGCTCTCTCAGCCTCACCCACCTCACAGGGTGTCTGTTGTGGGGAGAGGAATGAGAAGGCGACTGTAAGCTGCTTTGAGTCTCCTTTGGTAGAGAAAAGCGGCATATAAGAACCAACTCTTCTTCCTCTGCACTGAGACTAGTGTCTCCACCACAGACGCGTTTCTGTGCTCCCTACTGTGCAGTTTTCTCCTGGCCTAAAGCTAGCTTCCCCATCACTGTAGCTTCCAGGCATTCTACTTTTTCCATTCCCCAGCTGGCCTCTCCCCTCTTGCCTTGGAAATCTGCCTTCTGCCTCCCCCCCCCTTTCCATTGACTTTCCATTGTCAACACTGAATGCCATGTTTCACCTGAGAGGGCCACACACTCTCAGCAGTGTCCTGGTACTTCTTCTGGCCAACTTATCTGTTTCTCTGGATGAGCCAGTTGAAGTGCCATTCTACCATTGGGATCCATAGAGGCACAGGGATGGCCACAGAAGTATTTCCTTTTGTCTGTTCTGAATCAGTTCCCCATCAACTTCATTCTAGTATTAACAGAGGGGAAAGAAGGTCCTCAATCCACTTTCTGTACTCCATGCCTAGGCTGCAGGAGAACAGACAGCTAGTGGTAGTGGCATTGGGAGTTGCCAGGAAGAAGAAATACAGTGAAGGGATTTAACCAGCTTTTCAATTAATGTAAAAAGAATGAAGAGTTCCCTCTGACCCCTAAAGATCTTATGTTGCAGATCATGAACCCAGCATAAATAAAATCAATGTTAAGTAGGGAGGGTAGTAAGAAAGGGAGTTGGGTGAGAATTGATTGAATCCACCCCATCAAAGACAGAGGTAGAGAAGGGAGCAAGAAAAGGAGAAGAGCTAAAGGGCCTGCTAGGGAAAGGAGAAAAGTCATCAGAAGTCCCACCACTTATAGGAATTTAATTATACCACAACTTAACCAGTTAAATCACCTATGAACTTATTGATGTGCACTGAATCTTTATAATATCTGCCTTGATTTGGCTTTATCAGGTGGTAACATATCAGTCATGGGGATGTTCACATACGGGACCAATCCTTATGTATGTATTATTATAGATCAGCCTTTCTCAACCTTTTTAACTGTTGAGAAGCCTCTGAAACATTCTTTAGGCTTCGAGAAACCCCATAAGTGGTGTAATGATGCAGAATACAGTTGAAAAGTGTAGCTGTGTAGCCCCTCCCCTCCCCACACCATCCAGGTCCATCATTGGCTATTTTGGGAGGGGGTAAATCAACATGACCATATATAGTCATATCACCTGATAAACAAATTTTAAAAATATATAAATAATAATTAACTTCCACCCATTCAGGAAACCCTTCCAGGGCTGTTAAGAAAGCCCAGGGTTTCATGAAATCCTTGTTGAAAAACCCTGTTATAGATTATATATAGCAAAAAATATCTTTACAAAATGTTGTGCTCATCAAAACAAACCACAAAAATAAAGTCCATGAAGGCAATGTTTTACAATATATTCAGTGCCTCTGTATTCTATGAACTAACTACTCAAATATTTGTCATGCCTACTACGTTACTCCATTGTAAAAAGCATATACTTTTCAACATTATTTGGCAAATAGATAATTCTTTATGAGCTAACCAGCCATTTTGTCAAATATGCATATATATATATAAAAAGGACAACAGAAGGTCTAATGGATATTGTCTTCCACTTCTCCAAAGGGCCTAGCCAGTCTTTGTATAAGATGCTGTAATAGCTGGAAATTCTTTCCTCATTCATTGAGTGATAACAAAGAATATAGAGCTGATCAACATCCTATCCCTGGCAAACTTACAGTCTATTCCCCTTACCTCCAGAAATGGACTCAGAGCACGTAGTGACAGGAAAGGGGGGAGTCCTATTCTTCTCCCACATGGAGTTGTCACAGACCAGCTCAAGTACTGCTGCTCTTGTATCACTTACTAAACTAGTACTAATTTCTGGGTCTGGTTTCTGCACAATAGGAAGGAAGCACCTCTCAATTTAAAAACCTTTTTAGTTTTATCTATAATTTCAAACTATAATTTCTTCTAGAAAATGTAATGTTTCATTCAAGCCTAGGTTTTACAAAGCCAAACAGCTTCTTATATACAGATATTTAAACAACAAACATCAGGTCTTTTGTTTCACAAATATTCTCTTAATCTTGGCAATGGTTAACAGAACAAGGGGATGAGAAGAATAATTGCAGCTTTTCTTTGATTAGCAGAATATATATAGGATCTCAAGCTTTTTCCTTGGAGCCCTGCCAAAATGTTCTCTCTGTGTGTCTGTGTATGAAATAATGGATTTGTTTCCTATTGAAACTCATACTTTTGACTTTGCTAGAGGGGAGCTAATGGAATGCATCATCCACAGGTTGCCCCCCCTTTTTTCTAATAGGTTTGCACGGCTGCAATGCCAGCATTGAAACTTACACCTATATTCTTGTGTGGGTTCTGGTAGTTGACCTTCTGCCCCAGAGGTAAGAATGGTACTAATGAAGGTAAAGTTGTTCTAAAAGTGATGAGCATACAAAGACGAAGAGGTGGGTTGAACAGGTCAAACCCAGTCACTTTTGTTCATGCTTTTTCTCTAAAGCACATAATTCCCCCTTCCAGCTCCTCCTCCTACAGTCTATGACCTAATGATGACCTTCAGCCAGTTTTAACTTAATCACTGACCCTGGAATTAATACTGTTCATTCCATCAGTATTTGCAGGGTACAAGCCCACAGCCTTTCCACAGATTTTTAACATATATCTTTTAAACACTGGGACTTTTTATGATAATAGCAGCCTTATAAGCAGCTTTTAAAATTCATGAGAGTTTCAAGTGGAGCCTATGATTTAGCATAGAAGGTTGTTGCAAAGTCCTGATGCATTTATGCTGCTTTTGAATCTTGAAGCTAATATTTAGCAGGTTTATCTTTAAAACAAGTGCCCTACTAACTTGAAAATAATTGTAATTATTTAGAACCATTAAAAAAATTTAGCAGCCGACTTAGTGCCTAGGATAGAAAGGCTGAAGCAGCACAAATGACATTTGACATTCTTACTAGGGTCCTGGGAATGCCGGTTCTCAGTTTTTTTAATGAAGTAACTTTTCAACCACCATGTTTACAGAGATAAATTGTAATTATGGGAGTTTAAAAGGTTAATCCAATGTCTGCTGAATGAGAACTATTAGTAGAGATCACTACTTTTGGAGTAGACAAATTTCAAAATCATTATCACCATAATTGGAACATGCAACTATATTGAATGAAATAAAGCCAGGATTTAACTCTATAAAGAGAATCCTACGCAGGTTTCTGAATCCTACTAGGGTCTACTTGTTGGGAATTATTCCCAAGAGAGTAAGGGAGCCAGAGGACTGTTTTTCAAGGGAGCCAGAGGACTATCTTGGGCCTATTATGCACAGCCGCTGAAACGGCAGCATGGAGAACGCAAAGGAGCAAGAAGCGAAACAAACCGCTTACGCATGGGACGGAACACAACGGCGGCAAAACCCAGAGTATCCGATTATGCACGCGGCTACTCTGGAGCCGCTTCTGGTTGCGCCCTGGTCCTGGGAAGCTCCATTTTCTTCCGCATCTCGCTAACGCGGCTTTTTCAGTGGCATATGTTGACTCTGCGCCTTGTTGCTGCCTACAGCGTGCATAATTGGTGATTTTAGCCCGAATGCGGACCACCCCGAATGCAGACCTTCCACTCCATGCATAATGGGCCTTGAAGAAGCATTCTTTAAGGTACGGATGGGCAGTATCTGGTGCAGCACCTTGGGGTGCACATTCATTTCTTCCTCGTGCTGCCTTCAGTGTCTTCCTGGATTCTGGAGGAAGTAGAGGAGAATGCATCCAGCTCCTGCAGTTGTCCCAGTAGCCTCTGGATTCCTTGGGTGAATTCAGGAGCTTGAAGACTCTCATCCTGCAAGTTCTGGCCAAAAGACAGCCCAGGCAGCCCCTTTACAGACTGCTGAGTCACAAAGTGGGGGAAGGTGCACGATGAGCAACATGTCCTACCTCAGCCACCTCTGTCAGTAGTGCTTCATTCTTTGGTTGTGGTTTTCTGACCAGTTCTTATCCACCTAGCTATCTGAAAACCCAGTCTGCAGTCCTCTAGGACAGGATGCTGGAAGGGTACTGTGGTGCAGGCCTCCCACAGGTGTTAGAAAGTAGCTGCCCCCAATCCATCTGCCACAATTCTCCAGGTTAGCCTCTCCAGCAGATCATACTCCATTCCCGCCCTTTCACTGTTTCTGTGCCCCTGAACTACAAAAAATAAACTACTGCTACCCAAAACTATATTGCCCTGAGACCGTTTATATACTAGAGATATTGTTCAGATTTGCATTTTTAAAGGGTCAAGTTTTTTATCCATTTCCACACTGAGAGGGCGGTATATAAATATAATAAATAAATAAATAAATTTGCCTTTTGGGGTGTAGACCTGAATTGCCCCCTCACTTTCCCTGCAGCAAAGGAATTCACAGAAATCCAACTTTATTTTATTTATTTATTATATTTATATACCGCCCTCTCTGGAGGCTCAGGGCAGTTTACATAAAATGTATAAACAATACACGAAACAATCCATAACATATAAATAACCGATTCGCTGATCACAGAGCTCTTCAGGGGGTGTATATGGAGAGGTGGTTCCTCATATATATTTTTTTCAAGTGGGGTCTGACAGAATCTCTTTTGGGGCTGTTAAGGGCAGCTATCAGATCGCATCAGGGAAGAGAGTTAAGAAGCCACAATTAAAAGAAAGGTGCAAGTAAGCACCATTTTGCAAAAAAAACCCCAAAACATTTCGGAATGTGGAAGGGAGCAAAGCATTATGGGAGGCTTCCTCCTTCAGACCTGCTGCAGAAAACATGTGGCAAATTAACAAGGGGAGGAAAGACCAAATACAGAAAGCAGAGTGCTAATTCGCATCACTCAGTCTAAGTCCTAAGTGATGCTAAAATGAGCTATGTCTCCTAATTCCGAAACGGTCACAGTCTGAGTGCTAACTATTCTGTTCTTGAATCTAACTCACAAACCTGCTCTCTAGACTTTTTCTGCCTACCTGTTGTCCTTGGCACTAGTCTGCAATTGCCTTTCCCCTCCTTCCAACTCAAACAACTTTTTTTTTGGAGGGGGGGTAATACTACACTTAGGCTTGCGTTCATTGTGTGTGTGTGTTTTCTCCCCCTTTAAATCCTGCTTTTGACTTTCTGGCCCATAACCTGATTAATTTTTGTAACTACCTGCATTATTATTATTGTTGTTGTTGTTGTTGTTGTTATTATTGATTGGTTTATATCCTGCCTCCCCCTGGAGGCTCGAGGCGGGTTACATAAAACAATCCCATTAAAACAATATCATAAAAGCATGAACCCACAATTAACCCTTAACAACATAGTTATAGCGGCCAAGAGTGGCGGCGAGGTTCAATAACTAACTTGATCTCTACCCCCACTAAAAGGGAAGTGGAGGGGAGCTGCTGACATATGCAACCGCCACTTCATGAGGGGGGGGGCAGATCATTGCTGCCCGGCCTCAACCAAAAGTCTGGCGGAAGAGCTCCGTCTTGCAGGCTCTGCGGAATGTTGAAAGTTCCCGCAGGTCCCTCTGCTCTTTCAGGAGCTCATTCCACCAGGCTGGAGCCAGGACCGATATGGCCCTGGCCCTGGCCCTGGCCGAGGCCAGGCGAGCCTCCTTGGGACTGGGAACGACCAGTAGGTTAGCCCCGCAGAACGTAAATCCCTGCGGGGGGCATAGGGCAAAAGGCGGTCCCTCATATTTATTTTTAAAAATCCATTTGTACTTTTCAAGTCTACAAGTTAAGCCTATTTTCCCCAAAAGTAATACTTTCTGAAAGCCTGACTTCAGGTTTCTAGAAAACAAGGCCTACTTTAACGGCTTCAGTTCTTTGGAAGCACAGGTCAGCCTGATAATTATTTAAAAGTAAATTTCATGCTTCTAGTAAAAAGCCACTACTGGCTTCTTGCTATTTAGGAAACATAACTGAAACCTATTATTTCTTTGAAGACTCTTAATCCCAAACTGATATTTATTTGATATTTAAAGAATGCCTAAATCCTCACAGCAGTTATTAAAACCTAACCAGAAATTTCCTTTAGAACATTAATATTCTCAAAACCAACAGAACTCCCAAACTCCCAAAACCACTCCCCCCAAAACATAACACAGAAAAAATCTTTTTAAAAGCTCTTAAAGAACTATAGACAACCCAGTACCATAAGAAAGTCAGAAGATCAACTTTTTAAATTCAACCTGGAAAATGCCTTGAAAGCACTAACCATCCTTATCCATTGTTGTTCCTCTATATATTTATAGGGGGTGGGACGTGTCCGGCTGTCCAAGTTGGAATAGGGCCAATCAGAGTGCAGTGAGCTTTGCCCTGATTGGCCCTGCCCATGCAGCTCCCGCCCTCCATCCCTCGAATCTAGCCTCTTTGCTCTCAGACACCTCAGTGCCTGGAGCCAGCAGCAGGTAAGGGGAAGAGGCCCTGGGCAAAGGGTCATGGTGGAGGTCCTCTTGGCTGAGCCTGCTGACGAGGGCCTCCCAGCCTTCTGACTGCTCGTTAAGGACTGCTAAGGAGCTCCGTAACAAGCTGCCCAGTCCCCACCCCCCCCCCACTTGATCTGGCTGCGAGCTGCCGCCCAAGGCCATCTTAAGCTGCCGGGCCAGGGGCCAGGGGCACTTTCAAGGCCCGTTCTTAGGAATGGGCTTTGAAGCTAGTTTAAAAATAAAATGAAAAGTAGTTAATTGTAAAAATGAGCCAAGAGAAAAGAACCCAACAAACAGTTGTATCTTTTAAGGCCTTTTGAATACAGTTCAGAACAAAACAAAGGAAAAGTATGTTTAAAAAGGACCAGCAAGAAAACAAAATTTCTACCCCACTACAATCTACTAGATCAATAAGAAGGAAGGAAGGAAGGAAGGAAGGAAGGAAGGAAGGAAGGAAGGAAGGAAGGAAGGAAGGAAGGAAGGAAGGAAGGAAGGAAAAACAAACCACAGGAAAGGAGAGACTTGAAATAACCTTGTGTTGCTCTGGTCTGTCTCTGCCTTGGATTAATTCTGCTGTTTGTGCCTGCTGACTTGGAGAGACAAAAAAGAAGGTCGTCTCAGGTCACCTGCAACAAGCAATAGAATTAATCCGAGGCACAGAGAACCCAGAACAGCATCAGCACAGCCCCTAAAAAATCTCACCTTGAAATGGAGCCAAGCTAAAGCCAGGACTGCTTTTTATCCTCTTTGCCCACACTCAGAGAGCTATGAGTTATGAGAGAATAGTCATGATTGGACATAACAAGTGATCACTATAAAACAGGGATTCCCAACCAGGAGTCTGTGGGAACTCCGGAGGGGGTCCACAGCCTTCGCCCTCCTGTCTTAATGGACTTGGCCATAAGCTAGGGAACTGGCTGCCTTTGCCCAGAGGCCCACACAAGAATATAGGTGCAAGTATAAAAAGCAAAAGAGCCTCTTGTGGCGCAGAGTGGTAAGGGAGCCATCTGAAAGCTTTGCCCATGAGGCTGGGAGTTCAATCCCAGCAGCCGGCTCAAGGTTGACTCAGCCTTCCATCCTTCCGAGGTCGGTAAAATGAGTACCCAGCTTGCTGGGGGGTAAACGGTCATGACTGGGGAAGGCACTGGCAAACCACCCCGTATTGAGTCTGCCATGAAAACGCTAGAGGGCGTCACCCCAAGGGTCAGACATGACTCGGTGCTTGCACAGGGGATACCTTTACCTTTACCTTTATAAAAAGCAAAGAGAGGGGAGTTGGTTGTGGAGTGCTATAGGGGGAGGGGGGCTGGGCTGTCTTCTCATCTGCCCTTATTTCTGGCCTAGAGGAGGCAGAGCCACTGTAGCAGTTAAGGTGGGGGGAGGGAGCAAAAAAAGGGTGAAGGGTTATATCATATCTGGGAGGACATGGCAGGAAAGTGTGGCAAGCTGACATCACTTCTGAGGGTCCTAAAAGCCTGAAAATGTATTTCAGAGATTCCTCCATGGTTGAAAGGTTTAAGAAGTCTGCTCTAAAGCCTGGGAGAGCTACCTCCCATTGCCCAGGAATCCTGTAAAATGGGAGGTAGCCAGTCTATGATTCTTAGATACTACTAAATGTACCTGGATAGATGCTGGTATCTCAATAATCCTGAATATTGATCAAGATCTGAATACTGATAAGGATTTTCATTCTTCGAAATATTTTTATTTTGTTTGTTTGTTTATCCTGCCACTTCTCAAAAGACTTATGGCGGGTTACATGATAAGGCAATAAAACCCCATAACTCCTTAAAAACTATACCCCCCCCTAATAGCAGCAGCAAGATTGATATATACAATTCTCTCACTCCCCTCCCCCAGCCATCTCAATCAGGCTGCATGGGGTGCAGCAGTGTGCTGCTCATAGACCCTGGCCTCACCCAAAGACCTAGCAGGAGTGCTCTGTTTTGCAGGCTCTGCTGAACTGTGAAAGCTCTGACAGGGCCCTCAGCTATTCCAGGAGCTCATTCTATCAGGTCACAGCCAGGACCAAAAAAGCCCTGAACTTGGTTGAGGCCAGGTGAACCTCTTAAGGGCCAGGGACCTCCAACAATTTGGTGTCCACATAGTGAAGAGCCCTGTGAGGGGGTATAAGGAGACAAGTCCCTCATATAGGTAGGGTCCAAGCCGTGGATGGCCTTAAAGGTTAATACCAAAACCTTGAACATGATCCAGGCCAGAATTGGCAGCCAATGCATCTGCATATTGGTGACAACCCAGCCCATAACTCCTGACCAGCTGAACCAGGGGGCGCATAAAGATGCTAAATAATGTGAGGGAGAGAACTGCCCCATATGGGACCCTTGAGAAAAAAATATGGAAGGAGCCTAAGGAAGCCAAGTTGGCTCCATAAGCAGTTGTCAAAAGATTTGAGGAATAAAAAAGAGTAATTTAGGAAATGGAAGGAAGGCCTTATTATCAAGGATAACCAATAATTGTAGGGGGAGTGTTAGAAAAGCTAAAGCTCAATATGACCTTAGGCTAGCAAGAAATGCTAAACATAACAAAAAAGGCTTCTTTAGTTATATTTCAAGCAAGAAAAAGAATAGGGACACCATAGGACTGCTGTGAGGACAAGAAAGTGTAATTATAACAGATGATGGTTCGTCCTCTGGTTCGTCCTCACTTGGAGTACTGTGTTCAGTTTTGGGCACCCCAATTGAAGAGGGATGTTGACAAACTGGAACATGTCCAGAGGAGGGCAACAAAGATGGTGAGGGGTTTGGAGACCAAGACATATGAACAAAGGTTGGGGGAGCTTGGTCTGTTTAGCCTAGAGAGGAGATGACTGAGAGGGGATCTGATAACCACCTTCAAGTATTTAAAAGGGTGCTATATGGAGGACGGAGCAGAATTGTTCTATCTTGCCCCAGAGGGACAGACCAGAACAAATGGGATGAAATTAATTCAAAAGAAATTCCATCTAAACATCCAGAAAATGTTCCTGTCAGTTAGAGCCGTTTCTCAGTGGAACAGGCTTCCTCGGGAGGTGGTGGGTTCTCCATCTTTGGAAAATTGTAAACAGAGGCTAGATAGCCATTTGACGGAGAGGCTGATTCTGTGAAGGCAAAGGGGTGGCGGATTACAGTAGATGAGCAATAGGGATGTGAGTGTCCTGCATAGTGCAGGGTGTTGGACCATGAGGTCCCTTCCAACTCTATGATTCTGGTCCTTTTCAGTTCTGGCCCCTACCTGGCAGAATGAGCTCCCAGAAGAGCTGAGGGCCCTGTGGGAGCTTCTGGCATTCCACACGGCCTGTGAGATGGAGCTCTTCCACAAGGTCTATGGTTGAGGCCAGACCAGGAAGGTCTGATGCCCCCCCCCCCCATCACTGTGTGTGATGAGCCAGCACACAGGGACTCCTTGGACATCAAAAAACAACTAACAATTACAGAATTTTTCTACTGCCATGGGTTTTTGAGGGAGTTTCAATGGGGTAATTGATGTTTTATGTTTTAATCTATGTGTGTGTGTTTTTTACCCACCATGAGACAGCTTTCAGGGAGCTGTCTTAATAGAATCAATAATAAATAAATAAATAAGTAAATAAATACATAAATAACTTGGGATTTCAGAATGCTTTAATTGCAATTTAAGGGGGCTCTTGATCCTTCCCTTGGGTTTCTGGGCTGAGCCAACAACCAAAGCATCATACTTTGAGAAGGTAGGACAGCCAGAGTTCTGGAAAGAAGAAAACAGATAACTGGAGAGAAAATCTTGCCTCTGAAGGAATGAAATGGAAAACGCCATCTTACACTGCTTTAAAGCCACACATTAACCTTGCCCCTACAGGAAATATTGTCAGTCTCTTCAGTAATCATTCAGTACAGTTTCTGATTAGAAAGTGATCAGAAGTTTCTTAATGTTCTTTTCTTGGTGAAATGCAAATTCTAAAATTATTATTAAACCTTTTCACAGAAGGTAATTGAGAGACTGGTGGGGATAGGTGTGGCTGTCTGATATAGAAGGCATAATTGTGTGGGTTTCACGAGACTTTTTAAAACCAGACATCGTGGGACCTTTAAACTGCTTCAAAATATGGAGGAAGGGGATTCGCTGCCTGGATTGATTGACAGGTGGAAACGCTACATGTATAAGGCATGTTGTTCTCTTCTGCTTTTTCCAGTAGCAGATTAGGAGGGTAAGATGTGTGAAAATATGGTAGACAAAGGCACAACAAGAAAAATGGTGAGGAGGCCCTGGGAGATGCAATATTATTTTGTGCTTTGCCATTCCACGGGCGTGATGCTATTTTAGCTAATGTGCAGAAATTCCCTTGTTTTTCCTCTACACGGATAGTTCATTATTTGTGCTTCCTTTCCATTATGTGTTTCTGATTTTATTTGATGGGCTAATTCCAAGAGGTGATGCTAGGGACTGGGGATGGGCATGAACTGGAAAGATGTAGTTCAGTTTGTAGCATACTCAGTTTGCAAAACACAAACTGTCATGAACTTTTAGGGACCAAATGAACCAATTCAGTTCATGAGGTTCATGGTGCAGTACCTCAACAGCATGTTAGAGACACAAAGTTTTCAGGGGATCTCTGGCCGACATTCCTCCACCTGCCCTCCAGATTTGTTGAGGATTGTGTTTATGTGACCCAATTGATGCCTCCTCCCCCTGAAAGTTCTCCCAGGAAAGTGCTTTCTGAGGAAATGGCAGGCCCAGTTTCAGGAGTGTATAGAACAGATCCTGTGCAAGATGGAAGCATCAAGGTTACCAGGGACCTCCTCCAGGTGCTCCTGTACCTGTCCTCCAAGTTCTTCCCCTTGTTACTTTGAAGTTTGGTAAACATTTAGAGACAGGCTGTCTGGAAATGTATCCATTCACAAACCACAATTAACAAACTGGATGTGAAGGTGTGCTGCAAAGAAGCAGAGCAACGTGAATGAACCTACACTTGAGTTGGACATCTGGTGGGATCCATACCAGGGAAGCTAGTCAACCAGAGAGATGTTTTGGGGACCCAGGAGAAGGGTCTATTCCCTTTTTCAGCCATGTACTTGTGGTGGAAAAGCACATAGGCTGGATGGGCTTTTGGGGGAGCAAACAAAAAGGTTTGATTCCCGTAGGATGGCAATGATTGAGATGATGGGATTAACAAAAGGGGATATTTGGGGAAAATAGGAAGTTTTGGAATCTAATGTCTAGCTGAAGAGAGTAAACAAGATGGCTTAATGTTGTGGAAATAGATTTTGGGGGTAAACAAAGGATTTTTGCTTGAGGATGAGATTGAGAAAGAAGTCTGCTGGCCAATGTTTAGAAGTACAATGGTCAGGAAGTGGAGAGTGTGAGGAAGGGTGGGTGTTCTCTTTCTCTGCGGCAATCTGTGCATGACACCCAATTTCTGTGTAAAAAGGCATATTTCAAGGACTGAGTCAGTTGTCCCCTTCATGTTGAAGACACAGGTCTCCTCCATGGCTCATAGCACCTTTTGTCAGTTCTAGGTGATATGCTAACTATCTCTACTCAAAATAAATTTCGGTTAGGGTTTGTGTCAGCTGTCGAATGAAGCGTGAATGTAACATTATTATGCATTAGAACTGTTAGATTTCCAGTTCTGATGACTTTTCTCCCACTGTGTAGGCTTCCAAGCAGTACCATACTAAGTAGGGAGTAAGACACCTTTCTAAGCCCATTCAATTCAGTGGATTTAGTAGGGTATAACTCTGCATAGGCCAGCACTGTGAATGTAATGAAATGTGAGTCTAAGCCATAAAGTAAGGAAAATGCACAGGTGTGCTATATGTGCTATGTGAATTACGCTTAAATACCACTGTGCCATTTTCCCTTTTAAAAGCCCTGGTTTGCATTCTCTATACATAAGCAAGAGCCATGGCACCATAAAGAGAAACAACATTTATAGCCTTGAATCTACTTCATCAGATGCATGCGTCTTCCCTGGGCATACACATATACATATATGAGGTAAAGTGGGGAAAATGGTGCAAATGGCAGGGAGAAAAAGTTATGAAATGCAGGAAGTACAAGGTGACACATAAGTATGTGAAATTTTGATGTAGTTAAGATTACAGAGAATGTTCACAGTGGCAGTAATTGCATGATTTCTCTAATTTTAATAGTTGGTTAATACCTGTGATGGCTGAGGAATTTCAGCTCTTTGTTAGGTCTTTGGGATACTGTATCAGATTTTTGATGATTTTTAATTTTTTCTTCATCTTCATGAATTTTCATGTATTCAGTTTTCCATTACCTGCTTCCTTTTGATACAGTGCTTTATATTAATTCTAATATGAACTAAGAAATTCCTTACCCAAATTTATAACCCAGATTATGAATTCAATTACACATTGCTTCTTTATTAAGTATTTCAGGTGGATAACATTCCAAATCATTTTTATTAGGAAGATGACGTCTAATACTTCTGTAATTCACAAGGAGCTTGCTGTGATCTCAGATACATTTGTGGGTGGGAGGAGGGTATTGCACTTTACACAGTTTATGCATACGTTTTTTTAAAGCCAAACCAGCTTTTTCACACTGAGGTATAATTTTGTTTTGCTTAAGCTTATAAGAACTCAGATAAAAATAACTTCACTTACAGCAGTCTCCTCAGCTTGGCAGACTCAGAGGGAGGAATTTCTATATTAGTATTTTCCCCCTTCTGCTTATAAACACCCCATCTTTCATGTTAGTTCCATTAATGTCTGGTAATAAGTTAGTCTTAAAATATCAATAAGATGATGTCGGTTTGATGGAAGTTAAATGTCCCTAAATTCTATGAATTGATCTGTAGGAGCTGTTTTCCACATGAGTGGTAACTTCACCGAGGCATACATCCGCAAACAGAGGAGGTCAGGGGGATGAAGGAGGAGTGGGTTTGGCAGCACACATGCACTCTATTCCATCCTGACAGTGTCTTGCTTCGGCAAAGGCAAGTGAAGCGCGTATACCATGCTCAGTGGCATTTCCAAATGCAGTTCAGCTGGGGGCCTGTGCTTATTGCATCAGTGGCACATATGGGGGGGGGGGAATACATAATTTTGTCAGTACTAGATCACAATCTCCCCCTCCTCCTTCAAAATCATCACCACACACTAATAGCTCTAACAGATACAGATTTTATGCATATTTCGGTCACAGCAGTATTTCTAATGCATATGTGAAAGGGTCCTAATTTATGTCTACCAACTGTGTGGTGCCCTTCTTTTGGGTAATGTCATCATCCTAATGGTGTTTCTATTATACTCAAAGGTAGTAAATGAGGCTTATTGCAGGAAGGTAATTGATTTTCACTGAGTGAAAATGTAAATAGCCATAAGAAATCCTATGAAAGACAAGCAGTTAGAAATTGTCAGAGAAATGAGTCACATACATGACTTATTGGTCCTTGTATTTGTAAAAATGCTTTCCCCCTCTCCTCAAGAAAAAATGACAATAACACAATCTGTATCATTTTATTGCAAATGGCAGTACAATGGCAGAATAAAGATGATTTTCATTTTACTAGTTTTACTATGTGCTTTATGAAAATGTATTTAATTGCATTCAGGAAGAGTATTTCATTTTGTCTGATTTCCCTCAAGTGGAAAAGTCTGTGAATAATATTTTTGATGTGGTGTAAAGAAAAATTATCCTTCTGTAGCATTTTCTGCACTTTAATATAGTAGTCTAATGAATCCACTTTGTGAATGTGAACTTCCTTCCTGGAGAGTGGTCATTGGGCATGACAAGATTTGTTCAAATGTCAAAATTCAACAGGAATAGCTAAGTTAAAAGAAAACATGCCCTTTATGTTCTGGACTAAACTGTAGCCACTTGGGGGGGGGATAGTTTTTAAGAGCAATAAATATAAATCACCTGTGGGTCAGAAATAGTTTCTTTTTTTATGCACACTTGAGTAGCATTTTTATTATTTTTCACTACTAATGCAATCCTAACTACATCACATTTATGAACATACACAGGCATATTCACATGTACTGTTTAGCATTATTACCCAAGAAGTTTAAAAAATTGCTATTGCTAAATGTTGGTGCAAGATAAATAAATTATATTCCCACCAATAAGCTTGTACTTCAAATCTCCAAATGAGTAAATGAACAGGAGATTTAGCACATTTCAAAACCTGCTGTTTTTCTTAATTATCTCCTAATAAGTAATAGTTCTTTTCTTCAATGCATTATTTGGTTATGTTTTTTGGTAACACAATTTCTCTTTATAAATGATTAACAATGGCATACAGTTATATGTTAACAACCATATTTCTATTATTCTGGATTACAAGTTGCTGCATAGCCAGATATACTATCATAGCCCTAGATTGTTGCTTTTACTAGGATGGACTTCATTCAAGTCCAATTAAAGAGGACAAAGTGTCTGAAAAGGTCCAGTCTACCAAGTTTGCTTAACCATCTCTCTCTTTTGGCTGATTACATCTTGCCAGATACAAATGACTGGTTGGATCTTGAAAGCTCTGTATGCCGGGTTGGGGGGAGGGACACTTCAGCTGCTAGCACCACAGATGATGCTGGTAATCTGGATCAATTTCAGTTCAGCTTTGGGCTAGAGTTTGATTTAGAAACCACTTTGTTTGCTCTCCTGCCCTGCTAATTCTGTTAGTGTTTTTTTTTTTAACACTATCAGCCATGGTAGCCTTCTGCAGCAAAAGTCCAGATAAAGAGATTTCTGTACTGTGCTCCAATAGTCCTACTCTTAGCTAGAGGATAGAGCTTCTAACTCTTTTTCTAGCAATTTTTGAATAACTTATTTGTATTTGGTTGTACGTTTGTTTTATTATAACAAATATACATATTCGAACAGCATGTATAAAGTACAGCTATCCTGAACCTCAAATAGTTAAAAAAAGATATATGCTGCCATCTTTACCCATTTTCGTTTTCAAATTGTCCGTAAACATCATTATGAATACCAGGGGTAAATATGCAATAAAAAGTTCCTTTAAATACTTTCTTATGACTGTTGTTGCACCTTGCAAGACAGATTGCAACACTGCAATATGTGATAGCCATATTTGAATAAATTTCTATAAAGTCCATACTTTACATATAAATTGTGATTCTATTCTTAACTATTATATGCAAAACCATATAATAGTTGTTTAATTGCTGGAATTTTTTGCTGCTTCCAAAGTTGAGCCAATAATATTATGCTAGCTATAATAAAACATGTTAAAAGAACAATGTTCTAATATTTTTTAAAATTTATGCCATTTATCACCCACCTTTCTCTGAGATTAAGGTAGATTACAAAATGTGAAAAAGAATTCAAACTGTTTAAAACATCCAGTAGACAATATAGTAGAACTAAGGGCATTTCTGTACATCATTAAAAATAGCGTTACGCCAGTTGAATGGTGTAACGCTACATATAATCACACCTCCCGGCCCCTCCTCACCTTTTTTGCTGTCTCACTCTTCTTAGCCACCATTTCGTGCTTCTCCCCCTCCACAAGTGCTGCTGAAATGGTGGAAGAGAGGAACATGATTAATATGTGACTCTTTTCCACCTGTCAATCAAGCCAGGCAGCCAATCCCCTTTATCAAGCTTTAAATGCCCACTATTTTTTTAATCAGTAGTTCTCTGTTGAAATGCCTATGCATCTAATCATAGATGCATAGTGCTTCTTTATTACTACCACTTATGGAATCAAAAGTCTTGCTTCTTTTAAAAATAAATCTTATTCCTGATTGGGGGGAGGAAGCTTAGAAAGGCATGCTTTCTACTACAACTTTTGGGGGAAATTTTTTTGCCTTTGCCTGCATGATTGAGTGCCTGTTTGTTGCTCCAGGAAGTTCACTTTAAAAACAAACAAACTCCCATCCCTGGGAGAAGGGAGAGGGAGGCGGGTGCAAGGGTAGGATATTGGAGGTAGAGATAGTACTTCTTCACCCCCATACACTTTTTTTGCTGGTGGCCTGCTGGTTGCTCTCTGGTAGGTAGCATTACATGTGTTGGTGAATCTACTTTTTGGGATTCACCAACTAGTGCTTTAAAATTGAGAATGTACCCATCTGTTTACTGCTCAGACGCTGCTTGTTGACGATGTCATGTGGAGGGGGCGGAATATAATGACAACGAAAGATAAGTATCTCTCTATTTTTAAAGGTACAGAAATCCCCACCATTTTTTCCCCAGAATAACCTCTGTTTAAACAAACCGTGTTCTGAGATATTACATCTTAATAATTAAGCTACAGCAAATGTTATCATGGTCACCCACAACTTAGCCCAAGTAGGGTCACCTGGCCCCTTCCATGGAGTCACCTGGTTGGTGGCCACCATGGGGGTGGCAGCAGGTGGCGGCAGCAGGTGGCAGCGGGATTGTCGGTGGGGCAGCAGCAGCCGGTACTTGTGCATACCACCCTTTGTGCATGTGCATGCTGCTCCCGCCACCACAGTTAGGGTCGCGGCCATAAGGCAGTTGAGAACTGCTGCCTTAGGGGATTGAATGACCCTTTCACAGGGGTCATGGCAGGGCATGCAGCTTGGCCGTAGGGGCAATATCCATACAACAGCCTTGAGGGATAGATCAAGATAGAGTATTCGTCTGTCTGGAGCAGTGGAAAAGAGCAAGATTGGCATGGTGGAAAAGAGGCAGAATTGAACTGAGAAACCCAAGAAAAAAATTATATGCAATCATGAACAATAGATCTTCATGCCGTTGGTCAGTTTTGGTTTAATTTCTGTGGAAGAAAACTTGCAGAATTTTATGGCTGGGTGTCACCACAACATGAGGAACAGTATTAAAGGGTCACAGCATTAGGAAGGTTGAGAACCACTGCATTAAGGGCTTGGTAGGTAATACCAGAGCGTTTTCATGGCAGACTCAATACGGGGTGGTTTGCCAATGCCTTCCCCAGTCATTACCGTTTACCCCCCAGCAAGCTGGGTACTCATTTTACCAACCTCGGAAGGATGGAAGGCTGAGTCAACCATGAGCTGGCTGCTGGGATCAAACTCCCAGCCTCATGGGCAGAGCTTTCAGACTGCATGTCTGCTGCCTTACTAAGCATTAATAAGATAGCAGCTAATAAATTGAAGATCAGTTTAAGATAGAGATATTGTAATATATGTAGACTCAAATGGTGCTTTTTAATCTATTCTGAGTGGGCTTGCACATTAAAAACTCTGAAGTCTGGAGGTGCTTTTAAATCAGAACATCTGTATGACTTCTGTAGTTCAAAGCATCCTTTGCCAATTTTGGTTGACATTCTAGCTGTTCTAGTTATATGTAGTCACATCAAGCCTAGAAGAAGAAGAAGAGGAGGAGGAGGAGGAGGTGAAGGAGGAGGATTTTTTGGTGCCCCACTTTTCTCTGCCCTAAAGAGACTCAATGCAATTTACAATCACTTTTCCTTCCTCTCCTCACAAAAGTCACCTTGGCCGATTCCGTACCATCGGCACCACTCTGGGCTGCTTCGGGTGAATTGCTGTGGAGCTGCGTGCTCCACAGTTTGCTGTGTCCCCACGGAGGATACATTTCAGCACCCGATCTTGTCCAGTGCTGAGATGTGTCCTCCCAGGAAACACAGTGGTGGCAGGACGCTTCCACCATTCGAGGGGTAGTTTTTTAAAAATTTGCAAGAAGGTGGGATTGTGTTCAACCCAATCCCACGTTCCTGCAAAAGAAAAAGAAAAAGAGCTCTGGTCTATCCTGTGGCAACATGAAACACTACAAAGCTGTCCAGGGCAGTTCCCCCCCCTGCAGGCCTCCGTAGGGCAGCGGGCCTGCCACAGGGCCTGCTGCAGGACAGGCCCCATTTGCTCCTGCAGTATCAAAAGGGAATGTGAAAGAATTCACGTTCCTTTGTCGTGGGGCTTCTGGGGCCAGGCCTTGGAGTGTGGTGGCCTGGCAGCAAAGTCATGTGGACACAGGGATTAGCCCCGGATCCATACTGACACCTCCCTGGCCTTTTCTGCTCGTGTGAAATTGGCCCTTGTGCGATAGATAGGGCTGAGTGAGTTCTAACATCACAGTGAGTGGGCCCAGGTCACCCAGCAAGCTTCATGAGGAGGAGTGGGGAATCAAACCCGATTCTCTAGTCCAGCATTCTTAACCATTACAGCACATAGGCTCGCCACAGCCAACATTTCTGTAATGCAGTATAATGAGGTTCTGCATTTGAAGATCTCCTGTATATTCATGTGGTTCAAAATGCTGTGGAAATGTTAGCAGGTACATGTCACAGTGGACATGTAACTCTTATTCTGAAAAATGAATTTTGGTTTCCAGTGTTTCTGGGAGCAATTGAAAATTTTGAAGCCTTGAATGCACATGACTGCTAAACTGTCTGTGTTCCAGAAGAACAATTGGGGGAATCAACTGCTCCATTTTCTGCCACTGTGGTGGAGAGATAACATGCTACTTACTCACTCCCAACTACCCTTTCTCTATTGTCTGAGGAAATATAGCACTTTCCCAACAGCCAGCCCATTGCCTTTGCCAGCAGCAGACACTGTGTGCAGTTAGCTGCCAAACAAAGGGAACTGGTTGCCTCCCCATTGCTGTTTTTTTGGCCCTAAACTTAGAATGTAGGAGTCCAGCCTCATCCCCATGATTCTCATTGCTGATTGCAGCATTTCTTATATCATGGAGGTTACCACAGGTTGTTTGGTATCTGGGGCTGCCCCTAAACAACCTTGGCAAAATTAAAGACCTCACCAACAACAATGACAGGTATGCATTTAGCTGTATCCAAGCTGAACCAGTATTTTTCAGGTAGGTATTTTTTAAGCCAAACACAGATCAGAGAATCTGGCCAGTTTACTGGTATATCAGTTCCCAAATTAACCAGAATGTTTCGGCTTTTGGGGACGTATATTCTACAATACCTAATAGCTGGTGGTGGAGAGGTTTAAAGGGCTATGAAGTTAACTTTCACTTGTCCTCCAGGGTTCTTACCTGACTTTTGCTCTAGTTTCTAAGGCAACAAGAGGGAAGAAGAAGAAGAAGAAGAAGAGTTGGTTCTTATATGCCGCTTTTCCCTACCCGAAGGAGGCTCAAAGCGGCTTACAGTCGCCTTCCCATTCCTCTCCCCACAACAGACACCCTGTGGGGTGGGTGAGGCTGAGAGAGCGCTGATATCACTGCTCGGTCAGAACAGTGCCGTGGCGAGCCCAAGGTCACCCAGCTGGTTGCATGTGGGGGAGCGCAGAATCGAACCTGGCATGCCAGATTAGAAGTCCGCACTCCTAACCACTACACCAAACTGGCTCTCAGCTCAACAGGACTGATGTCCTCAACAGGACTCAACAGGGAGGGGGAAGAGGCATCTCCGCAGTCCAGCTCTTAGGGGAAGCTGTAGTATTATTTATTTATAATTAAATTTCTATACTACCATCACAGTATTTACCTCCTTGGGGTGGTTTACATCAGTGGTCCCCAACCCTCAGTCCGGGGGCCGGTCCTGGTCCGTGGATCAGTCGGTACTGGACCGCAGCTCCTCCTTGTCCTCCTCCACAGCTGCGGCCTCGGGGGCTGCCCTGCCACTCTGCTGCCGGCTCACCTTTGGTGCTGTCCAGCGGCTGCCATGGCTGAGGCTCCCCCTTGACATGACACTGTGCAGTTGCTGCTGGTTGCGCCCCCCAGCGGGTGGCAGGAAGTCAGGGGCAGCGACGGGAAAGCAAGTGGAGCAGGGGCTCAGGCAGTGGCGACGTCCCTCGGCAAAAGACTACCCCCCCCGGGCCTCAGTAAAATTGTCAGGCAATGACTGGTCTCCAGTGATTTGGTTTAATTCTGTGCTTGATATCAGTCCTGTTGAGCTGGTATTTGCCACAATGTTATTGTGTTTTGCTGCTGGGCATTAGTAGGTTGGCACTGGGTGATTCTGTTGGGCACTACTGCACTGGTTCTGCTGTCCTTACAACTCTCCTCCCCCTCACTCAGATTGTGACTCTGTTCTTAACATCAGTCCTGTCAAGCTGGCATTTACCGACACTGGGTTCTGCTTATGGCACTGCTGTTGGTTCTGCTGACCTTGCAAAAATCCTGCCAACCATTTTGTTCTTCAGAATTCTCAGATTTGGGTTTTGGCACTAACACAATGGCACTGGTTCTGCTAATGGCTTTGCCAAAACTCCCCCCCCACACACACACACACATATACTTCATTTTCTACTGCAGAAATTCTCTGCGGCATTATTCTGTTTGTTTGTTTTTTCAGTGAAGGATGGGGGCACATTCTTTGGGTGTTCATAGAATTGGATCATTGATCCAATCATTTTGAACATTTTTTTTAGGGATAGGCTCCAACAGGGATAGGTCCCTGTACCACCAACACCACCATGCCCCCCTGAATATTCCAGGATAGATTTGTTGTTGACTTTAATAGTCCCCATAGGGTATAACATACCCCCCCCCCCAAATTCAAGATTCCTGAATATTACTGAATACCACACTAGTACTGGGATTCAGGAATATCAGAAGATGCCAGTATTTTTCGGGTCCAATCTATCCGAATTTTTTAAAAATGAATTTTTTTCTTGCACACTCCTAACAGGAAGAAGAGGGAGAAAACGAAGAGTTGGTTCGTATATGCTGCTTTTCTCTACCCGAAGGAGTCTCAACGTGGCTTACATTTGTCTTCCCTTTCCTCTCCCCACAACAGTGAGGTAGGTGAGGCTGAGAGGCCTGATATTACTGCTCGGTCAGAACAGCTTTATCAGTGCTGTGGTGAGCCCAAGGTCACCCAGCTGGCTGCATGTGAGGGAACTCAGAATCAAACCCCGCTTGCCAGCTTAGAAGTCCACACTCCTAATCACTACATCAAGCTGGCTCTTGGAAGTAGTGGAGTGCTTTTGTAGAATGCTTGTTAAGTCTATATTCCTTTATCAAACATATTAGCATCATTATCTTGTGTGTTACTATGATTAATTGCAATGTACTCAGTTCTTCTTTGTTACTCAAAGGGTGCACACGTTAAAAGTCATATTGTGTGTGTGTGTGTGTGTCATTCTCTGCACTGTACACACTATGGTTTCCCACCAGGAATTCATGCATGGTCTGAACTGGATGCTGAGGAGGATTCAGTCTGAATTCAGCCCTGACTGACGGTTATTACTGTTTCAAGAGAAGGGGCTTGGGTACAGAAAGAGTATACCAGCTTTTTGGAAACCAAAAGAGTTAGAGAATAACCTGAAATTTAAGAACTAAAGTCTGTGCATGTACTGCTTTTCCCTTAGAAATTTCAATCCCTGATGTCACTTAACCTTTCCCCAACAGGATAAGCATAATAGTGTGTCTACAAACATCTCTGCCATCAATTCAAAAATCTTGTCTTCTCTTTCTACCTATTCCCCACCTCTCACATACACCCTATACCCATTGCTGGATCTTTATAATAGTAAAGTTTCAATGGTATATGAAATAAACAAGGGCTAAAAACTGTATTCAAAAAGTTGTGCATTGCAGATATGAGTATATCCACATCCATGTACAATTTGAACTGCATTTGTTTACAGAAATTGGGTAGCTGTGCATTGTAAGAATTCTGGAAGCATTAGCATCAGAGTAGAACAGTGAACAATAATCCAAGATGAAAGAGAGCTTTTCTGCCTGTCTCTGTGTGTATAGCTGAATTCTGAATGTTAGAACCATGAATGCAGGTGGTATCTATAAACCTGAATCAACATGCTTTTAAGAAATCATGTCATTTTCTTGTTTGACACTAATTTTCACCTCAGCATGTATTAGCAATGACTGAAATTAGCTCCAAGTGAATTACAGTGAGACTATTTCGTGCCATCTGCAATGGGTTTGGTTGCAGAAGAGCCGTTTTTCTTTTTAAGATAATTCAGAGCTCATGTGTGGTACTGCATTTGACAGCTTTGGGCACTTAAAACTGATTGAACCAGAACAAAAAGGACAACAGCAGTGAAAGTAATACATCAAATTCACAGTTTACTAAAGGACACTCATTTGTACATAACCACGAAGGTTTAAGGCTGGGAACTTGATGCTCCATTTGGATCAGTAGCCTGTTACACATGCAGTCGCCATTCCTCTCTGTTCTGCTTCCACCAATGAATTTCAATATTTTGTTTATGTATGTTTAAACAATATGGTTCCAAATTCAGCTGGGTGCAATGTGCAAGACTGACCCATGTCCTCCTATGACCCATTATGCACGGAGTGGAAGGTCCGCATTCGGGGTGGAGTGGCGGTGGCTAAAATCACCAATTATGCACGCTGCAGGCAGCAACCGAGCGCAGAGTCAACGTATGCCGCCAAAAAAGCCGCATTAGTGAGATGCGGAAGAAAGTGGAGCTTCCCGGGACCAGGGTGCAACCAGAAGCGGCTCCAGAGAAGCCGCGTGCATAATCGGATACTCTGGGTTTTGCCGCCGTTGCATTCCGTCCCATGCATAACCGGTTTGCTTCACTTCTTCCTCCTCTGCATTCTCCATGCCGCCGTTTCAGCGGCCGTGCATAATAGGCCTATGAAAAGCAGCCAAGGAAATTTGCACCCTTGTGGAATCTGCCTTAACTTCCAACTGGTGGGGTTTCCAAGCTATCTTGTATCAGGTATGGATGGTGGCTATGACTACTTAGGGAGAGACTGAGAAGAAGCAGCCTTTCCCTTCTTCGAGCCCCAGTACCAAATGAACAAGGCCTTGTCTACATGGAATGAACCTGTTCTCTTAATATAGTAAAATAAAGCCCTCCTGACATTTACAATATGAAGAGCTTTCCCAGCTTTAGAATTTGGGGGCAGAAAGAAAACTGTGTTGGGTGAAACTTTGAAATTACTTCAGGAATCGTGTTTGTATGGGTCTACCCTCAGAGATGCTACCAGGAAATCTGCTTTTCTGGAGAGCAAGGCTAGGGGGCAAAAAACAAAGGCTCAAAGGAAAGCTTCATTAACTGAACAAGCAAGAGAGACCACTGTGGAACAGAATAAGTAGGAAACACACTGAGCAAGCCATTGAAATGGCCAGGTCATCCCCCCCATGGTTGTCCCCCTGAGGCAATTTTTATCAAAAAGGTCTGTTGAGCTGCGTGGAGGAGGGAGTTTTTGCCACCAAGTGTTGGGTTTTATAATGGGGGGGGGGGGGGGTTGTAGTTTTTATGGGGGTTTTACTGTTGGGGAGTATTATGAACCGCCACCAGACACTGTGTGGGAGTGGTGGGATATAAATTGATGTATAAATTAAAAATTAACAAATAAAATGCTGGGACTGCTTATTGGCGAACATATGTGATACACTGAAACAGCTGCTAGGAGAACCTTTACAAAAGACATCGTCAATCCCCTATGGAGAAAGGAAAATAGGTATTCCAAGATGTACCCTGGAGAGTGTTGCACTGTGCAAATACCAACCTGTTGATGGTCCCTGGATCCAAAGATGAATGCATGGCCTTGACCAGAGCCTTTTTGGCCCTGGCTCCAACATGGTGGAATGAGTTGCCAATAGAAATTTGGGCACTGACAGAGCAATTAAAGTTCTGCATGGCCTGCAAAATGGCACTCTTCTGCCAGGCCTATGGTTAAGGACATGGCAGACAGAAACCATACGGGCCTCCCTCCCATCTTCTTTTTGGCTCCTTCCTCTATGGTTAGTCTTGCATGAGATAGAAGGTGGCAGGTGTGGGGGGAGATGTTGAACTATGTTTTTAACTGCTTTAATGATGGTGTTTGTTTAAATGTTGTAAACTTCCCTGAGCCCATCTGTGGGAGGGGTAGTTTAAAAATCAAATTATAAATAAATATATATCATTCAAACCCACTGTAACAGTTTCCCTATAACTCTGCTCATGAGGGAAGAGAGAGGGAAGGCATAGAACAACATGCGTGGCATGCGCTGCTGGGCGATCACCCTCCACACTGCCACTGGTCCGCAGCCTGGAAAAGGTTGCGGACCACTGCCTTAAGATATTTGGGCAAAACTGACCATCCATATTTGGTAAGAAACTCTCATGAAGAGAATTTAGGAATGCCCCAGTGAACCTGGTGAGAAGGCTCTGTCTTCAAATTAACAACTAAACCAAATTTCATGTAGTTGGAGAAAATCACATCCAAATAAGGAGTTCCTGGGAGGGGACCACAATAGGCTAATCATCTAGTAGGGAAAATGTAAAACCCCTAGTTATTAAATGAACCATGACTACTGCCATGCATTTGTAAAGACTCTGGAGAGGTAGTGAGGCTGAATAGAATGCCAAGAGAAAAATTTCTGAGCCTTGCCTGAAGCAAAGGTACTTTCTTTGAAAGGGATTAATAGCAATGTAAAAAAGAAGTGTTTCTAAGGTCCATGATGGAAAACTAGCAATTGGGGTGAGAAAATCTGTCGGGCTGTAGCTACTCAGCTGGGTGGTTGTGCTGAGGCAGAAGACAGGCCAGAGCCCAGAGCCCAGTCTGGGAAGTTGTGAGCCGAGGGAGACAGTTTACACAGTGGGTGGGGCAGGGAGTGGAGTGAATCCAAGCTGGGGTTGAGAGCCAAAGTAAGAGTCAAAAGCCAAACCAGAGTCAGAAGTCAGAATGGAGTTGGAAGCCAGTGCCAGGGGTCAGGAGCTGGAACTGTAGTCAGGAGCCAAAGCTGAGAATCGAGCTGGGAGAGTAGTCAGAAACTGAAGCCAAGGGTCTGGAGCCAGGAGCATAGTCAAAAGTTAATGTCAAGGGTCTGGAGCTGGGAGCATAGTCAGAAGTCAGGAACCGGGAGACAGTCAGGCAGAGCTTCACTGTAGTGAACCAGAACACAGAAACATCTGGGAAGATGGACAGGAAGGTTGAAGTTGAGGTTGAGGCAAGGATAGGCTGATGAGAGTCACCTCACCTAAGACAAATAATTCTTCACAAAGAACAGGAACACCGTATTTGCCAGCGTATAAGACAACTTTCCCCCCCTGAAAAACATGCCTCCAAGTGGGGGGGTCGTCTTATATGCCGGGCGCACTTCAGTTGGGATAGACATAGCTGCCCATAGTGGCCTTGGTGACCAGAATTAAGGGACAGCAGGCGGAGGAGGCGGAGGCGGAGGCGGCTCCCCCCCCCCAATGGGCTCACCAACTCTGCTGCTGTCTTGTGAACTCCTCCCGGCTCAGAACTCGCTGGGCCCAGCAAACTTGTGCCTGCGTGCATGCCCCACCTCTCTCACACATAAGACTCTGAAGCGGGAGGGGGAGAGAGAGAGAAAGAGAAAGCTCCCGAAGGGCCGGGTGAGCGAGTTGCGAAGGAGTGAAGAAGGAGGATGCTGGGGGGGGGAGGTGCCAGCCTCCGCTCCCCTTTCCTTTCATGGTTTCTGAAGCCGCCCCCATTCAGGAAGAGAGCAAAACTTGGTGCGCAGGGAACGCTAATCCTTGCTGTGCCCTCCGCTCGCTTGCTCGCTCCCTATTTGTTTGCACTTACATAAATAAGCAGACAACACTGTTTCAGTTCAATGCACAGAGGTGCCGCCGTCCACAATGGGCAGTGGAGACTCACCTCGGCTGCCTTTTGGCGGCGTGGAGGGCGGCGGGGAAGACGCGGCCCGAACGGCTGGCTGCAGCGTGTGCCGGGTGCGCCCGGCGGCGGCGCGCACGGCATGCGGGAGGCGGGGCTTCAGCGGCGCTGTTAAATAGCGCCACGCGCTGGGCCCCGGCCTCTTTGCTTGCGCGCCGGACATTGGAGTAGAGGCTTGTCGGCGAGGCCTAGTAAAAAAAAAAAGAAAAAGAAAACGGCTCGAGCGGCTGCGCTGCGGCAGTTGGCTAGCACAGCCGTTTTTTCTGAGGAGAATTTTTGGCGGGCCTTTTTTCTCAGGGTAAAAGGAGCCGCCGGGGAGTGAATAAATCTAATAGTTATTTATATAAACCAAAAGAAAAAAACCTCGGGTGTTGGGTAGGCGCCAGTGGCGTAGTAGCACCGGAGTTGGAGTTTATTTTATTTTATTTTATTTTGAACAGCACTAGAGTGGCAGTTTATTTCGTTTCATCAGTGGGTGGTTTTGCCTCAGAGAGTGGATTTTAAACGCCCGGGTCGGGCCTATATATATATAGTATATACAAAAGAAATATAAAGGAAACCCACTAAGAGGCATACAAAATAGAAATAAAATAAATAAATAATAATAATAATAATAATAATAAAAAAACTTTCAGGCAGTAATGGCAGCTAAAAAAGCCAAGGCTCGCAAGGGAGCAGTTAAGGCTCGTGGGTCAGCAGGGGAAAAAGGGGCTGCTACCACTTCCCCAGTTAGAGCTGGCCATAGGGCCAGTGCGTCTAGGGCCAGTGCCTCCAGGGCGCGGGCTGCATGGGCGTCAGCCGTCCCTACTGTCAGGCAGAGCAGGAGTGGGACCAAGACGGGGAGGGCGCCGAGCCGCGCTTCCCGTAGCAAAACTCCTGCAAAGGGCCCTGGCAGCCGCGGTACCAGGCAGGCTTCACCCAGCTTGTCACGGGTGGGGAGATCGAGGCAGGCAGCCAATAGGCAAGGGAGAAGCAGAACTAAACAGCGGGAGCTTAGATTTGTGGGGGCTGAGGAAGCTGCTGATGACTCTTTGTCACCTTCGGGCAGTGAGTCTTCCCATATTAGACAGAAGCCTCAAAAAGGGAGGCGGTCTGCTGAGGAAAAAGAGCGCGAAGAAAGACAGTCAGGGAGCAGTCGTATTCATCAATCCTCCAGGAGGCGGGGGGCCAGAGCAGCTCGAGCTAGGGCTCAGTCTCCGTCAATAAGTGGAGATAGTGATGTCTCACAGAGCAGCAGGGGTTCGGATTCTGAGCAAGGCAGCAGCCACAAGTCAGGAGATGGCGGCAGTGGCCAAGAGGGTTCAAAACGTTATGTCCAGGCTATTTCGCATATTGCAAAAACAAAAGTGGGGCGCACTCTACCTGATAAGTTAAGTTCTGCCGAGGATTCCAGCGGGCGCAGAAGCTGTGATTCGGCTGAGTCAGCTCGTGATGATCGGAGTGTCGGAAGCCGACACAGGAGGCGCCAGAAAAAGAGTGGTCAAAAGCGCAGGCGTTCAATTCAAGTTTGCCCATCGTCGGGTGAGTTATCGTCTTGGGATGAGGGAGCAACGACTCGGCGGGCGGGGTGGTATTGGTTAGCGGGGGCTTACGTTCCCGGAATTCCAAAATGGCTGCACACTTGCAGGACCGATGCAATAAATTTAATGGAGGAAGAGGGGATTCGGGAAAAGGACAGGTTCCCGCCGGCACGATTTAAGAATTCTGAGGCTCCTCCTGGAGCTCACTTATCCATTAAGCTGAGAGAACGGGCTCTGGAGGGTTATTTTGTTAACGTTTTTTCTTTTATAAAGGGTCAGAGCAAAGGGGGCGATACAGGTAGCCATAGGGACACTAAGAGGCGGAAGGAAGCCCCACCTTGTGAACGGTCATTTAGCAACTGGCTCAGAGGATATGCGGAGTATTTTACTCTTATTGCGTGCGCATATCCTGAACGTGCATGGCATTTGGGTCGTCATCTTACGCACGTTTTGGAAGCCAGGGAGTTGGCTGGTGAGGAAGCCGCGATTGATTACGATCGGGTCTTCCGGGAGCTGGCTTCTCATAATGAGGATACAAGGTGGGATTTAAAACATACAGACACTTGGATGGTGTATGTGGGTTTTAGTGCTCGGCGACCCAGAGAAAAATATCAGCAGTCAGGTTCTGGGCGAAGAACTTCCGGACTCCCCTGTTGGGACTATAATAATAAGGGGTGCAGGCGGAGACGGTGCCGCTTCGAACATAAATGCGAGGCTTGCGGTGGCAAGAGTACATAAATAAGCAGACAACGCTGTTTCAGTTCAATGCACAGAGGTGCCGCCGTCCACAAAAGCAGCCTCAACTTGCGAGAGAGAGAGAGAGAGAGAGAGAGAGAGAGAGAGAGAGAGAGAGAGAGAGAGAGAGAGAGAGAGAGAGAGAGAGAGAGAGAGAGAGAGAGAGAGAGTATTACCCCCCTCCTCTCGCCTTTTCTGGGGGAAGGGAGGTACAGTAATCACTAATCCGAGCATGCTTTCTTTTCTTTTTTAATGGCTCTCTCTCTTTCTCTCTCTCTCTCCCCCCCCTTCTGATGCTCTTTTACGTTTTATTTGGTGTGTGGAAGGTGTGAGGAAGAGGGCGTAGTCTTATACGTCGAGTATATAACAAACTCTATATTTTGAGTGAAAATGTTGGGGGGTCGTCTTATACGCCCAGTCGACTTATACGCCGGCAAATTAGCTGTGATTTTTGGTCTTCGTTCTTATCAAACTGGCTTCTCCGAGGGTTTGTCCTTTCTGTTGAAAAAAAGAGGACATTGAAGCCAGAAGGGACAAACCCTCGGAGAAGCCAGTTTGATAAGAACGAAGACCAAAAATCACAGCTAAACAGGAAATCTCCTATCCATGTGATGGCAAAAAAAGAATTGAGGGGAAAGGAGGCACCCATCTTTAGAGAATTTGTTAGTTTGGACTGGAGAAGCTTGTTGGCTCCAAGAGGAAGGGGTGCCCCTCAGATAGCTTTTAGTTGGAACTACTGAGACCTACTTTATTGTACAAGAATGTTTGATTTGTCTAGGAATTTGGTAATATAAGCATTGAGCAACATTAGGCTGACATGGAAAATGAAGTTTTGTATTGTCTGCTTCTTAATAAACCCTAAATAAACTCGTCTGCTTCTTTAGCATATTCCCCTTGTAGAGAACTTGTAGTATTGTTGTGATTGTAAGATATGCTGTAAACTGATAAATATTTACAGTATCGAAGAATGAATGCCAAAAGAAACATACGATTATCTCAGATCCGATTCTTACTTCAAATTCAAATAGTCAACTGTGAAAGAGTATTGATGTAATGGGGCTGCACCTTGTCAAAGGACAAAGTTCTAAATGTTCAGATGTCCATCTTTATCAGGCAAATGAGTTTCCAGGAGGAGGATAAAGACTGCATTTGACTTCCTTTTCCATTCTCCACCCCTTATACAGAGGACAAATGATGCTGATTCATTAGTATTCATACAAAGTCATCAAAGTGAGATGATTTCCCTTAGAATAAATATGATTGAATTAGAAATGCACAGTAGTGATACCCTGACCTCAAATAAATGAGTTTCTCCCCCCCCCCCAAATGTGTGTTTTGATATGCTTGGAGTTCCTCATTATTGTAGAACTATGATTATATATTTTTTAAAATGTGTGATTCAATTTCCACATATAATTAAAAGGGTATATAAAGGTTTCATTTGGAAAGCTGAAGGGGAGTTACAAGCCCTGCATACTTTACAGAAGATAAAATACAAAGCACTGAAAATTGATATTTACTTTAATAATTAAATACGGAATTTGCAAAATTCCTATTTTTAAAAGGCACTGATCATAATGTTAAGCTTTTGTCAAGAATTTAAATGCTAAAGATACAAAGATGCTTGATTGGATATTGTAGTCTACCATGAACATTTATAAGCTGTATAACAACTGAGAAAGTAGTTGCAGTAAGTTAATAAGTAATAAAAAGCATATCAAAGTAGCTAAAATGAGACAGCCAGATGGCAGAGAATTGTAGTTCTTGCTGTAATTTTATCAAAATTACTATTGTCATGGCATGTTAGTTTTCATAAGTATTTGTACAGTCACTGATCTTATACAGACAAATTAATTTCAGGTTCTCTCATGTGTAGTCACATAACAGCTATACTTGAGCACGCACAAAAGAAAATTAAATAATCATAGTCACATAAACTTGAAAAGAAATGCAATTTCTTAAGTTTATTATTCCATAACATCTTGGGATCAGTGATCATTTCTCTTGTAGTAGACTCAATTTTATCTACAGATGTATTCATATTATATAGTTTCTGCTGCATTTCATCTTCATTATGAAACTATAGAGCATCAGCAAATCTGGTAGAATTACTGGTAATGCACAAATCTTCTAAAACATACCTGAGAGTTTTAGCCCTTCATAAAGTTTAGTACTCTTTCTCTGTTCTGAAACAAGGAGGATGAAC
The DNA here is from genome assembly GCF_049243985.1 of Paroedura picta. Classification (NCBI taxonomy): domain Eukaryota; kingdom Metazoa; phylum Chordata; class Lepidosauria; order Squamata; family Gekkonidae; genus Paroedura; species Paroedura picta. The sequence goes on from NC_135370.1 coordinate 103,457,578, forward strand.
CATTTGAATCTGAACTAACTGTACAATTTCAGTTTGCTATATATATTATAATTAGATGTCTTTTCAGTTAAAAAATGCCTGGCATTCTTTGAATATGTTTGGTTGAATCAATAGCCAAAGAACTACAAATGTAAAGCTGAGACTCAGTTATTATAAATACATTTCAAATTACAAAATGTAAACTTTAAAAATATTTCTACACTAGTGTCAAACTCCTCACTAGCTTACCAGTCTATGGAAACCTATGTTATGTGCATTAGAAGAAGGCATTTCTCTGCTGCTTGGTGTTTGCAATATGAACTCTGATCCAATGACATGTGATGTGAAATTTCTGTATGAAAATTATTATCAGTGAGCCTGCCCTTAAGTCACTTTCCTCATCCTAATTGATTAAATCAAAGAACCATTCTAGCAGAGTAGAGTATCTTTGCAAGAGAAACATGAAATTACAGGGGTGTGTGCAATATATCAGTGCCCTCTTCAACATGAGAGGGCAGAGATCATACAGGCAAACTTCCATCAGAGTGATGATGGTTCATGGAAGCAGTGGAAAAAATGCTGAAGCATTTAACTGAATAAAACACAGGGAATGTATTTCAATTGCCATTTGCATGATATATGTGCAGCTTCTCTCAGGAAGAAGCTGTGACTAAGAAGGAATTCATAGCTCCGTGATAAAAACATGTGTATTGAAGGTCCCAGAATCAGTCTCTAGCATCTCCAGGTAATAGAGCTCTTTCAAGCAAATATAGACCCAGTGTTTGAATTCAGTGGGACGCTGAAAAAAATTGGTCCACCTGACTATTTTCACTGCCATAGTAATTGTGAAGAACAAAAGAGCTCACACACACATACACAAAGGAGCAAGTGAGAGAGCACAGCAACCCTCTGCAGCTTGTCTCCAAATATGATTAGCTGGGAGTGCACACAGAGCTTTCATCAATTCCTAGGTATGACTGATGTAACTTGTGTGTACTGTTGTGCACTTTAAAGGAAAGCTTTCCCCAGAGGACAAGAACACAAGGGCTTTTGACCTATGGCTCTTTGCCTGGGATGCACAGCCAAGGCCCAGCCAATGCACACACAGATTAGAAGGTCTAGCACTACCAGAAAAAGAGAGGTATACCAGTTGCATACACAATAACCAGGAGGTGTACTGACATCAAACAATACCTGATGAATAATGCTGACAGTACTGTAACTAGACCCTTAATTCTTGCATGATTTCTCTTTAGTCAATAGCATATTGAATGTAGTGCGTGTCTGTGGTTTATTAGTGACTAGATTTTAAGCCCATTTTACTGTAGATAAAATGGGCGCTAGATGGCATTGGCACGGGGCAAGGGTAGGCCTGGCTGGCGTAGCACAGGCCAGCACAGGGCCGCAGGAGGCTTGCCCCCCCTCCCCACGGCGGAGCGCAGAAGGTGTTGGGGAGGGCCGGGGCTGCATGGAGGGGAAGCGGCGTACTTTTTGGCGGCGTCGGCTCCTGATCTGGCAGGTTTGTGTACGCCGTAGTCCGGGCGGAGGTGAGGCGGGCGGCGATGTTGTGGGCCGCGGGGCCGTCGGCGGCGTAGTCCGGGCGGAGGTGAGGCGGGCGGCGACGCTGCGAGGCCGCTCCGCCCGGCAGAAAGGGCTACTTTGGACACGGTTGTGGTAGAGAAGAAACATTTAAGGCTTCCCACACAGGTTGTTGTTGAATTGAAGGACTTGAGGCCTACTGCACAGGATTGTTGTGCAGATGAAGCAGGAGACAAAAGAGCCAGCTTCCTCTGCAGAATAATGCTGTGCAGTGGCCTCAAATCTGCAGAGAGTTGCAAAGAAGAAAGACACATGGCTTGGCTGTGTCTAACCCCCGGCCAGAGCAGTATTTTAAGTGAGAAGGGGCTTTTCTGTGGCCTCCCTGTCAGGCAACTGTTTGGCAGAAAGAACCCCCCCCCCCCTTCAAAAGGAAGGCCCTCAGGCTCCCCTGCGTTGCTCTTGGAAAGGCCTCCTCCCCTCAGTCAGGGCCTGTCAGAGGCTCCTTCCCAGCAGGCCTGAAGGGGGGAGGGGGAGCACTCTCTAGCCTCCTGCCAGCTCTGTCAGGGTTCTGAGGCAATTTGCAGTTGGACATGACAGTTAGGACAGCCTTGGGGTGAAAAGGGCTGGCACAGCCTGTCCAAGCCTCTGTTCTCATCCCCCTTGACAGCCCTACTGACCTCTGCTCCCTTTGGTGGTCAGGAGCAGACTGGCAGCCAGACTGGGCTGGGTGAATGGAATTTTGGTCTGTCCTAGTGAGGGGCCAATAGGAAGGGACTTTGCGCGCCTCCCCATTGGCTGCTTGGCCCTGGATGGACACTCAGAGGGCCCAATCAGGAGCCGCTTTGCGGCTCCTGATTGGGCCCTCTGAGTTTTTATCCTGGACAGGGCCCGCCCTAACTCCTCCCCAGGTGGCCTTACTCTTTTATTTAATAGGATCCTGCCCTATTTAAAGATTTAGGGGACAATCTTTCCCTGGAGCAGGAAATTTGGAGAAGACTCTCAGTACAGTTTCAGTACATATATCAAAGATGGCCAGGATATAGCATTGAAGCTTGCTGAATATCTTGCCTCTGATCATCCAAAGTAGCGATCCCCAACCTGTGGGCTGCGGACCACATGTGGTCCTTCGACTAATTGGAGGTGGGCCCCGAAGGACGCCTTCTCCCCCCCCCGGCCCTTTACTTCATCCCCCCCCCAGCCCTTTACAACACACTTCATTGTTGTGGCGTGTCTGTATCTTATTTTGAAGGGATGTTTAAACATTACCATAGCGATCAGAGAGGACTAGGGCAGTGGTTGAGAGTAGAGGAGTAAACTACCCCCCACCACCGGGCCTCAGTAAAAGGTGTTGAGTGGTCCCTGGTGAGTAGCTCCCGGCGTTGAGTGGTCACCGGTGATAAAAAGGTTGAGGACCACTGATCCAAAGGGTTGATGGCAGAAGGTGGCCTATTCCACCTGTACTATGCAATGGCAAATCAGTGCATCTGAAATTGACCTGGCTGGAAGAACAGAGATATGGTTGGAAGAAAATGGGCTGGTATGTCTGCTCCGACTAACACCACCTGGTTTTCTGTCCCTTAAATTGGTAATATCCTGGTTGGAAGTTGCAAAGTAAATGCAGTGAGTGATTTGTAACAGCTTAGTTTCATGCTCATAAATAAACTATGGTAAATGTAGGTTGTATGGGAATAAGGCTGAGCATGTAACTGCAAAGGGTTGACGTGCGTGTAAAGATACAGTAAGAGTCAATAATGCACTCCCAAGGTAAAATAAAGGACATCTTGGATTCCACTAGCATAAAGGTCCATTTGATAGATTGTTACAATATTTAGTGATTTCTAGAACTTGACTTTATTAATATGACTTCATTGAAGGCAGCAAATGGCAGTGGCAACAAGCAACAAACTGGGCAAATGTTGGGGTAGCTGTATACAGCTCAGGGAAGAATGCTCAGCTAGTGGTGGAGCACAATCTGTTAAATAACTCAAATGATTTGCAACTAGAAAACTGATTATTAAGAAATATTCTGGAATCTCCAACTTTGAAACTTGAAATAAGAAGTTAATTATCTGCCAGGGCCATCCTATATATGATTTTGCCCAAGGATAAAATAGTTGGAAACTAACATTAAAAGCACCTGGAGGGGAGGGAAGATTGGCTGCGAAAAGGAAAAATTAAGTAAATAATAACACGAGCAGCTGGAGACAAAAAAAAAAAGAGATGCAGACTAGCAGCTGATGCAGGAGAAAAAAGAAAAAAATGAAGAGCTTTACTGAAAACCCGTTATTACCAAGAAACAATTTCTAAATATGGCTTTAAAAGCATGTTTAACATCAAATATGGCTTAATTCATTTAAACTACTTACACATATTCTTCTTGAGCATTAGAAAAGCATTTTAGCACTTGGAGTTTATTTTTGTTTGTGTTATGTACATGTAAAATAAAAAGTATTTCAGGCAAAAGTGAAACCATAGTCAGTTCAATAGGCAGATTGTTGGAAGGTATAACAAAAATGTATAGGGTGTTGAAACAGCCTCTGAGCCCATGAATGACAGGTCAAACACATTCAACTTTGAGAATTTATATGAAACCTCATTCAATAAGCTAATATCTTCTGCATCTGTCCTAGAAGCCTACTGGAGTAGTGGAACAGTAGATGTGTGTGTGTGTGTGTGTGTGTATGTATGGGGGGGGGAGAGAGAGAGAAAAGCACATCTCATGCTGTTTTCTCATCTGGTTTACCTATCTACAGATTTGTTAGATAATTATGTGCTCACTGTGGTATTATCTAAACACTTTACGAAATTAGCTCCTAGTTACAAGGCACATAAGAATGTGGGAGAAATGATACACAATGCCTATTGTGTCAAAGACCTCTGCGGTTATGAAGCTTTTTGCCTTTGTTAAACACTTGCACAACTAGAACCTCAGGATTTTGCCACAGTTTTTAGCAATACTGCTTCCTAAATTATCAAGTTCTCTCCTTTCCCAAAGCATTCCGGTTTTAATAAAGGAGAATGACATTCTTTAAATAATCTAAATTAGAACAGAATAAAAAGATTGAGGATTCCTTTATCCCTATTGAATTCTAGTAGATCCTTATTTCAGTGCATTGCAGCAAACAAGACCTCCAATATTATTTTCTCCTTTGAAACCTCTACTTAGTAGGGTATTTATCAGGAATGGTCTAAAAAATGGTCTAAATTACAATCCTATTTACTCATGTCTAGTATCTCCTATTTTTGTCCTTTCAGTCACCTGCCTTTTTGGATAAAATTGGTTTATACAGTCATCGGTCTCTTTTATAAAGTACATTTTATTCATTTTATTGTACTATGCATGGTATCATCTATGTATGGTATCATCTATGTATGGTAGCAGAGTTGAGGATGCCCAGTTCAGTGGATTATGAATTCACTGAGCCCCATGGAAATGTGCTGTATGACTTAGCCAGTTCATATTCACTTTTGAAAAATATCTCTGTAACCCAGCAGAACCCTGGTTACATAGCTCCTAAATTACTTCTTTCTAATGGGAGAGGACAGAGCCTCTTGTGGCGCAGAGTGGTAAGGCAGCCGTCTGAAAGCTTTGCCCATGAGGCTGGGAGTTCAATCCCAGCAGCCGGCTCAAGGTTGACTCAGCCTTCCATCCTTCCGAGGTCGGTAAAATGAGTACCCAGCTTGCTGGGGGGTAAACGGTAATGACTGGGGAAGGCACTGGCAAACCACCCCGTATTGAGTCTGCCATGAAAACGCTAGAGGGCGTCACCCCAAGGGTCAGACATGACTCGGTGCTTGCACAGGGGAAACCTTTAATGGGAGAGGATTCAGCTCAATAATTGTGGTTTGGCAAACAAATGTGAAATTGCTTTAAATAACGGTTTAAAAACCATTCAAGCTCTTATGTTTTTCAACATAACAAATATTTATCATAAACAACTTTACAAACAATGGCAAAACAAAAACATAATGGCTATGAACATAGCAACATTTGAAGCAACATAATCTTCAGTGCCTTTCAAGATGAGCATTCATAACCAAAGCAAATTCTAGCCAATACACCCATTAACACAAGGGAAAGAGAAAGTGGCTTGGGTCCGCAAAGAATTTAGCAGTTTCCTCCAGTCAAGATGCTGCAGTCTTTCTGCAGGCCAGATTTAAACTATAGTTTTAACCACAACTCAACAAATAGCTTGAAAAATTTATAATAATGCCTAAAGAAGTTCCTAATGTGATTTAAGAGCCTCTTGTGGCGCAGGGTGGTAAGGCAGCAGACATGCAGTCTGAAGCTCTGCCCATGAGGCTGGGAGTTCAATCCCAGCAGCCGGCTCAAGGTTGACTCAGCCTTCCATCCTTCCAAGGTCGGTAAAATGAGTACCCAGCTTGCTGCTGGGGGGTAAACAGTAATGACTGGGGAAGGCACTAGCAAACCACCCCGTATTGAGTCTGCCATGAAAATGCTAGAGGGCGTCACCCCAAGGGTCAGACATGACCTGGTGCTTGCACAGGGGATACCTTTACCTTTAACGTGATTTTCCCATCACATCCCAGCAAAAAAAAATTAGCAGTTTCCCTCAGTGCCTCCTCTCTCTGCTTCAGGCTAAACTGACTGAGAGAGTGGAGTTCTTGCAGTTGGTAATATGTGAAGAACTTTGCCAACTGCCCATGCTCTGGCACCTTTTCTTCCCTAGACCCTAAACTCTAAAACCTTTTAACATAAGTAAAATATTTAAGTGAAAATGACATGGATTCTATCTGCGTGAATTCAAAAATAAGACCAGTTATTTGCTCATAATTACTTAAATGTGAATACTGTTTGTCTGAGTGGTAGCAAGCAGATGTAAGGGGTTACTGGAATTTACTGCTGAGGAAATCTATTGCTCGGCTTAAGAGTCACAAGAGATTAAACATGTAAACAAATTCAGCAGATCCTCACAGGAAAAAAATAAATTGGAAAATTTAACCAGAGAAGATAAAAGCTTCAATTCAATAGATGACATTACTGAAGCTGAGAAAACCCTGAATGTAATTATTCAGGCTGCATTTCTCCACCATTTACACATTTTAGTAAGGAAATACTCCAAAGAGAGCTAGATAATACATTATTTTCTTTCTCAGATGTGTGTCTCATAAATTGAGAAATAAACCAATGTAAAGCAGACACAGAACTCCCTGCTGTACTCTGTACAAATCATTCTGCAGTGACCTTCAGTGGTGCTTATCAAAAGCATCTAAACTGAGGAAGACAACAGCGTGGATGATTTTAGCAGACCCTCTAGGGTAAATAGATGCCTCTTGCAGTACTATTATTTTTATCTTAGAATCCAGTGTAGCATCCATTAGCAAAAAACCAGTAAGAGTAATGGATGTAAAGTTACCTATTATATTTCATTGTTAAACATTTACAAACAACAAAGTTTCCCTCCATTTAAGAAAATGTTCCCATAAACCAGCTTGGCGTAGTGGCGGCTTCTGATATGCTGGGTTCGATTCCCACTCCTCCACATGGAGCCAGCTGAGTGACCTTGGGCTAGACACAGCATTGATAAAGCTGTTCTGATCGAACAGTAATATCAGGGCTCTCTCAGCCTCACCTCCCTGACAGGGTGGCTGTTGTTGGGAAAGGAAAGGGAAGGCAATTGTAAGCCACTCTGAGACTCCTTCAGGTAGAGAAAAGTAGGATCTTCTTCTGTGAAACCACCATCCTTATCCATTGTTGCTCCTCTATATATTTATGAAACAGCCTGGGGGGCTGGGACGTGTCTGGCTGTCCAAGTTAGAATAGGGCCAATCAGGGTGCAGCCAGCTTTGCCCTGATTGGCCCTGCCCCTGCAGCTCCCACCTTCTGTCCCTGGACTCTAGCCTCTTTGCTCTCAGACGCCTCAGTGCCTGGAGCCAGCAGCAGGTAAGGGGAGAGAGCCCTGGGCATAGGGTCATGGTGGAGGGCTTGCTAATGAGGGCCTCTTGGCCTGCTAGGCTGGGCCTGCTGACGAGAGCCTCCCGGCCTGCTCACTGCCTGCTAAGGAGCTCTGTTCTGGCCCTGATGACGAGCTGCCCAGCCCCGTCTGCCCCACTTGATCTGGCTGTGAGCTGCAGCCCAAGGCCACCTTAAGCTGCCTGGCCAGTGGCCGAGGGGGGGCCCTTTCAAGGCCCATTCTTAGGAATGGGCTTTGAAGAATAATTCAACAAATGGGGGACTTGCAGGCAGCATCTCATCTTTCTCTCCACCAGTATTCCTCTTTCCCTTTCCTGAAAACCCACATAACTTTTCCCCCTTGTTACCCATGGCAACAGACCTCATTGATGGACTGGAATGGTACCCTTGTGCCCCTACAATCAAGATACTCTGAACACTTGCTTGGCCTAGGCAAAGGCAAAGTCAGGACGATAGCATAGGGCATCTAAAGAGGAAGTGTTAATCTCCCTTTTTTAAGATTCTGATTTTTTCCTGCAAACCTAGGGGAAATTTCAAGTTTGTCAAAAGATCTGTCTTGCTTATTCATGGCTCCAATCTCTGGATTTAAGTATCCACACCTTGGGCCACACCGACAATTAAAGCAATATTGGAAAGCAATATTGATGAGCAGGTTGCTAAAATTTATATGAATAAACATATAAGAAGGTAAGCAAAATAACCCTGTATCTATGTAATGTCTAGAGGTCTTTGTTGGCTAGCAAGTTCTATATGCAAAATTCTTTCAGATCTGTTACAGGGAAGAAAAAAACTAGATCAATCAGATTTTCAGGGACAGTTTTTCACATTACCTCAGGGTGCTGGAAAAGTTATTTATTTTATTTAGTTATTTCTATACTGCCCTCTCTTTTGGCTCAGGGTGGTTTTCATATAATGTGATTAGTGGGAGACAATATGAGACACTGGGGCTTTCCGCACCGGGATCCTTGTAGCAAATTGTTTGCTGAACGAAAAATCGCCATTTAAAATAGTGGAATTCGTCATTATGCATACCTGACTTTGTAGTGGAATCCAGTTGCGTTTCCATCGTTTCCCACAAGCTTCCGGTCTCAGCAAAAATCGCTAGAAAGGAAGTGCTATTGCCGAGCTCGTCCCGCCCCTGGCCGTCAAGCAGCCAATGGGCAGCCGTTAGCATGCTCCCAAACAGCCCCTTTCACTTTAAGAAAGGTTTTTAAAAAAAAAAAAACACACACCCATTGCAACGAATATGTGTTGATTCGTTGCAACGGAGAGACCCATCCAGCTGGCAGGTGTGTTTGAGCTGTCGTTTCATCGTTGCCACGCTCACCCCGAGTGGAAAAAAAAAATCCCCCCCCTCACGGGCCCGATTTTCGGCCGAAAACAGTGTAAAAAATAAAGGGAAAATACATCAGCAAACGGGCTTCTCTGTTGTTTGTGCTTAGTGACTGTAAAGAGCTTTGGGGAGGGACTGCAGCCGGGGAAGCCTCACTGGGTAAACGAAGGCTTGCCGGTGATTTGATCTCCGCTCGCTCGGAGAAAAAAAATGGCGATCGCTTCGCCGGAAGATCAGAGGAGAGAGCCAGGGGGAGGGACTTTGTAGAAACCACAACAATGGTAATGCACAGAACTTTCCCGCTAGTGTTGCAGATTGGTTGCAGGAGTGTAGCGCTTTCCGGAGGGTGAATCCACTTTTGGGGATTTCCCTGAAAGCGCTACAAGGAAGCGCTTTTTGCGGATCGGTTTCAGGTGTGTGGCAGATTGTCAACGACGTTGTGCATAATGGCAAAACTGTAGTGATTTCAATTGGCAACCATTGTGCGATTTTGAAGGAGTGTGGAAAGCCCCACTGTGTTCTCTAGTTCTAAAATTTCCACTGTAAAATCTAGAATTTACAGGTGGATGGGGGAAGCAATATTTCTGAGTGTTCTTTATAATGGATTTCACACTCTAAGAAGTATTTGGATGTTATCTTTTGATATTTTCAAATTTTCTTTCTACACTAAAAATAGATCTAAAATTTCCCTTTTGTTAGAACCAAATCTGCACAAACTCCAGCAGTATACAGACATATACATAAAATTAGCACTTTTGGAAAAGGTGAATTCTGTAGTGTAAGAATGGAGGAATCTCCTGCTTTTAACTAGATAGAACCTCACTGTTTAATACCTCCAAAGGCAAAACAAGCTTATAAGGACTTGCTAACCATTGTGCACTGAGCTGTCACCTTCAATGTACCTTTGAAACAGCAACTTTTTCTTAAAGGGGAAGATAGGAAACAGAAAGTGTATAGTTTCATCCACACAGAGTTTGTCAGAAAATGCGGCTGTGATATGAGTTCTGTCACAAACAATCTGCTTGAAATTTTTCTGTCTTTACTTTCAAACATGGAGTGGCTTGTCTGTTTTCTAACCCTAGGTGATGAGATCTGCTGCCTTGTCAGATAGGATTTGAGTTCACTCACTACCTGCTTGTTGACTACATCATAGACTCACTATGGTGGCAGAGAAAGCCTCTAGGCCACTCAGCATCTGTCTCTTCTTGTAATTAGCAACAGTCTTGTGTACAGAGCAAAACAGAGGTTTTGTGCTGCAGAAGAGTAATGCACAAAGACAGGAGTTTTGTGAAGAGTTTGTTAGTGTTTGGTTTTTGTTTCCATTCAGGATCAAACCTGTTTTTATTGTGAAAAAATGTTTGAAGTACTGCTGTCAAATTTTACCAGGGTGTGGGCAGGTCCCAAAGTAACACTTATAATTAAGTAATACTATTGGCTAACATATGAACTATTCAGTATCATGTTTTTTGTACTCCTCGGTTCTTGCCCAAGTTTTCATAGCCTACTCTTCTAAAGGATTAAGCAACATATGCTATGGCCTGCTCTATCAGTTTAAATGGAGTCTGTACTAATTGCAACAAAAAAGGTAGGAGATGGAATTGGCCAGATGGGGTCTGCCCTTGGTTTACCCAAGGCTGGGCCCGATACGGTATGCTTGTACTTCAGAGACATGGGTATGGAAGCTAGGAAAGTAAACCCATCTCTGACACTGAAGTTGTAGAATGGTTGATTAATAATAAGTCTTCAACTCTGCAGGCATACTTCACAGGGCATGAGATAGACCGGGCATGTGTGATTGACCTGGGTGAAGGAACGCAAAATGGTCACCCCAGGTTCTTGGTCCTCCATCAGTCCTGGATCTTGAGTTGGGGGGGGGATCCTGGTTCATTATGCTTTCAGGGCTCTCCCAGAACCAGCAGTCCCAGGCATTGAATGTGTTGACCCGGGGTGGAACACGATCAAAGGCTTGGCCATCTGGTTGGTTTACTATCTGCCCAATGCTCCTCCAGATGCTCTGTCAAGCCACTTGAGGTAGTGACAGTCAGGGCACTGCAGTTCCCTAAACTGATAGTTCTGGGTGTCTTCAGTATCTATATGGACCTCCTATCCTCAGGTTGAGGACCAGACCTAGTGTTGCCCATTATAGAATCATAGAATAATAGAGTTGCAAGGGACCTCATGGGTCATCTAGTCCAACCCCCAGCACTATGCAGGACACTCACAACCCTATCACTCATCCACTGTAACCTGCCACACCCTTAAGCTTTCACAGAATCAGCCTCTCCATTAAATGTCTATCCAGTCTCTGTTTAAGTTTCCAAAGATGGAAAACCCACGACCCCCCGGGGAAGCCTGTTCCACTGAGAAATCGCTCCAACTGTCAGGAACTTCTTCTGGATGTTTAGATGGAATTTCTTTTACATTAATTTTATCCCTCTTCAACTGTGGTTCCCAAAACTTAACACAGTTTCCCAAAACTGAACAAGTGAGGTCAAACCAGAATAGAGTAAAGCAGTACCATCACCTCCCTGATCTGGACATGATTTGTTGATGATTTCACCCATCATGCAGACTGCACCCTGGATTTGATCTTTGGTATAGAGCTGGATGTAAAACTGATGTCAGTAAACCCCATGCTATGGTCAGATCACTATTCCCTAAAGGCCCATCTCAGTATGTTCCACTGTGACCTATCAGCTACCTTTGACACTGTAAAAGAACTGAAGGCCAATTGGCTGTCTCTGGGAGATACGTTTGATGGCTTCAGGAAACTCTTGCTGACCAAAGTGTATAGGTCCATGAAGTCAGTGAGGCCAGCCACATGCCCATTTGACCCTTGCCCTTAACAACTCAAGATGAGTGATGAGAGGATAGGGGTCCCCTCTGGGATATTGTAAATCCCTGTCGACAGAGGTGTTCCCAGAGGAATTGAGAGCAGTGGTGGTTTAACCATTACTGAAGAAACCATTATTGGATCCATGGGACCTGGCCAGCTACTTCCCCATCTCACACCTTGCATTTCTGGGAAGGTGGTTGAAAGGGTCGCTGTGAACCAACTCTTAGCATATCTAGATGAAGCATTGGTCCTCGATCCTTACCAGTCCCGCTTCTGGACTGGCCACAGGTGGAGACAGTCTGGGTCAACCCGATGATTGACCTCTGATTCCAGTTGGACTGGAATGTGTCAGTGCTACTCGTGTTGTTAGACTTCATGGCAGCTTTCAACTTAACCATGAGCTTCTTGCTTGCCAACTTGCCAACACTGGAATTTGGGGACAGCCCTTCAGTGGTTGATCTCCTTTCTCCAGAGTTGTGGACAGAGGGTCACTCTGTGGGAGACAGTTCCACTGCTGCCAACTCCCTTGCAGGGTTCCTCAGGGTGTGGTTTTGTCTCTCACATTATTTAACATCTTTCTGTGCCCTCTTGCCCAGCTGGTCCTATATGCTGATGACACCCATCTCTACATCCTAATGGACAGCTGACCAAAGTCATCCCCTGAAACCTTTGCCAGATGCCTGGAAGCAGTGACAGTTTGGATAAAACAGAGTCACCTGAAATCCAACCCCTGAAAGACAGAGGTCCTGTAGCTGGGTAGAAAAGGGCCAAGAGAGGAAGCACAGTTGATTATAGCTGCACAGTCTGCTATGAATTTGGGTATGATCTTTGATGCTTCTCTATCTATGGAGGCTCAGGTTACCAGAGTAGCATTTTATCACCTATGACAAACAAATCAACTAGTGTCCTACTGTCCCCAGAACACCTCACCACAGTGATCTATTCTACACGATAGTCACCTCCAGGCTGGACTACTGAAATTCACTCTATGCATGCTTGCCGTTGTCCCTGAAACTGCAATGGTTCCAAAATGCAGCTGCTTGAGTTCTCATGACTAGATGGCCTGTATGGTTCTCATGAGAACACCATGGAGAGCCCATATCAGGACTGTCCTTATGCAGCTGCATTGGCTCCTGGTTGAATTCTGGATCCAGTTCAGGTCTTGGTTTTAACCTTTGTTGTACATGGCCTGAGCCCCACCTATCTGAGGGATCACCTGATTAAATAAAGCCCTTGAAGGGTGTTGCACTTGGCCAACATGAACAGTCTGGCAAACCTTGGCCCACAAGTGGCATGTTTGGCCTCAACCAGTGCCAGGACTTTTTCAGTCTTGTCCCCCATCTGGTAGAATGAGCTCCCAGAAGAGCTGCAGGTCCTTCACAAGTTGGCTGCCAAACAGGGCTCTTCTGCTAGACATCTGATTGAGGCCAATAATCAGTAACATCAGTGTTGGCCCCCTCCAGCGATGAATCTCCCCTGGAAATTAGGAATACTGATTGGCCATTACTAGATACTGCCTTGCTGACAGAATTTTAAAGAAATTTTAATTGGTTTTATTATTTAGTTAATTGTGGTAGCTGTGTTGAAGTTTTGATCCTCTGTAATTTGTTACTGTATTCTTAACTGACCCGGGTTGGCTTGCCGGGAAGGGTGACATATAAATCTAATAATAAAGAAGTACATAAAAATAATAAAATGCAAAATGCCAGTTATAAGAGCACAAGGATGCAGGTGAGGGGATCTGAATCTCCCCCATACTGCCACTTATCTGCTGACAGTCTGTTGGTGAGACTCTTCTCCCCCCCCCCCCCTCTGAGAGCTCTATATCAGAGTGAGCTTGGCAAGGAGAAATGAGTAGGATGAAAGTCAGTAGAGAGGTGAACTGTAGGAGGGCAATGGTTTAGCCTCCCTCACCTTTAGTCCAGTTTTATTCTTACAACTGGCTGCCATGCAATTGGAACAGACAATAACCACCCCTCTCCACCCCTCAGCCCCTGCTGAAAGCCAAGAGAGACCTGGCAAGTGTCTCACAAGCTTGGAGCAAAGCCCTGATCTAGAACACAAACTATTATTTCAGGGTTGAAGAATGGCACTCAGATTTTTAAAAAAACCTAATGGTCATCAAATTTTGACTCCTGACACTCATAGATGCACAACATGCCTTCAGTTTAAATATCTTCCAAGTATCACATATAGTTTGAATTGTATGCTTGAGGGACAAATATGCTGGGGATAGCGAAGGAGTTGCAACCACTTTTGTTCATGGCTCTTTTTTACACTGATCTGCAATTAATCCTGCAGGAAGTTTCTGTAGTTCTAACTATGGACCCCATCCCCTCCAATTCACTCTGAGCTGAAGATATGCTTCAGATTTATGTGATCTGAAGAGAAACCAGATACATTTTCCTCTTGAGGATAAAGACCCTGAGATCTCCGCTCTTGTAGCACTTTATATATATATATATATATATATATATATATATATATATATATATATATATATATATATATATAGATAGATAGATAGATAGATAGATAGATATATAGATATAGATATAGATATAGATATAGATATAGATATAGATATAGATATAGATATAGATATAGATATAGATATAGATAGATATAGATATAGATATAGAGATAGATAGATAGATAGATAGATAGATAGATAGATAGATAGATATAGATATAGATATAGATATAGATAGATAGATAGATAGATAGATAGATAGATAGATAGATAGATAGATAGATAGATATAGATAGATATAGATAGATATATATATAATTTTATACCATTAAAGGTGTTTGTTTGCTAATATATTTCAGTATGGGGGCACTAACATCAGTGGAAGTTTTATCATAGTATGATAGAAGCTATTTTTTCCTCATATGATTTAGAAGTATCAGTAATACCCAAGCCTGTGATTTTTGTCTAATTGAGCTCACATTGTAACTTAATTTAATTAGCTACATCAATTTCTAAAATCTTGTGAAACAGATGTGATCCTTAATAGAGATATGTTGATACTCATTAAGTATTTCACATAACTACTATCAAGCCATTTTTGGCACCTTACAGATATTTTAGTACTGGGGAAAGTTAAAATCTGGATCACACTGCTTGCAAATTTCAATAAATTACTGTGAGTCAGGATGATCAAAACTGAATCCCCCCCCCCCACACAAAGCCTTTTCTTAAATGCAGACAAATTTCTTACTTGAAATCCCATGTGTGAAAACATTATTTTAGTGACTTTATCCTAAAAGGTGTCAAATAATTGCTGCTCATTCCTGTTGTGTTAGAATCTAAGTGAAGTGGAACCAAATCAGGTATTGTAATGTCTTTTTAAAAATATATATACAACTTTTATTCTCCTTTTTCTCCATAGCTTAATAACTTAGTCTAGCTGACACAGACATGTATTCCCATAAGTGGAATTACTGATCTGTCACTTTTGCTTGTTTGTTCCCTTTTCATGTTACTGGTTACGTTTTTTTTTTTTTTTTAGAGAGAGAGCTGGGTTAAATAGTCTTCCATAAAGAAACTTGCTTGGTATCTTTATAAACTAAATTCTGTGTTCTGTATGCTGCTTTTGGTGTGAAAAAGCGGCGAAGACTTATCAGCAGCCGCCATTGATGCAGCGGAGGAGCGGGCGGCAAGAAGACACGTGGGGGTGGGGAGGTTCAAAGCCAGGAGGAAGGGCAGCTCTGCATGAGAGGATTGTGCTAGCCTGGTTGGTGCCTGGGCGTGGACTCAGGGCGCCTTAAAAGGCACCACGTGGAGGAGCCCTGCCTTTTGCACCAGGCTTGCCGCCCGAGCAGCTTGTCTGCTCGCAGCTGCAGAGTTTCTCGGCCGGGGAGGTCCCTTGGGGCAACAAGCTGTTGGAGTTCCTCCCTGGCCTTGGGACTCCTGAAGTCTGGCAGCGGAGCAGGAGTCTGGGGTCTCCTGCGCAGCAAAGCCCTTCATCTGCGCTGCGGCTTTTTCGGGCTCTTTCAACCTTCCTGCCCCACGAGCCCGTTTATTGTCTGCTGTGCCTTTAAGAGCAGCGCAGCCTGCTTTGCCTAAGCTCACCTCCTTCCCACTCACGGCTTCCAGCACGATCCCTTCCTCCAGGCCTCCAGGCCGTTTCCTTGCATATTCGGAGCCTCGTCAGAGTGAGTGAAAGATTGGAGCCCTCCAGCTTTTCCCTCAGCTGTTCTCTGTGAGTCGGCAGTCAGCCCGGGATTGGGGGGGGGGGATGTGCATGGTTTCTCCTGCCCAGCCAGGATCTACAGGGAAACGTGCACTTGGGAAAGCCTCCCCCCCCCCCCCGTTCAATGGGAGATCCAGGGGAATGAGGAAGGAGAACAATGCACAGCAGCACTTGCCATCCACCTTCACCAGGGGTGAGTACGGGGGGGGGGGGCTTTCACCCCCAGGACCCTGGTTGCAAAACCCTGGCAACCCTCATCTTAGGGCCCTCAGGCATGCAGGATCAGATTCCTGGGGGAGGTGGGGGGCATTCAGACCTCCAGGGCAGCAGGTCTGGCATTGCACCTGAGAGGCCCTTTGTTCAAGCCCAGATACATTGGGCTGGGAGGGACCTGGATTGCCCCTGGCACACGAGGAGGCCTTCACTGTTGCCTGGATTGCCACAAACAAACAATGAGCAAAAACTACTGCTAGTGGATTTTTCTCCAGGCTAGCAAGTGGGATCTTCTATGTCATCTAGTCCAACCCCCTGCTTCAGGCAGCGGTCTTGATTTTAGGAGCACAGAGTTGGCAGGGTTCTCAATGGCCATCTAAGCCAACCCCCTGCATCAGGCAGCGGTCTTGGTCATAGGAGCACAGACCTGGCAGGGATCCCTGGGGATCATCCAGTCCAACCCCCGGCTTTAAGTAGTAGCCTTGGTTTGCAGGGTCACAGAACTGGCTGGATCTTCCTTCCATCTGGTCCAGCCCCCCCCTGCTTCAGGCGGCAGTCACATTTTCTGGAGGCACAGAGCTGGCAGGAACCTCCTTTGGGTCATCTGGTCCAGCCTCCTGCTTCAGGCAGTTGATGTGGTTAGCAGAGACACAGAGCTGGCAGGAACCTCCTTTGGGTCATCGGCTCTAACCCCCTGCTTCTGGCAATGGTCTTGGTTTACAAGAGCACAGCTGGCAGGCACCTCCACGGCATGTAGTCCAACTCCCTGCTGGGGCATTGATCTTGGTTGCAGAAGCTCAGAGCTGGCAGGGACCCATAGGGTCATCTAGTCTTACCACCTGCTCAGGTAGTGGTCTCGGTTTGCGGGAGCTCAGAGTTGGTAGGGGCCCACAGGGTCATCCAGTCCAACTCCTTGCAATTGTGGCAAGCAAGGGCATTACAGCACTTAATGGGACCCTGGAGTATACAAAGGCAGTGGCTCGGTTCACAGGAGCTCTGAGCTGGCAGGGATCTCCAGGGCTATCTAGTCCAACCCCCACTTCCAGAAGTGGTCTAGTTACAGGAGCTCAGTGGGCAAAGACCTCCTGAGTCAGCTAGTCCAGGTCCCTGCTTCAGGCAGTGTTCTTGGTTCGTTGGGGATCAGAACTGGCAGGGATCTCCATAATCATCTAGTCCAACCTCCTGCTTAAGGCAGCAGTCTTGGTGAGCGGGAGCTCAAAGCTGGCAGAGATCTCCTGGGTCTTCCAGTCCAACCCCCTGCTTCAGGCAGTGGTCTTGGTTTGCAGGAGCATAGAGTCGGGAGAGACCTCCAGGGTCATCCAGTCCAAACCCCTGCCTTGGGCAGCAGTCTTAGTTTGTGGGAGCTCAGAGCTGTTGGGGGAACTGCAGGGGCTTCCAGCCCAACCTCCTGTTTCACACAGAGGCAGGCTATTGCACACCAGCTCTGGGGGTCTCCAGCTGGGGAACCTGAATGGGTGGCCATTTTTGCTTGCTGGCATTTATCTATTTAATTATATATTTCTATACTGCCCTCCCCGGAGGCTCCCCGGAGGCCCTTGCATGGAGGGCAAGGGCCTCTTCTGCAGCAGTCTCGGGGGCACACTCCTAGTGGGATGGATGGCCACAGGCGTTATCCTTGACAAACGTTGCCATGTGGACCAGCAGCGGTTGTGGGGATTATACCCACCCAAATCCTCGGAGCTGTGGTACAGGTAAGGAATTATGCCTGACATTTGAATCCCGGCTTAGGCCATATGCAGTACAAGTCATATGGGGTATCAACCCCTCCCCCAGGGGAGCGGGGGTGCCACCCACCCCCTGGGTGGGGATTGAGGCCCTCAGAGGATCTCAGCTGGAGGCCGGTGGTCGGTGGCTGCCAGCTAGGGCTACACCTTTGTATTTGCCAGGTAATATGGACCCGTCACCAGTGCTTGCATGCTTACAGCAGCAGTTGGGCATTGCCTGATGATTTCTGGGCAGGCCATGCCTTTCCACAAATGGTGTCAGAGTCACCACCTGGCCTTGCTTGGCGGGACAGCCAGCCCTAGGTTGCTTGCAGTTAATGGGCCAGCCTGGCTTGGAGGGGGGTGTCTTGCAGGTCCATCACGGCGGTGGCGTCGGCGTGGATGGGAGAGCAATACCGAGGGTCTCCCCAGGGCTTGGGCCCAGAATGCACTTGGCACAGGAAGTGGCTGCTTCAGGACTGTTGCACAAGAGATGCTGCTCCCTAGAGGCCAGTGGAAGTCTTTGGGCTGGGAAGTTAAGTAGCCCACAAGGTAAGGTGTGTTGCTCTCGGGGAGCATCCATCTGGACATTTGGTCTCAGTCATGACGAATGCAGGTGGATCAGTGCACGTTGGACCACTTCTTCTGTGGGGGCCTCTTCATCCCATTCAGGGATTACACGGCTTCATATTTCTGCAGCAAAGTTTGTCCCCCCCATCACCTTGATGCCACTGCTATCTCCAGTTGGCAGGGGTGGAATGCACATTAAGTTCTGTGTATTAGTCCAGCATAGCTCAGGTCTCCATGCTGGCACCTGGGGTTGCCCCAGTAAGTCATCCGGGGGTCAAAGGTGATGCACATCATGATTTCGCAGCAACAGGGTTCGACTGCTCGGCCAGCAGCTGGGGGTCTCCTGCAAGGAGCAGCCCATTACTTGCTAAGCTGGTCATATACTGGCAAACTCTGTCCTTTGGTCGCCTCCGACAGAATGGAGTGGTGGGGGCTGGGCTGCCCTCGCTCCAGCATTTTTGGGGTCTGGCAGCCTCAGGACCTGGGGTCCCTAGGGCCAGTTCACGGGGACTGTACTTAGCCTAGTGGGACAGCCAAATCACAGAGACCACATGACTTTAGCTGGTATTCCAGTCGAACCTAATAAGGGGTTGGCCCTGGGATCATGGCAATGGTGGGTCTGATTCGCTGGTTTACCTGGATGGCATGACACTCAGATGTCAGATGGTAGGGTATGTTCAACCACAATGGGACTGCCCATGGCTGCACAACACTGAATCTGGGGGCACCAGGAGGCTTGGGTTGGTGCCAATCAGTGTGATAATGCCCAGCAGTTTTTCTAGTAACGACCTTTTTGGTTACCTTCAAGGTAGCGGTCAATGGGGAGGCAAAAGCCAGGAATGGAGCATGGCGCCAAGCAGCGGACAGGATGGCATGCGGTAAGAGCAAGGAGGAGGTCCAGTTGTGGAGTCCAGAGGCATCACCTGGCCCAGACACTGCGGAGGGAGGCCGCTGCTTTCCTGGACATCATTGTGACAGAGGACTTCCTATACAAGCGTGCCGGCTGGCGTCTGTGTTTCCCGAAACCTAGACTGCTTGTTCTGGAATACTGGCCTGGCTATGGTTGCAGTGTGGAGCAGAGCACCAGGCCATATTTAGCAGCAGCTGCTGTATGGAATTTTGCCAGCTTTGGCAGGGGCTGGGGTGTTGAGCCCTGGTAACTTCAAGGGGCACTTACAGTCCAGGCTGTGTGGCTGGGATGACATGTTGCAAGAGGCAAATTCCCACGAGAGGCACACTGGGGGCGGACATTCCCCACAGAATGCCCACAGCGGGTGGAGCCAGGGTGAAACTCCAGCCAGAGTGCCAGGGGGATTTGGGATGTGGTTACAAATTGAAGCTCCCATGGTGGGGTGCGGTTCTGGAGTGTTGGCGGGAACGATGCCAGGGGGCCTCGTTCTGGTGGCGGTTTTGGCATGGGATGGAGCCTGTTTGGGGGGAGTTCGGTCTGCGCATCGGACTCTCCAGGTTTGGGACCTCCCTACGAGGTGGCAGGTCTGCGAGCAGGGCTGACCCGGCTGGGAAGGCTTGGGGCTCGCAGTGCCAGGTAGCCCGGGGTGGGACCAAGAAGGAGGTGGGCACCTCTCCTTGGCACCCCGGGGCTTACAGTGCCGGGTGGCCTGGGGCGGTGGCCGAGGGAAGTCTGCGCTTCCGCTTGGCGCCCCAGGTGGACACTTCCCTATGGTGGGAATCCAGTGGCAAGGGGACCCGCGTTCCTGGTGGGGGAACCGGGTGGGCCCCAGGGCGCCACTGGCTCTTCCTATGGATGGGATCCCAGCAGCAAGGAGGCCTGTGTTCCCAGCGGGGGATCCAGAAGGACTCCAGGGGGCTGCTGGGTCCGGGTTCTTGTGGTCTTCTGACTGCAAGTCAGGCTCCCTCTCCCATGCTGTGCCAACACTCCTGTGGAGTATTAATAAAGCTGTGGCCTTGTTTAAGCCAACTAAAATGTGTGAGTGTCTTCCTTGAGCCCAAAATGCCCTCCTGCAAGTCAATGGTCTATTACAAATCTAATATGTATGTTGGAAATTCCTTTAAATGTTCCTTTTATGATATGAAGAAAACATTTTGCATGACATATATAGCGCTAATACTAAATGCTATTTAGTCACAGATATCTCCCTGACCACATCATGAGAACAAAACTGCAGCTGTTAATTGAAAGCTGCTGTCCCTGAGTCTATTATTAACCAATCCCCAACCAATCCCTGAGCATCAGCTCCTCCTCCTTTGTTAAACCTCATCAGCCATTATACCAATAGCTTTTGTGAGATTCAGGGTGAGGTTTGGGGTTATGTCAATACACTTTTAGGGCTTGTTTGTACTATCCTATCCCATCCACGAGAAACAGGTCTGCCAGTAATGGTCATTCTGCTCTATCCTTTCTCATGAGATTTGTTTCTAGGTGAATGAATGTCAATGAATAGACAAGCTCAAACATATCTTTTCCTTTGGTTCCTGTAGTTGAAAGCTGTTGCAAAGCTATATAATATGCTCATCTACCTAAGGCAAAAAAACCCATTAGTCTATTGATTCATCTTGAAGGATTCCCTTAGTATTTTCATTGTTCACTTTATGATGGTACAAAAATGACCTAAGTTGTGCATTTGAAAATATTATTTCAATAAGGCTCTGCTTTTAAGATATAAAGACCTATTCCAATGGGAGTGTTGTCATTTACTTATTTATTTGTGTTAATTATAGTCTGTTCTTCTCACTTGAACTCAAGGCAGATTACACAGTCAATATAATCGATGGATGGGACATTTGGTAACAATGCAATAGGATTAGGGTTGTAGAACCAACCAAAATTCTAAAAAGCAAAGTAGAAGTATTAAAATGATACAGTAAATGATGCAAAATTCCTTAGCAGGATCCTAGTTTCAGCAACCTATACACAGTAGTATAAGCCACAGTCCCTAATATCTTTTATAAGTAATTTTGTGAATTTTTGTGAAGCCCATTGACTGTGTAAAAAAGTCCTTTTGAATATTTCAGTTTAGCATAGTTTGTGGAAAGTCATGAGAATTGGAGCCTTCCTGACCTCAGGCAGCCTGTTCCGCAAGTTGGGGGCATATGTGTATGGGCAGTTGTTGATTTTGTCCATTTCCAGATTGGCACTTGCAGAAAATGCTAGAAATAGGTTTTAAAAGCTGTTGTACTATAATGGATATATGCCAGTCCAGCAACCTTGGACTTGGGCTTTTGATAGTTCTCATGTTGTGATGAACATATTGATGTCTAATTTATTTTATTTTCATTCCTTTTAAAAAGTTACATGAATTCAATGTATATATATTTTGCTCCTAAGATTTGCCATTTCTGATGGTCAACCAAAAGAAGCATATTTATATTTCTGAACGGTACTCTTTCTATATCACATTTTTGAAAACTCATAGAAACATCTACCTCATGGAGGACATTATGCCATGTTGCCCCCTGATTTTTGGCCTGAGGATAGTTGCCCCAATTATTTCTACCACTAAACATGAGCAGGCAGTGTGATGCAGCGGTAAAAAAGGCGAATGCCATTTTGGGCTGTATCAACAGGGGCATCACATCAAAATCACAAGATGTCATAGTCCCATTGTATACAGCACTGGTCAGACCACATCTGGAGTACTGTGTGCAGTTCTGGAGGCCTCACTTCAAGAAGGACATGGATAAAATTGAAAGGGTACAGAGGAGAGCGACGAAGATGATCTGGGGCCAAGGGACCAAGCCCTATGAAGATAGGTTGAGGGACTTGGGAATGTTCAGCCTGGAGAAAAGGAGGTTGAGAGGGGACATGATAGCCCTCTTTAAGTATTTGAAAGGTTGTCACTTGGAGGACGGCAGGATGCTGTTTCCGTTGGCTGCAGAGGAGAGGACATGCAGTAATGGGTTTAAACTACAAGTACAACGATATAGGCTAGATATCAGGGGAAAAATTTTCACAGTCAGAGTAGTTCAGCAGTGGAATAGGCTGCCTAAGGAGGTGGTGAGCTCCCCCTCACTGGCAGTCTTCAAGCAAAGGTTGGATACACACTTTTCTTGGATGCTTTAGGATGCTTAGGGCTAATCCTGCATTGAGCAGGGGGTTGGACTAGATGGCCTGTATGGCCCCTTCCAACTCTATGATTCTATGATTCTAAGTACTTCTCAATAAAAGATCTTTAAGGACATTGGAGTATACCAACTTCATCTGGATCACTCTGTTTACGTTCAGCAACAAAAGAATGTGGTCTTTATGCAGTATTTCCCTTTGTGCACTCACTTTTAAATATGTAGGCCTATTGCCAAAGGGGATTTTTTTCTTTACCATGATGCCACACTCAACTCTCCTTCCTGTTTATTTGCCTTTCCCTGATTATTCTGCTGCTTTTTCTACATCTCTCTTAGTTATTCCCCTAGTGATTTCTCTTTGTGTACTTCCCTTTGGTCTCTTCCTTTTGTCAATGGCCCACTGTCATGTACTTTAAACATATTTGCACTTAGTGGGAACAGCACCTCCTGTCAGCCAGGAGGTGCTGATTTACTGCTGTGAGAGACAAGGCTGGTTTTTCTCATATAACTGCCAGCTGTCCTTGACTTTTCTAAGCAACAGCTATACCCATTGAATTTGGGTTACTTAGCAGCATTGTTGATGTCAGTAATTCCTTAAATGTTTTATTTTTGCTGAATTTGTTATGTAATATGACGACTATTGCATGCAGGCATTTAAAAGGTGGGTTAGGGTTAGGCAGCATAGCCTGATCGTGTTAGATCTCAGAAGCTAAGCATAGTTAGTAGGTGGAAGGCAGACTGGCAAGGAAGACTGCAGAGGAAGGCAAGGACAAACCACCTCTGCTTCACACTTTCCTTGAAAGCCTCCTGCTGGGGGTCCCATAAATCAGCTGGGTCTTGATGCATCTTATGCACACACAGACATTTAAAAGGTGGAGATTTCAGGTCTGAGGAGTTGAGTTCAGTATATTTAAATTTTAAAACATGAAATATTAGAAATTTAGTGTTATAAATGGTTTTCATTTTTATATAAAATATATAAAATATTAATTAATATAATTCAGTGGTTCCCAATTTCTTTCAGGCTACTGCCTTTTTGGCTCCCAGGCCACATCCCTAGTATCTCCCCCCCCCACACACACACACACAAACACACATCTCTTTCTTCTTGTTAATTCTACTGTAAATACAAAACACACTATATTGTCAATACTTTTTTGTGCAATGTTGTGCAGTGACCATATTTTAGACTGGGAAAAGATATATGTGTTATTTGTAAAAGTCATTTGTAAAAGCCACTTTGGGTCCTCATGGGGGGGGGGAAGAGAGAGAGAGAGAGAGAGAGAGAGGCCAACAGTGGAAAGTCCCATGACTAGAAGCTAGCAGGAGAAGACTTTTCCAGCTTCTTGAGATGGAGGCTGGGAAGCAGAGAGTTTGAGGAAGGGAAGAAGCTCAGCAGGAAGCTGTTTTCTTCAAGAAGCTAAGCAGGGTTGTCTCTGGTCAGCATTGGGATGGGAGACCACCAAGGAAGTCCAGTGTTGCTATTACCTAGAGGCAGACAATGGCAAACCACCTTGGAATGTCTCTTGCTAGGAAAATGCAACCACTACTGCCACCACTGTCTACTGAGTTGGATTGTAGTCTTTTGTTTAATAAAACAGAAGTCCAGGGCACCTTAAAGTTTAACAACATTTATTCCTGCACAAGCTTTTGTGATTCAGAGCTCACATGCTCAGATCCTACTAGAATCAAAAGTTGATGTGAGTTTGGAGCTCTCTTTGCACAGCCAGTGTTTTCACTCCTCATAGAAGCTCTAGCCAGCCAGATGGCTTGGAGATGAATGGGTAATCTTCCTTGTCTTAAAGTGTAGAAAGCTGTTGCATTGGTGAGTAGGGTGAGTACCTCAAAGAAACAAGGTACCTATTGCCTCTTTTATAGACTGTCCTGCATTAGCTAGCTAATATAGTATCCCAAATGCAGGGTAAATGGTTATTCAAGTTTCAGAAATGGCAGAAGAAAAATGTCAAGATCATCCTTTTATATAAAATAGTTATAAGTAATTTCTGCAGTAAAGTGAACATATTTTTAAGACTGAAAAAGTTTGTTTTAAAGCACACTCTATTTCTTTAGAAAATGTATATGCTTCCCCTCTAGGTCTGCTCAAGGTGGCACTCAAAGTAAAAACTATATCATTAGAATCATAGAATCATAGAATCATAGAATCATAGAATTGGAAGGGGCCATACAGGCCATCTAGTCCAACCCCCTGCTGAACGCAGGATCAGCCCAAAGCATCCTAAAGCATCCAAGAAAAGTGTGTATCCAACCTTTGCTTGAAGACTGCCAGTGAGGGGGAGCTCACCACCTCCTTAGGCAGCCTATTCCACTGCTGAACTACTCTGACTGTGAAAAACTTTTTCCTGATATCTAGCCTATATCGTTGTACTTGAAGTTTAAACCCATTACTGTGTGTCCTCTCCTCTGCAGCCAACAGAAACAGCATCCTGCCCTCCTCCACATGACAACCTTTCAAATACTTAAAGAGGGCTATCATGTCCCCTCTCAACCTCTTTTTCTCCAGGCTGAACATTCCCAAGTCCCTCAACCTATCTTCATAGGTTTTGGTCCCTTGGCCCCAGATCATCTTCGTCGCTCTCCTCTGTACCCTTTCAATTTTATCCACGTCCTTCTTGAAGTGAGGCCTCCAGAACTGCACACAGTACTCCAGGTGTGGTCTGACCAGTGCCGTATACAATGGGACTATGACATCTTGTGATTTTGATGTGATGCCTCTGTTGATACAGCCCAAAATGTCATTTGCCTTTTTTACCGCTGCATCACACTGCCTGCTCATGTTTAGTTTACAATCCACAAGTACCCGAAGGTCTCGTTCACACACAGTGTTACCCAGAAGCGTATCCCCCATCCAGTAGGCATGCTTTTCAGTTTTCTAGCCCAGATGCAGAACTTTACACTTATCTTTATTAAATTGCATCTTGTTCTCATTTGCCCATTTTCCCATTGTGTTCAGATCTTGTTGAACTCTGTCTCTATCTTCCGGAGTATTTGCCAGTCCTCCCAATTTGGTGTCATCTGCAAACTTGATGAGTAGTCCCTCCACCCCCTCATCTAGATCATTAATAAATATGTTAAAAAGTACCGGGCCGAGCACCGAGCCCTGAGGTACCCCACTACTCACCTCTCTCCAGTCTGATGAAACACCATTGACAACAACTCTTTGAGTGTGGTTCTCTAACCAATGCCCTATCCACCTAACTATCTGAAAATCCAGATTGCAGTCCTTCAACTTATCCATCAGAACATCATGGGCAACCTTGTCAAAAGCTTTACTAAAATCCAAGTAAATGACATCAACCGAATTTCCTTGATCCAGCAAACCTGTTACTTGGTCAAAAAAGGAAACTAGGTTGGTCTGGAAGGACCTGTTGGAGACAAACCCATGCTGACATCCTTGGATCACTAAATTGTCCACCAGATGTTTGCAGATCACTCCCTTTAATATCTGCTCCATTATCTTCCCCACAACAGAGGTCAGACTCACTGGTCTGTAGTTTCCCGGGTCATCCTTCCTCCCTTTTTTGAAGATCGGAATAACATTTGCTCTCTTCCAGTCCTCCGGGACATCTCCAGTCCTTAAAGAGGTTCCGAAGATGATGGACAAGGGCTATGCAAGTTCTCTGGAAAGTTCTTTGAGTACTCTCGGGTGCATTTCATCCGGACCAGGGGATTTGAACTCATCTAGTGCAGCTAAATGCCTCTTGACGACCTCTCTATCCATGTTAACCTGCCACCCAGACACTATCCTTTGGCTACTGCCATCTCTAGATGTGCCTAAACACTTTGACCTGTGGGAAGAAACAGATGTAAAATAGGCACTAAGCCTTTCTGCCTTCTCTGCATCTTCCGTTAGAGTTTGTCCATCTGCACCCAACAGTGGGCCTATTGCCTCCTTTACTTTACGTTTGCTCCTCACATAACTGAAAAATCTTTTCTTGTTACAATGGGCTTCCCTGGCCAATCTTAGCTCACTCTCAGCTTTGGCCTTTCTGATGATTGATTTACAGTGCCTAGTAACCTGTAGGTACTCTTCTTTAGAGCTCTGTCCTCCCCTCCGTTTCCTGAACATTTTCCTTTTCTTTCTTACTCCTTCTTGAAGTTCTCTGTTCATTCAAATAGGCTTCTTAGAGCTCCTGCAGTGTTTTCGTCTTTCTGGGATAGTCATTTATTGAGCATGCAATAGCTCTTGTTTGAGTAGCGCCCACCCTTCACATGCTCCCTTCCCTTCCAGCATTCTCGTCCATGGTATGACACTCATAATGTCTCTGAGTTTATTAAAGTTTGCCCTACGAAAATCCAACATCCGTGTCTGGCTACAAGCTTCCTTGGCTCCCCATCTCAAAAGGAATTCTATGAGGACATGGTCACTTCCCCCTAGGGTCCCCACCTCCTTCACCTCATCCACCAACTCTTGCCTGTTGGTCAGTATTAAGTCCAGTATGGCTGAGCCTCTTGTGGGTTCATCTACCATTTGATAAATGAAATTGTCAGCCAGGCAGGTCAGAAAGTTGCATGAAATATAAAAATGACCAATATTTATTGTCAGGGTGTGACTAATGCTGATGCTCTTATAGTCCTCAACATGGTGAGATAATTTTAAGAAATTGTGCACAATCATTTTCTGCCCTACAAGAAATAGAACTGGAATTCAGCCTTGGACTGTATTTCACATCTCCAGCTGGTAGGATGCAAATCTATGTTAGGGTGTCTCTGAGCATGTTCAGAACATGTCCTTCACCACTGCCATTCTCCATACTGTGGCTGAGAGCCTTTGGGTAAGATGATAAGCCATCCTGGGGGGAAAGTATCCTAATCCAGCTTTTTAAAAAAATATTAACTTGGATCTTTCTAAGCGTTATGGAGACATTTTCCGCACTACGAATTTGCCTTGATTCACTGCTTGTCTGGTGGTGGGTCAAATTCTTGGTTCTGCATCACGTCGTTACTGGGCCAGGGCCATCTAGGCCTGGCCTGACTCAGTCCCTTGTTTGCCCCATAGCAAGGGAATTCCCTTTTTTGCCCCAGGTGCTGACAGGACCTATGTCAGGCTGTGGCTATTGGGAAGGGAAAAGTTCAGTCATCCAGGCCTGCCTCATGGCTTTTTGCCAGCTTGGTGTAATGGTTAGGAGTGCTGACTTCTAATCTGGCAAGCCGGTTTGATTCTGTGCTCCCCCACATGCAGCCAGCTGGGTGACCTTGGGCTCACCCCAGCACTGATAAAATTGTTCTCTATCCAAGCAATAATATCAGGGCTCCCTCAGCCTCATTTACCTTGCAAGGTGTCTGTTGTGGGTAGAGGAAGGGAAGGGGATTGTAAGCTGTTTTGACATTCCTTTGAATAGAGAAAAGTGGCATATAAGAACCAACTCTTCTTCTGAATATAGCATCTCAGAAGGGACAAAAAAATGCCACATGCAACTCTGCTGCACTGTGCAGCATGGCAAATCTGTGTGGGATATTTTTTTAATTATTATTAGGAACATGGTATTGCATCCCAACACAATAGCACACTTGTAAACAACAACAAGAAAGGACCTCTGCTGCCCTGCAGTGTGGTGAAACCTCACCACCCTGGCTGCTATGTAGGAGCACAAATCCAGGGCAGATGAGATGCAATGCCCAAATGCTCCCCCATGCAGGAGTGGGAAGAGCCGGGGCAATCTGCCCCAGTTCAAACACCCAGCAGCAGGCCAGTATGCTGGCTAATTTTCAGAAAAGGTCAGAAAGTGCTGAGAATTTAAATCACATTTTTTCCTTTCTCATCTCAGTTAAACAGCCCCAATTTACAAAGTCATTCTGCAGACTGGAAACTCTACCACCCACAAAAACACTTAGTTGGATTCAAGGCAGTGGTTTCTGGCCAAGTCTTCAGAAAGGAGGGAGATGTAATAATGGCATGCCTGCCTTAGAAGGAATCCCAAATTACATAAACTCTGTTGAGGATTCTTGTTCAGCATGCCTAGTCATTGCTACTACATATTGTCCTCTACAGTGCTTTGTGCTTGGCAGGTACTAATTTGTTGTTGGTTACTAGCCTGTGGGAGGTTTGCCTGGCCACCAAGAAGGTCTGCCTGCTCCCTCATCTATTTGTACCAACAGTTAAAATCTTCCTTGAAGACCCATCTTTGGGAGTCTTCACCTACTAGAGCATGCTTTAGCACTGAGTTAGTGCCTCATACATTAAATGTGATTGTTATTCCAGGTTCTGGCAGAATTTTTGATCACTTTTGGAAACTTGTTAAAATAGAAGTTCTGGACATTTGGTGGAAGAAATTTGGTGGATTACTTGGGCTTTTACTGTTGCTTTAATGTGATTTTGGTTGGATAATGGGATTTGGCTGAGCATTTGTTTTTGTTTTGTTTTAATTTGTATTTTAGTTCATTGTAATCCATTTGGCAAGCTCGTTTTAAGTGGGCATGGTGGAAATAAATATTTTAAATATAATAAAGGGCTTTCCATTGCTGCTCTAAAATCATCCTTGGAGTTGACAATCCTAAGGCAGTCAGGCACTAACCAGACATGCCAACCTTTGATAACCATTTTTCAGATAAAGAGAAAGGAGGGATGGGCCTCTAAGTATAGAACTGTAGCCCAGACTTGGAGCCCTGGAATCAGCTGATCCCTGATTGCTTCGGTACTGCCCTCTGGTTATCTGCACATCTGGTGCTGAAGCACTATAGAAGGCCAGCAGCTCCTTCCCCTGGCAAGCTTCTGGACTAGGGCCTTCAGCTCTTTCCTTTGGTTTGAGATGCCTGAGTGCTTTACATGTATGCAGCTTCAGTTCTAGGGTAATCCCAATGTAAATTATCATGGATTTTTATGTACTTCAGTAGATATTATTGTCTCCAGAACTGAAGACCTTATTATATGTTTGCATGCTTATTTGACTTTAAAACCTAACTGCCGAGTGTTTTTCAATATATATCTCTGTTACCAGTTTATTATTTCACACAGAGATGTGGACCTTTCAAAAATCTTATTTTAATTGTATATTTGTGCTGTTTTCTAGTCAGCAAGGAACAATAATTTCAAAACGGCTTGAGGATTTAGAAAAATATTTAATCTTAGTTTGTATTCTTGAAGTTGCAAAACAATCAGGTGAAAAGTTGTAAAAATACTCCTCTTTAATATCCATGTTGTTCATGTAAAGACATACAAATGCAGCTTACTGCCACAAGCTGCATAAGACTGGGCTGTACAGCTGCATAGGCAGGCATTGTTCTTATTATTTCCATTCAGGAACAAGCACTAATTGATTATATATTTAGATGCATGCCAGTGAATGTTCCAAAAGCATGGTACAAAGTTATGTACGTGGCATCTTATGTGCATGTAGTGTTTATTCAACATGACCACATGTAAGTATATGCCATATATGTGTTTTTAATAC
The DNA here is from genome assembly GCF_049243985.1 of Paroedura picta. Taxonomy (NCBI): domain Eukaryota; kingdom Metazoa; phylum Chordata; class Lepidosauria; order Squamata; family Gekkonidae; genus Paroedura; species Paroedura picta. The sequence goes on from NC_135370.1 coordinate 103,487,356, forward strand.
TGAACGCTATTATCATTTGTAGAATGAGAAACATTTTAAAAGTATATGGATTTTGTAGCAGTAATAACCGGCATTTTATTCACTTGCAAAATGTTTTAAACAGATGTTGATTTTTTTTTAAACCCTCTTTCTGCTAGTGTCTTACTATCAGCTATTAAGATATGCTACAAACTAAAGATGTATGTATGTATGTATATGTATGTATATGTATAAGTATATGTGTGTGTGTATATGTATATATATATATATATATATATATATATATATATATATATATATATATTTATATATATTTATATTTATATATATATATATATATATATATTTATATACACACACACACACACATATATACACACATATATACACACACACACATATATACATATACATATACATATATATACATACACACACACACATATACTTATACATACACACACACACACACATATACTTACACACACACACACACACACACACACACACACACATATATATATATATATATATATATTAGGGTTTTGTTACAATTTATGTTCATGCCACTATGGACAACAAAAAGCGAAAGGAAGCATTTTCTTATCTATCCCTGTTACATTAGAAAAGTTCATGCCCTGCTCTTAGCATTTTCCAACACAGCTGTAGAGTAGTTTAAAGCCTATTTTTTAAATAAGTGATGCTCAATTTGTCTTTGATGATCCGCATGATTCAGGTGAGATGGGAGCACGGTCGGGCCCTTATTTGCATAAAAATTAATCACAGAAAAATGTAAATTGATAAAATTTTGCCTGGCTTTTCCCCTCTATTCGAGAACCCATGGATGGCTCCCAGAAGCAATCATCTCAGTATGGGGCTGCATTGGATGCTGTACAAATGATCACATTTGTGTTGAATACTCACTCATTTAAATGTCAGCACTGATGGGGTGGTACATCACTAGGGAAAAAATGAAAAATAAATACACAGCAGCTGAAGACTATCAAATCTGTGGGCACTCTTTAGAGATATATGATCTAATGTGAAAAAATTGCAGATTAATTATCCTTTTTCAAAATGGTAATTGTTTTAGTATCACACCAGAAAAAAATCTGCAATTTATTTGGAATCAAACAAAAAACAGTAACATTAAATACGTCATTACATCATTGTGTTTATTAGAAGGCTGCAATTAATTCTGAAAGCTCCAGTGCTGTGTAAGCTGAAACAAAGGAATGTTGCTATTAATTTTCAAGCAACTTCTTATCTTTAAATCCCAGCAACAAAAGTATAACTTACTAATTTTGTTAGATTTTTTTAGTATCTAGGTATTTGCATGTGGACATTATTATCCACACTGACAACATTAAATTTAGTCTATCTTTTGTACTTTTATTATTTAGATCTAGAATATGAGAAGTTGCTTGAAAATTAATATACATGAATAGGAAGTGGTTTTACATCATATTCCACAATCCATTATGCATGTATATGTATATGTGGGAGAACAGTATAATATCCAGTATAATAACTTCATGAGCACTATTGAATTGGGCTGAAAATTCCAAATGATAAAATATTATCCTAATTACAGTACAGTTATTTTGGACTGGAATTTCCCAGGTCTTCTCTAGCTCTAGAAAGCTTGTATCTCAGACTCTTTGACCCTCTTTATCCTGTAGTAGTGGTCAAAATATTTGTTTCTGTCCCATGGCCATGATCTTTTTGTGCTTAATTTTTATCTCATCCTGGTCTAGGAAAGAGAGTAACCAAAAGGATCTCAAGTTGCATATGTAAAGGATGGTAGACAGTAAGAAATGTGGGCTCTTTTCCTGTCCTAAAACTGTCCTCCATGGGCTAGAATACATCCAGTGGTATTTTATTCAGACTGTTTAAGGATGGCATTGTCTAGTTTCAAAGGCAATAGGCAGAGTATTGTTTCTGATAATTACTGTGATAATGGTGACTACTGATTCCCACTTTGGAATAGATAGCTCTTGGATGTAACCTTCAGAAGTAGTTCCCACATTTACTAGGCATAAATGATTTTCCTTCAGGATACATTATCGTTGGACAGAGGGTACTGATTCCTTGAAGTGTGGCTAAGTGCAAACTTCATCTCATATAAAGAAACTAGTCTTTGTACTCCTTGGAGGGTTTTTTTTCTTTTTTTACTTCTCACGAACCCTCCTTCGAGGAGCACAGAGTCTTAGATGGACTTGTGGGGAGAGCGAAAGAGCCACCTAGGGATACCCTGTCCTGCTCTTCTGTTTGTTTGCTACAGGTGTCTAGTTGTTAGTGGTTTTAGTTATATGTTTTCTCCGCTGTTGCTGATGGGAGAGCATGTTCTGCTATGGGAAGGCAGAGAGCTGCTCTCCCTTAGCCATGTTACTGCCAGGAAGAGTCACTATTTCCGTTGAATAGTCTGTTCTCAATATTCATAAGCAATTTACTGAGGAAAGTTTCCCTTTTCTGCAAACCTCAAAGAAATTAGTTTCTGTAGCCTCTTTTGGACAAGTTCTCCATTACTGAAACTGTTAGCTGATGAAATGCAGAGGTCATTGGGAATGTTTTCAATGGACAGATTCTGAATCACAACTATGGTGAAATCTGTGTGCTCACAAAAGGCACTGAAGTACACAGCTTAATTTTGCATGTTATTATATGAACTCATTTAAAGCTGCCTCCAATCTAAGCTTTAACCTTTTTTGAGGCCAGATGTACTAAAGTGCATTTATTTTTATTTTATTTGTAGTTCAAGACAAATTATGCAATGTCAGTTGATGCAATCAATAGGATGAGGCATCTAAAAAGCAAAGTAATAGAACTAAGTTTACAGAAATTTGAAACAAGGTATAACGTATTGGATATGTTAAAAAGTGCAAAAAATAATGGTACTACATAAGTAGAAAAGATGCAACGAGGACAGAACAATACATACAGTAAACAGATAATAGACACTATACAAAATGATACAAAACACAGTCCCATTCGCTTCATAGAAGTGCCTTCACAAACAATTCTGTTTTATATAGTTTGCAGTATGACAGAAATGTCAGAGCCTTCCTGATCTTCCATTCCATAAGGTGAGGGCCACAACAGAGAAAGCACTTATACCGGCAGTTACTGATCTTATTTATTTGCAGGGTGGCACACGCAGAAGGCCTTGCTGAGATGAGCCAAGGGGTCATGGCAGAGCATAGGAAGAGAGGGCATCCTGCAGAAATTAGGGTCCAGTTTAATCTCTTTTGGGCCGGGGATCATGCGCAACCTTTGCTTGCTAGATCTTAAAATTCTTTGAGGGACATAGTGGAAGAGGTGGTCCCACAGATATGATGGTCTCAGACTGTTTAGGACTTTGAAATGAAATTAAATGAAAGGCTTTATATGTGTTAGCCAGTACTATGAACTGAACCCAATACCTTGAACTTACACCAGGTTAATGAGTTATTGCCTTCCTCATTCTACCTTGAATTTAATCTCATTGGTTCTGGTCCGTCCCCCCCAGGCAAGAGAGAACAACTCTCTTGCTTCCTGCTGCTCCTCTGGCAACAACATTCTGTCTCTGTCTGTTTCCCTCCCTGTACCATTAGGGCTTTATCATTTTGTGAAAATAACTCTAACCATATAGTCCTCTTCCTAAACATTAAGTATGTGTAATTATGTCTGTTGATCTTAAACTCTTGCTAGCATTTCCTTTCCCTTCTTTACATTTGTTATCCCCTAAACTCAGAATTTCTATTGTTAGCTCTTTGGAGCAGGACTCTCTTCAATTTTTAATAGGAATGGGCAGAAAATTCATCACAAATTTTGCCCTGTTCATTGTTTACAAACTGAAGTTCATGATGAGTCTACTGACATGAACTTCCATGAACTTTTAAAGCCGTTCATGGTGGTCTGTGGCTAGAGCAGTCCCTTGAACCCCGTGCTTTCTATTCCCTGTGAAAGCTGAACAAAAGCAAGACAGCCCATGAAAGCCCCAAAACAGTTGAGTGGCAGGGAGTGCTTGCTCCTTGCCATTCAATTGGGGGGGGGGGGGGCTTTCTAGTGCAGTCTCTTTAAGCTTTAAAGGAGCTGCACTAGATAGTCCATAACAGCTGAGTGGTAGGAGTAGGCTCATTGATTTTTGGGGCTTTCTGAAAATCTCATTTAAAGAGGCTGTGGTCTTTTTCAACAGGGTTTGCGGGTCCATAAATTCATTTGGTTCTGGGTTTGGTACATGGTTCAGTTCATTATTCAGCCATGAACCAACATGAACTGCATTTTTCTGGTTTGTGCTCATTTCTAATGTTTAGTACTCTTGTTAAGCACTCTACACAATAAAGACACTTTACAACTAGTAGAAATAATGCTGGCACTTCCCTGACCTAGCATAATATCCTGTTCATAATTAGGTTGTAAGAATATAGTCTTCTTCTGTTATTTTTTCAAATATAAAATAGGGAAGATGTTGGAGAATTCTATATTTTCAGAACTGAAGGTAAAAAGGGCGCAGAAAAAGTTTCACTTTGATAGTGATGGTGGCTTTCAATGATGGAAATGAAGCACAGTATTTTACAAAGAAATGAAGAAAAAGCATTCGTCCTTGTCATTAATAGTATGCAAATCTGCTATTTTTTTCATACTTGTTTATTATAAACATGCTGACTTGGGCTGGTGATGATCAAGGTAATTATTACGCAGAATAGCATCTTCAGATTACATGGTATACTGCACTTTATTTAATCACAAGAAGATTTAAAACAATATAATTGTTACTTGTGGCAGATTGTGGCCTCTTATGTCGTAGAGTGGTAAGTGGCAGAAATGCTGTCTGAAACTGTCTGTCCATGAGGCCGGGAGTTCGATCCCAGCAGGCAGCTCAAGGTTGACTCAGCCTTCCATCCTTCTGAGGTCGGTAAAATGAGTACCCAGCTTGCTGCTGGGGGGGGTAAAACGCTAATGACTGGGGAAGGCACTGGCAAGGCCACCCTGTATTGAGTCTGCCATGAAAATGCTGGATGACTCAGTGCTTGCACAGGGGATACCTTTACCTTTTAATTGTTACTTGATAGAAATCAAACAGGTCAAATTCAGTTTTATGTTTAAAAAGCACACACTTCATCTCTCCTTTGTGGTTTCCTGTGTGCAGTAATATTCAGTTTGCAAACTAGATCATACTGTTGAGAATTTGCTAACCTGATTGCTTTGAATGGGTCTCACTATGTTTTTATCTACAGTGACACTTGGCTGAAGTCTGAATTTGACTTAAGAATCTTAACAAAAGCAAATCTTCCAAAGACAGCACAATCTCTTCTTCCAAAGGAAACTAAGGGCCATTTCGCACGGCTTCAAAGTAGCAGAATGGTTGCTATTTGGAAACGCTACTAATTTGCCATAACCCACGACGTCGTAGACAATCTGCAACAATCCTGAAACCAATCAGCAAAAAGCGCTTCGTTGTGGCGCTTTCAGGGGAATCCAGAAAAGTGGATTCACTCTCCGGATAGCGATACACTCCTGCAACCAATCTGCAACAGTAGCGCTAAGGACCTGTGCGTTACCATTGTTGCTGGTTCTTCAAAGTCCCTCCCCCTGGCTCTCTCCTCCAAACTTCCGGCGAAGCGATCGCCATTTTTTTTTTCTCCGAGCGAGCGGGGATAAACGCACCGGCGAGCCTCTTTCTGTTTAGAGGCTTCCCTGGCTTCAGTCCTTCACCTTTAGTCACTAAGCACAAACCACTGAAAAGCCCGTTTGCTGAAATAAAGTCCCTTTATTTTTTACAAATAAATTCAGCCGAAAATCGTGCCCGTGAGAGGGGGGGGGGATTTTTTTTTTATCACTCGAGGCAGCGTGCAAACGATCATACAATCAAACGACAGCTCACATTAGGCAGCTGGATGGGTCTCTCCATAGCAACGAATCTACCTAGATTCGTTGCTATGGGTCTGTGTTTATTTTTAAAAAACCTTTCTTAAAGGGAAAGGGGCTGTTTGGGAGCATGCTAACGGCTGCCCATTGGCTGCTTGACGGCCAGGGGCGGGACGAGCTTGGCAATAGCGCTTCCTTTCTAGCGATTTCTGCCGAGACCGGAAGCCTGTGGGAAACGCTAAAAAACGCAACTGATTCCACTACAAAGGCAGGTATGCATAACGACGAATTCCACTATTTTAAATGGCGATTTTTCATTCCGCAAACAATTTGCAACAAAGATCCCTGTGCGAAAAGGCCCTAAAATTTCAACCCTAAGCACATCGTTGGGGAAGAGAGGGGAGGGGGTTGGGAAACCAGCAGGTTAGGCCCGAAATGGGAGGGAGGATGGGAAAGGGGTCTCAGTGTGTCTGTGATTGTGTATGTGCATTTCTGAGGGAGGGAGGGGGGAGGAACCAAGGAGGAGGTTGGGAAACTAACAGGTAAGGTGGGATAGGGGAAGAGAATGGAGTGTATGTGTGTGTGTGTTTGTGGGGGAGGGCTCTGACCAAGTAGCCCCAGAGCAGGTATGTGTCCCACATACAATCTGAGAGTCAGACTGTCAGGATAATTTTTTTTAAATGATGCGGTCCACGTTGCTGCGGGAGCGCAAAACAACATTCCCAAAGTTAAAATAAAATGTTCTGTTTATTGTCCTCGATGAACATTCCCGTTTGTGTTTTCTGGCATTGGGTTTTAATGGGGAAAGGGCAGGGCATGTGATGAAGCAGCCCTCTCCCAATCAGCTGGGCATCCATACTTTTTGCTTTTAAGCCTTACTGTTCACACACAATTACTCATCAGGGTCCAGTTACCACATCCAGCCTCTCACAAATCTGCCTGAATATAAACAGACACTAAGAATCCCCAAAAGAGGAGGGAAAGCTTTATTATTGTGGTGTTTTTTCTATAGCAACATGGAAGTGTTAATTTTTTTAAAGTTTTTTTGTTGTGGGGGGGCAGATGTTTGAGTTCTCGAAACAATCGCTGTGCTGGCATTGGTGGTTTGCAGTGATTGACAAGCCAAGGAGTGGGGGAGAAGTTCACTTTGTTTTCTTTTGCTGCCTTGTTGGGAGGAGAAAAGCCATGATGAGGTGGAGGGAAAACGTGTGAGGGGTCTCCCGTCAGGAGCTTTTAAATGAATGGCTTACAACTGCGTGTCTGCAAGCAGGAGGCTGCACAAGTTTAATGCCTCTAGGAGGAATCGGTCTCTGTCTTCCTTAAGACAGCATCATAGTGTATTATCTTGAGGTTTCTTGTAAAGTGGCATTGAGTGCTGAACCTGTTCTATCTAAAGAAGAGAAATGTTGCTCCTCATGTTGGTGACTTGGTGAGATGGTTCTATACCTAGGCTCTCCTGCTCAGACACTAAAGCAGAAGCTAGCACTACTCAATAAGAATTATAGGGATAGGATGGGGATGGGGAGCACCATGGCCTGGTAGTTCCAGTCCTACTTGGCTCAGCATCGTAGAATACTGAGCGGGGCTGATGACAATTGTTCCATGGACTTCCAAAAACAACACTTCTGTCACTCATACTGATTAATATCTACATGAAACTGCTGGGAGAGGTCCTTCAAAATTATGAAGTCGTGTCATCAACAAGCACATGACAAACAACTCTATATCACCTTTGCATCTGCTTTGGGAACACAATAGATGTTCTGGAACATGGTGTGGACATGATCATAGGCTGGATGAAGGCCAGTATCTAAAGTTCAGCCACATAAGAGTGAGGTAGTATTAGTTTGTTCTGATTATGGAATTAGAATCATAGAATCATAGAATCATAGAGTTGGAAGGGGCCATACAGGCCATCTAGTCCAACCCCCTGCTCAACGCAGGATTAGCCCTAAGCATCCAGTGAGGGGGAGCTCACCACCTCCTTAGGCAGCCTATTCCACTGCTGAACTACTCTGACTGTGAAAAACTTTTTCCTGATATCTAGCCTATATCGTTGTACTTGAAGTTTAAACCCATTACTGTGTGTCCTCTCCTCTGCAGCCAACAGAAACAGCATCCTGCCCTCCTCCAAGTGACAACCTTTCAAATACTTAAAGAGGGCTATCATGTCCCCTCTCAACCTCGTTTTCTCCAAGCTGAACATTCCCAAGTCCCTCAACCTATCTTCATAGGGCTTGGTTCCTTGGCCCCAGATCATCTTCGTCGCTCTCCTCTGTACCCTTTCAATTTTATCTACGTCCTTCTTGAAGTGAGGCCTCCAGAACTGCACACAGTACTCCAAGTGTGGTCTGACCAGTGCCGTATACAATGGGACTATGACATCTTGTGATTTTGATGTGATGCCTCTGTTGATACAGCCCAAAATGGCATTTGCCTTTTTTACCGCTGCATCACACTGCCTGCTCATGTTTAGTTTACAATCCACAAGTACTCCAAGGTCTCGTTCACACACAGTGTTACCTAGAAGCGTATCCCCCATCCAGTAGGCATGCTTTTCATTTTTCTGACCCAGATGCAGAACTTTACACTTATCTTTATTAAATTGCATCTTGTTCTCATTTGCCCATTTTTCCATTGTGTTCAGATCTCATTGAACTCTGTCTCTATCTTCCGGAGTATTTGCCAGTCCTCCCAATTTGGTGTCATCTGCAAACTTGATGAGTAGTCCCTCCACCCCCTCATCTAGATCATTAATAAATATGTTAAAAAGTACCGGGCCAAGCACCGAGCCCTGAGGTACCCCACTACTCACCTCTCTCCAGTCTGATGAAACACCATTGACAACAACTCTTTGAGTGCGGTTCTCTAACCAATTCCCTATCCACCTGACTGTCTGAAAATCCAGATTGCAGTCCTTCAATTTATCCATCAGAACATCATGGGGAACCTTGTCAAAAGCTTTACTAAAATCCAAGTAAATGACATCAACCGAATTTCCCCGATCCAGCAAACCTGTTACTTGGTCAAAAAAGGAAACCAGGTTGGTCTGGCAGGACCTGTTGGAGACAAATCCATGCTGACTTCCTTGGATCACCAAATTGTCCTCCAGATGTTTGCAGATCGCTCCCTTTAATATCTGCTCCATTATCTTCCCCACAACAGAGGTCAGACTCACTGGTCTGTAGTTTCCCGGGTCATCCTTCCTCCCTTTTTTTAAGATCGGAATAACATTTGCTCTCTTCCAGTCCTCCGGGACATCTCCAGTCCTTAAAAAGGTTCCGAAGATGATGGACAAGGGCTGTGCAAGTTCTCTGGAAAGTTCTTTGAGTACTCTCGGGTGCATTTCATCCGGACCAGGGGATTTGAACTCATCCAGTGCAGCTAAATGCCTCTCGACAACCTCTCTATCCATGTTAACCTGCCACCCAGACACTGTCCTTTGGCTATGGCCATCTCTAGATGTGCCTAAACACTTTGACCTGTGGGAAAAAACAGATGTAAAATAGGCACTAAGCCTTTCTGCTTTCTCTGCATCTTCCGTTAGAGTTTGTCCATCCGCACCCAACAGTGGGCCTATTGCCTCCTTTACTTTACGTTTGCTCCTCACATAACTGAAAAATCTTTTCTTGTTACAATGGGCTTCCCTGGCCAATCTTAGCTCACTCTCAGCTTTGGCCTTTCTGATGATTGATCTACAGTGCCTAGTAACCTGTAGGTACTCTTCTTTAGAGCTCTGTCCTTCCCTCCATTTCCTGAACATTTTCCTTTTCTTTCTTAGTTCCTCTTGAAGTTCTCTGTTCATCCAAATAGGCTTCTTAGAGCTCCTGCAGTGTTTTCGAATTTGGAGTCAGCATGTTTTAAATCAGCCTTGGTGGGGAGTAGGTGACATCACTTTGCTAGTGAGTTCTTCCCTGCTGCCACTCAGTTGGCCTGCAAGGAGGGAATGGTGAGAAATGAGGAGAGGATGTCCACAGCATCCTGTGTTTTCCCCTAATGCCAAAACATCCTTGGCATCCCTGGCAGTGTGCTGTCATAACTTCTGGGTGCATGGGGAGTGATATCAGCATGCTGCTCATGAAATTATTATATCACTGTCAATAAACCCCAATGCCAATAGGCTTTCCCACCTGCATGACAACCCTAGTTGTATTCCCCCTGAAGGAGCAAGTTTACAGTTTATAGGTGCTATTAGAATCGTACCCACAGTTGGATGCTCAGATTTCATCTTTAGTTTGCAGTATTTTTTATCAGCTCTGACTTGTTTGCCAACTCCAACACTTTCTCAGCCAGCCTGATCTGGCTATGGTGATCTAGGTTGCTGTAATTTCCAGGCTTAATTATTGTATTGTGCTTGATGGGGATATCCTTGAAGATGGCCCAGAAGCTTCAATAAGAAAGCATTTGCAACATTTCGAGCTGGCATGGACCAAAACATATCATTTCAATATTATTCAGTAGCTGCCTGCTTCCAGCCTAAATTGAAGTAGAGGGCTGTATTTGTTTATTTACTTAGACATTTATATACCACTTTTCTCCTTAATGGGAATCCAAGTCATTTTATAATATCTCTCTCTTCTAGCAACTACAATCCTGTGAAATAGGGTAGAATGAGAGAGAACGTGACTGGTCCAGGGTCACATGTGAGATTCCATGACAGACTGGGAATTTGAATCTGGATCTTCCAGAGCCTAATGCATCTCCCATGCAGGGTTTATAGCAATTTTACTGATAAAGCCCTATACAGCCTAGAAACTAGATATTTAAATAACTGCCTGGACATCATGCTTGTCATGCTCACCTCGGCATTGTCTTGCCTTCTAACATGAGCTGGGTAGCCACATGGAATGGGTTCTTTACAGTGGCTGCATCTTGGGTTTGGAATGCCCGCCCCTTCTTCTACTTCTAACACTAGTAGTTATCCATCTGCAGAAGGCACATGGAATTTTCCCACCTCCACCTCCATTGCTGTAGGCCCTCCTGACTCTTGGAAGAATCAATCCTGAGGTGATAGGAACTGTGCAAAGGAACAGCCATGAGGGTTGGTGGGTTGGAGGAAGTGAGGGGATGAGATTGCCAGCTTACCTCAGAGGATCTGTGCATATCTTGCCTCAATTCACCCTTCCCCCCCAAATCCCATAACCAATCTCTTCAGGAAACATAAAGAGCCTCAGTGATGAATGGAATCTCAGGAGAACTATACCTATTCCACACAGAGCAGTAGGATCTGTCCAACATCATTACCACTCTTTTGGCATAGGATGAGGCCACTTTTAATTCCATTTGATTTTAATAAACTGTTGTTCTCTGCTGTGGTTTTTTGTTTTATTCTGTAATTATGATTGTGTTAGTTGCTCTCTACTGATTATTTCTGGTTTGAAATTTTAGAGTTTGATTATTTGTATTATTTTGTGTTTACTTTGGGATGTGAGAAAAAAAATATTCTATGAATGGGTTCAAACATTTGGGAGGAGAGGTGAATATACAGTATTCAAAATAAATACAATAATTCACTGACATCATTCTTTGTTTTCCCACTACAGTTACCTATTCAAATAGAAGTGGAGATCTATTCTTCATAGTTGGAGAAAGGCCCAAATTCCATGGCTACAATCTAAGAGAGAGCCAACATGATATAATATCAGAGTAGGATCCCCATTCTGCCATGAAAGCTTGCTGGGTTACCTGGGACCAGTCACAAGCTCTCAGCCTAAGAGAAGAATGATGTAAGCTACTTTGGGTACCCACTGGTGAGAAAGATGGGGATATAAATAAAGTCAAGAAATAAATAAGATTGTTGAAAAAGTAACTTGCATGGTTTGATGAAACCAGGGGGTCATCAACATCATCTTCATCTAGTTTTATATCACCTATCTACCATAATGGGCTCATGGCAATCTACAAGAATAAAAAATACATAGTTATCTATTTTTTAAAAATTAATCATCAGCTCACCAAATTACTAACTGATTGCTACTTACTGATTACTACTTACTGGTAGGTTACCTCTGTTAGACCAATTATGCGTGGGAGGGAATAAGCTGGGGTGGTGCTCACATGGCAGCAGGGCAAATTCCCACTGATGTTGCCATCAGCCAGGCCCCCTCCTGGCTCTGGCCCACTTTATGGCCTCCAATGCCCCGTGCCATTGGTGCCTATGCTGGGCCAGGCCTGTACATACAGGGAAGAGCCAGGCCTTGCAGCCTTCTAGCCTTTCACCCCCACAATGGTGGGATAGCAGAATGCGGCTATCCAACCATCATTCAGGGAAGCCCCCCCCCCCCACACACACACACCGCCCACACAACTTTGGTGCAGATTGGGTACACTGGGGGAATAATTCCCCTATTAGTACACGGGAAGCAGTGGGACATGGTACTCCGCCACTAGAAACAGCCAGCAGCCCAGTGTGTCTGCTACTATGCATAATCAGTCTTAGTGGCTCAGAAGAGAAAAAAAAAAGCAGAAGCCTGAGAGGGAGGACCATTTTATTAAACTGCTCTGTCTTTCTGTTAGAGATTTATTCTCATACATTTCAAAGTTCGTCTCATGTCAATGTGTATCTCTGAAGGTACAATTGGAACACCGCTCTTTGATCAAATTTAAAAATGTCAAATGCTAAGACTGTAGCCATCAACAAGAATGTAGTTAAGGCAAAAACTAGTACTGCTTTCAGATCATAATTTTTTGTTAGCAATCTAGATAAAAACATGCTTCAACGAGATCTAAACACAATGGAAAAATGGGCAAATGAGAACAAGATGCAATTGAATAAAGATAAGCGTAACGTTCTACATCTGGCTCAGAAAATGAAAAGCATGCCTACTGGATGGGGGATACGCTTCTAGGTAACACTGTGTGTGAACGAGACCTTGGGGTACTTGTGGATTGTAAACTAAACATGAGCAAGCAGTGTGATGCAGCGGTAAAAAAGGCAAATGCCATTTTGGGCTGTATCAACAGGGGCATCACATCAAAATCACAAGATGTCATAGTCCCATTGTATACAGCACTGGTCAGACCACACTGGAGTACTGTGTGCAGTTCTGGAGGCCTCACTTCAAGAAGGATTTAGATAAAATTGAAAGGGTACAGAGGAGAGTGACAAGGATGATCTGGGGCCAATGGACCAAGCCCTATGAAGATAGATAGGTTGAAGGACTTGGGAATGTTCAGCCTGGAGAAAAGTAGGTGGAGAGGGGACATGATAGCCCTCTTTAAGTATTTGAAAGGTTGTCACTTAGAGGAGGGCAGGATGCTCTTTCCGTTGGCTGCAGAGGAAAGGATGCGCATTAATAGATTTAAACTACAAGTATGATATAGCCTAGATATCAGGGGGGAAAATTTCACAGTCAGAGTAGTTCAGCAGTGGAATAGGCTGCCGAAGGAGGTGGTGAGCTCCCCATCACTGGCAGCCTTCAAGCAAAGGTTGGATACACACTTTTTTTGGATGCTTTGGGCTGATCCTGCGTTGAGCAGAGGGTTGGACAAGATGGCCTGTGTGGCCCCTTCCAACTCTATGATTCTATGATTCTAAATATTGACATCAAAACTCATTTTAACAACTGCAAGGAAAAGCATTTGCAAGGGCAATATTTGAAAGACAGAAATAATCAAGTTGATAACAAAAAACCTAGAACTGGCTCCGAAATGGGCACTTGAAGAAAGAAATGGAAGGACTTATTTTAGCTACACAAGAGCAGGCAATTGAAATAAACAGTATCTTAGCCAAGATTCAGAAGACCATTGATAACAGCAAATACCAGCTTTGCAAGAGAAAGGATGAAACAATTGCCCACATATTCAGTGACAGAGAAAAACAGAACCTTTCCAAGGCAATTGGTACAATAAATTTTATATATCAATAATTTTTTAAGGACCAACCAAAATGGTTGTAAAGTGTTTTTTGACTGACATTCCCCACAATACTTTACAGAGCCGGTGGCCTATCTATATATAAAAATCGGTTGATAAGAGTATAAGTAATCAACCACTGAAGAAAAATTGTGAAAACGGAGTATATCTAGAAACCGTTTTGGTTGGTCCTTAAAAAATTATTGATATATAAAATTTATTGTACCAATTGCCTTGGAAAGGTTCTGTTTTTCTCTGTATATGTTTTGAACCTTTCTTCCTTTTTCGTATTGTAATCACATATTCAGTGACTGCAGTAAAACTGCCCAAAGTGACTATAAGGAACTTCACAATAGAGTTGCAGCTGTTGCACTGAGATCTTTGCATGTATGGCTTACCATTAGCTAAAAATTCATGGAAGCATAAACCAGACAACTTTATGTAGAATTATGAAACAAAGGTTCTTGGGACTTCCAACTATAAATAGATAAGCACCTGAAACATAACAGCCCTGGTATCACAATTGTAAAAAAAATGATTAATGGGGTTTGGATTATTGACACTGCAATTCCAGGAGAATAGAAAAGAAAGAACAGGAGAAGATCACAAAATACCAGGACATATGAATAGAGTTATAATTCTGGGATAAGAAGGTCATCATTGTGCCAGTTGTCATTACAGTCCTTGGAACACTGCTTAGAAGTCTCAAGAAACACCTGGAAATTCTGGGCACTAATAATACCAACTCAGTCCCAGAAGATAATGTTGCCTGAAATGGCAAGAATCCTGTGAAGATACATCTGCAATTCCCTATAATTTAGCTATATCTCAAATTGCAAAACACCATCTACTATAAAAATATTTGATGACAATTCATATTAACAAAACCATCACAACATTATAGGTGCAATGTAAATCCTAATGAGTATTCCAATTCTTTCTCATAAAATTTGTAGTTAAGGGATGCCTACATTTCAGGGAATGTGGTTTTGGAATAAATTCAGTTGTTTTAGCCAAGGGAGTTTCTGAATGCAGCAGTATGGTTAGAATATAGCTGATTAGATTAGAGGAATAGTAAGGAAATCCATATTGACTCCAGGGCATTTACTGCACGGAGGCCGATGCGCCAGGCTGCAGCAGATTGCCCCAGCTCTTCCTGCTCCCGCATGCGGGAGACTTTTGGCAGCTGTACCTTGTCCACCCCAGATTTGTGCCACTGCACCGGCAGCTGGGGCGTCAAGGTTCTCTGTGCTATGGGCCCTTTCTTTGGTTTGAAAATGCAGTATTGCATAGGGATGGATAACCATGTTCCTAAACAAAACAGATGTCCCAGGCAGTTCCATGGAGTTGGGCAGCACTGTGGAGCTGCCTGGGGCAATTTTGTCCCTTCCAGGATGTCATATTTGGGGGAGGATCCAGGCCTGAAAGGCCCAACTCATCCCTTCTCCATGGCACAGGCCCAGCATAGGCCCCATTGTCACTCAGGGCAAATGAGGGCCTGAGTTGGGCCATGCTTGGGATGGCCCCAACTCACCGCTGATGTCAAGCAGAACCAGGAAGTTGCCCTGCCACCAGATGACCAGTAAGGAAGAGCTAATTCCCGGTACAGAAACACTACAGCTGTGATCTCATATCACTGGGTTAATGATAAAGCTGAGCTGTCCTCCTGTTGTCACCATGCTTTGAGGCTCAGCAATATTCCACTTTACATTATAGTTTTAAGTAGTAGTGAAAACAAAACTAACAAAATAGCCATGTTTTTCTCTAATTGTTGTAAATTAAAAATCAGATCCCAGAATGGAGGGTACTTTCCCAGGGCTCCTTTCTACCATAGCAGTGGTTAGGTGCCAAGAAGTAGAGGTGGAGGCAAAGAAACTCTCTCTCCCACCTAAAATTGTGAGAACAGCAGCAAAGTGTGAAGGCAGGAGAAGTTATCTAGCTCAAATTAAAGTTACTAATTTGTTTTGTTTTTTTTAAGACAAGCATTAGAGATAACTGAGGTTTGTATTACAAATTAAGAACTTACAGATATTGGTGACATTGGTCTCAGATTTGTGAAATTATTTGAATCAGATCTTGAAGGAAAAAAACAAAAACAAAATTATGTTTCTGGCCCAAGTTCATTTATATAGTTTCTTGCCATGGAATGAAGGACTGAGGTTTGTCGCTGCTGAGTGTGAAGTGATAAAAGAGCAGCAACTGATGACTGGCTTCAGATACTTCGTGTTTCCTTTACTTTTTGTAGTCAAAGAGATTCATAGTGTACCTATTGATTATGGGGTTAAGAAGTCTGTCACTTTCTTTTTAACCTTGCCTGAGATTTTGAATGCATGTTCGAAGGAAAGAGACGTGACAGCTACGTGGGGCACAGAGCTCTATTTTATTTTTTTATTTTTTTGTGAGATATCAGGAGGGGAGCATTTGTATTAGGGTTGTCTGTAATACACTGAGGAGGGAAATGAAATAACATTAAGTGGAATTAAATGTTGTTTTTTCTTTTTCTAAAAAACCCTTTTCCTGGGCCTTTCATGAATCGCTATTTCCACCTAGTGGCTGGAAATGTAAAGTATCAGACATCGCTGTCACAGTTGAGCATTACAAACGGACCTTTTGGGGAGAAAATGGGCATAAGACGTTTTAGGCATTTATACAGTCATTATGTTGCTACCTATTAATGCCAATGCAGTTAAGGGAATGTCATCTTTTCATTTATAAAACACAGTTTTCAGAGATTTAGAACTTGGTTATTAAAACCCATACTGTGCTGAAACCTGGCAGCTTAATAGCACTCTCAGGAAAGACCATGCGGCGTGTGCAGCAAATGTTCATTAACAACAGTGTACGGACTTGGCAGGATCCCGACAGGCCCTTTGACATGCAACCTGATCCAAAAGAGCCTTCTGTTCCAGAGGATGACAGGGAATCCCACCAGCCCTTTCACTAATCCCCTCAGCAATTCTGCAAACAAAGAAAAAGGGAGAATTGTTTCCTGACGATTCATGGATAGATTGTATACTTCATGCAATTGTTAAAGTACCTGCAAGAGACTGTAGTCAGTGGCTTATCAGCTGATGGTGAAAAACACTGTTGGAAAAGGCAATGTCTGGTTTACAAAGAAGAAAATAAGAACTTGCAGGGGGCCTAAAGAAGACAATTAGATTGGATAGTGAGGTCAGCTTCTTCTCTCCTTTTAATAGCCATTCATTG
Organism: Paroedura picta; assembly: GCF_049243985.1. Lineage (NCBI taxonomy): Eukaryota > Metazoa > Chordata > Lepidosauria > Squamata > Gekkonidae > Paroedura > Paroedura picta. The sequence continues at coordinate 103,504,246 of NC_135370.1, forward strand.
TCTGTCTTCAGATTGCTCCTCTCAGGGCTATTTCCCCCTTCTTCTTGGAAGTGCCACACTCAGTCTTACCCTCTTTCTCAGCTACAGATGGAATTAGGAAATCTATCTCTGTCTTTCCTCTTTCCTATCAATTATGTTAATTCCTATATAAACCTTTATCATTTAATTAAGTTGCGTACTGTTGCTGTATTAATTACTATATCAACAAAAAAATCCCAAAACAAAATTAAAACTTCCAAATCCTTATCTGAGGGACCACTTGTCTCCTTATGCTCCTCGCAGGGTTCTTCTGTCTGCAGGTGCTAATCTGCTTGTAGTCCCTGGCCCCAGAGAAGCATGCCGGGTCTCAACCTGAGCCAAGGCCTTTTTGGCTCCTGGAAGAGCTGAGGGCCCTGAAGGAGCTGTCTACGTTCCACAGGGCCTGTAAAATGGAGCTCTTCCACCAGGTCTTAGGATCATCTGGGGCCCCTCCTCTGGCCAACATGGTACCATCATGCAAACCCTCCATCCTGTGATGATTGGTTAATAATAGGGGTGGTAGGGGGACTATGCCATCCTCTTGTGGTTTATGTTTTTAAGGGGTTGGTTTTATTGGATTTTTTAATCTGTTTTATATAACCCGCCACAAGTCTACAGAAAATGATGGGATAGAAATCAAATAAATAGATAGATAAATAAATAAATAAATAAATAAATAAATAAATAAATAAATAAATAAATAAATAAATAAAATAAGTGTACATATGTGAGCAGCATCAGGGGTTCCCCATATTATTTTGAAGTTCTGTCTGAGCCAGTATATCAGCAGGGAGCACAGCACTAGTTTGTAAAAACATATCCCATCTGTTTCTATGGAAGTATGCAGACCACTGAATGGGACTCCTGCTATGAAAAAGTCAAGGAGGGGTAAAAAGATGTGACTGAGCAGCACTGCCATGGTCGAAATTAAGAAAATGTTTTTCCTGTTTTAAGAAATGTTGATTTAGAGCTTCTTTGGGAAGACGTACATGGATGATAAATGGGGAGTATAACTAAAGGGTAATTGATTCATTCATTTGTTTATTTATAGACATTGACCTGCATAAAAATAGATAAAACCATTTTAATATTATTAGTTCTTTTTTGGTGTTATTGTTGTGCAGCAACCATATTTTAGTCTGAAAAAAATCAAGTTCTTTATAAAAGTCATTGGTTAAAAACTACTGTGGGTCCTCACTGGGGAGAAAGATAGAGAGAGAGAGAGAGAGAGAGAGAGAGAGAGAGAGAGAGAGAGAGAGAGAGAGAATTGCATGGCCAGGAGCAATCAGGAGAAGGCTTTTCCAGCCTCCTAAAGATGGAGACTTTTGGGGAAGAATTGCCTGGGCTGAGAAATTCCTGGAGATCTGGGGTGGAGCCAGAGATGGTCAGATTCTGAGGAGGGGAAGGAGCTCAGCAGGAATAAGATCCCATCCAGCATAACTTCTGGAAGCAAAGCAGGGTTGACTCTGGTCAACACAGGGATGGGAGACCACCAAGGAAGTCTAGGTTGGTACTACCCAGAGGCAGGCAATGGGAAACCGCCTTCAAAAGTCTCTTACTAGGAAAATGCAGCCGCAGTAGGAATAGTCAGACTGCTGCCCTCTCACCGTGCCCCCCTCACTGCCCCATGTAGCCCCTAATGTAAACAAAAACAATTTAATTGTGGTAGGAATGAAGCCACCACCCTTAATGTGATAGATACTTACAATACCTGCTTAGCTCCTCTGAGCAGAGACAGCTACAGAACAAATATGAGTAATTTACTTTCAATTATCCTGCAAACTAGGGTAATTAATTAGAGAGTGATCTGAGTGGGAGATTAGCTGGTTGTTCTTTTGTTTCCTTCTGTGACCATTTCTGCACGAGTCATTTTCCTAGGTTCACCCTCTGCTTGTTTGCGGGGCTTATTCAGGCTTCCTCATGATGTCGCCTCCCTCCCATGGCTTTCCTGGGACTGATATGACTCTGGTATGACCCATTATAAGGTTGACAACGAACAGCAAGTCTCAGCAGGGATGTGAGGAAGGGAAAACTCAGGCTGTCCCTTTCCCCACCCTCCCAACTACTGACCCATCCCTGAGAGGCACTTCCATCCTCCTCCCCCCCCCTTTTTTTTCAAAGGACTTTTTCCAAAGCCCGCTTCTGCAGGTTCAGCAAGGGAGCCTGCCTCCCTGAAGAGGCAATCTTGGAACTGTGTTGCAACATGTTTCCAGTATAATGAAATTACACCCAGTCTACTTCATGTATACATTGCTTGACTCATGCTTACGTGGAGCTGAGGAGGGATGAGACGTGTTCTTTCTTTTTTTTTTAAGGGACTGTAGCCTGACCATGTGGGAGACAGCATAGACAGAGAGCTGGGTCACCTCGCTGCTTTCTCCTTCACCCCTCAGCACTCCTAGCAAATTGAGCTCTCCTGCAAAGAGAAGGGGGGGAAGACATGAAAACACCACTTCACTAACTTTAAATCATTATATGTTGCAGTGGATCTGCATTGCTACATGTATCCTGATTTTTAATTAAAATATTTTTCTATGTTTGGTGGGGCTGGGGGGCTGCTAGAGTGCGAGAATACGGTGCTGAAAGGTGATTGGTGACTGACACTGTGTCACAGTGATTGACAAACCAAAATGGGGCGAGGGCTAATTTTCTGTGGGCTAAATATTGGACTGCCAGTCTTCACTTCTGGGAGTGGTTTGGCAGGGTAGGTAGCCATGTCATGCCTCCACTTTTGGGAGACACAAATTGCTGCCCAGACCTACAAAATGTAGCTCTAATATATTTATGGAGGAGAGAGGGGAAATATGAAAACAAATGTTAAGTAACAAGGCATTCTGTGCAAACCTGTTCCAGATTATTGTCTTCATTTTGTACCAGAAACACTTGCCACAAAGTGAATGTGCACATCGATGCCTTTACAATATCAAGTTAATGATTAATTGAAATCTCACCCATAGGATTCTTTGGAGGTTAAATATATTGTTTTGCCATTTCCTGGATTTTGCTTTGCATAATTGCATGTAAAGCACCACCCATTTAAATCATATTTGTAACTTTATACAATATTTATTTTACCATTCATGAGTATAACATTCTGAAGTGTAATCTGTAGGTATGCATTTTCAGGATTAAGTGTATTTTTATCTCAATTTTTGAAGACTCTGAATCCTTTGAATTCTATCAGCTCAGTTGTATGCCTGTTTATTTCAAAGTTAAGTGCATAAAATAGTAATCTAAGAAAAGCTTGTCACTATACATTCTTATTCATGGTTCCATATTTGAATCAATGCTCTGTTATTCTTTCTGGATTGCAGATGAGGCTTGGCTGTGTACTGGCTATGAGTAGCATAAGATTTATGGTGTTATGCAAAGTGTCTAAAAAGCCAGTTCGCAGCTTATCAGGCAGCAATACAGGTTTTTTGCAATCTCTGATTTGAATGCAGCATGAGACCCCTATTGGTAAAATGGTTTCATGCAGGGCAGCCAATGCATGAGGCTATTTTGGAGTGTTATTTTAAGTAGGCATTGCCCCCACTCATCCTCTCTTGAAAGCAATGTGGGACTAGCCAGTAATCTTCCATGATGTCAAACTAGAATTTTCAGGTGATTTCTTCAGATGGTTACAGAAGGAAACATTTGCCTGCTCCTCATTATTTCAGGGTTGGTTTACAATTATTATTTGACCTGATCTTCTCTAGGCCATAAATATCAATGATAGAAATAGTTCTCGTTGCTATATTCTAGTTCAGCCAATGGTTAAACATATGGATGGGCATGAACCAGAATAATTTGGTTTGGGGTGTTCTTGGACCAAACCCACGAACCCAACCAAAACAAAGGCCCTGAAATGAACCAACCAATACAGGGCAGTCTGTTTCACTTCTCCCTGCTGAAATGACTACTGAAATTAAACCTAATTGCTGATCGGTGGATCTGTCAAGTTGTTAAGCTTGAATGGCTGGCAGCCATTCAGTGATGGGTTTCATTCCCTCAACTTCAAAGTGGGAAAAACAAAATCAATTGCTGAAATGGCTTGCAGTCATTTCAGTCTTACAGCAGGGTGTGTGTGTCCATCCTCTGGCAGCCATTTCAGCATTTTTTTTCATCCCCCCCCCGGAAGTGAGGGGGGAAAATGGATGATTTAAATGGTTCACAGCCATTTAAACCTTACAGCTGATTGTCACACTGCCCTGTTCAGATGATAGATTTGAATGGCTCTAATCCCTGAACTGAACCAGATTAAAGGTCCAGGAAATATTCAGTGGAGGTGCCTCCTCTAAACCTTGTTTTTTGGGGGTGCAAATCAGCCAAATTTGTGAGGAACTTAGGGTCATGTCATGTCCATCCATAGTTGAGTACCCTACAGGCCAGCCCATCATTGCATGAATTTGAGAATGTTGATGGTGAGCTGCAGCATCCAGGTCCTTAGATGCTTGACTGGCATGTGGGAAGAGTGAGGATTCTGGGCACTGTTTCAGGTACAGATTGGGTTAATTAATCCAGCATCCAATCAAATTTGGGTTTGGGTGGGTTTGCTCAAATTGTAGAAAGCAGTGGTAGGCTGCTTATTAGGCAGTGCCATACCCAAAAGTTAGGTCAGTGTTCTTCTTGATGTGGATCATCCATTAATAAAAGTTAAATTAATAAAAGTTCATTTAACTTAGACATTCATATCTTCATTCTAGGCACTTGTATGAAGATCTGATGGGGGTGTGGGTGCATTGGCTATATTATTATATTTTCAGGCTGGAACACAGCTATTCTGCAATTGACTGGGGGGTGGTCTAACTCTAAGACCAATTCCACATGGAGGTATAAACCATATGCTGCCTCTCACTTGCAAACATGCGTAATTTTTAAAATTTTCAATCTGGAAATGTGGAGGGCAAGGCAGGTATGAGAGCAGGCACAACACTACCGAGACTGTCGCACATTTCTCCTTTCAGATAAGCTTGCCCGTTTGAAGAAAAAGAAGAAGAAGAGTTGGTTCTTATATGCCGCTTTTCCCTACCCGAAGGAGGCTCAAAGTGGCCCATTCCTCTCCCCACAACAGACACCCTGTGGGGTGGGTGAGGCTAAGAGAGCCCTGATATCACTGCCCGGTCAGAACAGTTTTATCAGTGCCGTGGCGAGCCCAAGGTCACCCAGCTGGTTGCCTGTGGGGGAGCGCAGAATCGAACCTGGCATGCCAGATTAGAAGTCCGCACTCCTAACCACTACACCAAACTGGCTCCCCAATTTGTAGTGCAAAAAGAAAGGGGAAGCAGGATTTTGCAATTTCCCTCATCATGGAGCAACGTGGACAAAAACCCGTGCCACCCACTGGAGAGTTTCGAGTTCCTGCCTGTATCATGAGGAAGCAGCACTAAAACCCACAAGCAATGAGAGCCTGTGCTTGTCTGCAAAAAGGAGCTGTAATTTAGTGCAACAGTTACTTCCAGGGAGAATTTATATTTGCAAAGAATACCATTACTAATTATACTGATAGGATAGTATCCTATCAGAAGCCTATTTGGATGAACAGAGAACTTCAAGAGGAACTAAGAAAGAAAATGGAAATGTTCAGGAAATGGAGGGAAGGACAGAGCTCTAAAGAAGAGTACCTACAGGTTACTAGGCACTGTAGATAAATGAACAGAAAGGCCAAAGCTGAGAGTGAGCTAAGATTGGCCAGGGAAGCCCATTGTAACAAGAAAAGATTTTTCAGTTATGTGAGGAGCAAACGTAAAGTAAAGGAGGCAATAGGCCCACTGTTGGGTGCAGATGGACAAACTCTAAGGGAGGATGCAGAGAAAGCAGAAAAACTCAGCGCCTATTTTACATCTTTTTTCCCTACTGGTCAAAGGGCTTAGGCACATCTAGAGTTGGCAGTAGCCAGGGATAGTGTCTGGGTGGCAGGTTGACATGGATAGAGAGGTTGTCGAGAGGCATTTAGCTGCACTGGATAAGTTCAAATCCTCTGAGCTAGATGAAATGCACCCGAGAGTGCTTTAAGAACTTTCCAGAGGACTTGCAGAACCCTTGTCCATCATCTTCAGGACCTCTTTAAGGACTGGAGATGTCCCGGAGGACTGGAAGAGAGCAAACATTATTCCGATCTTCAAAAAAGAGAGGAAGGATGACCCGGGAAACTACAGACCAGTGAGTCTGACCTCTGTTGTGGAGCAGTTATTAAAGGGAGCAATCTGCAAACATCTGGAGGACAATTTGGTGATCCAGGGAAGTCAGCATGGATTTGTCTCCAACAGATCCTGTCAGACCAACCTGGTTTCCTTCTTTGACGAAGTAACAGGTTTGCTGGATCGTGGAAATTCGGTTGATGTCGTTTACTTGGATTTTAGTAAAGCTTTTGATAAGGTTCCTCATTATGTTCTGATGGATAAGTTGAAGGATTGCAATCTGGATTTTCAGATAGTTAGGTGGATAGGGAATTGGTTATTGAACCGCACTCAAAGAGTTGTTGTCAATGGTGTTTCATCAGACTGGAGGGAGGAGAGTAGCGGGGTACCTCAGGGCTTGGTGCTTGGTCCAGTATTTTTTAACATATTTATTAATGATCTAGGTGAGGGGGTGGAGGGACTACTCATTAAGTTTGCAGATGACACCAAATTAGGAGGACTGGCAAATACTCCAGAAGACAGAGACAGAGTTCAACGAGATCTGAACACAATGGAAAAATGGGCAAATGAGAACAAGATGCAATTTAATAAAGATAAGTGTAAAGTTCTGCATCTGGGTCAAAAAAATGAAAAGCATGCCTACTGGATGGGGGATACGCTTCTAGGTAACACTGTGTGTGAACGAGACCTTGGGGTACTTGTGGATTGTAAGGTAAACATAAGCAGGCAGTTTCTAGTTGCGGGGAAGTTTTCTTCATGTTGCCCATAGGCCTGAGGAACACTGTTTCTAGTTGCGAGGATTCACCCCCTTCTGCTGGTGTAGGCTCACTGATGTCCACAGCTTTCACGCCTCTAGGATTCTCATCAATGCACACTGCATTGCAGATCTTCACTCTGTCTGTCTGGGGGTTAAGGATCCTGTAACCTTTACATCCCACTGCATAGCCAACAAAAATGCCTTCTTCAGCACGAAGATCCAGCTTGGCTCGCTTCTCTTTGGGAATGTAGGCATAAGCTTTAGATCCAAACACCCTTAAATGATTCACACTGGGCTTGTACCCATACCAAAGTTCATAGGGTGTTGCAGTAGCACCTTTGGTAGGTAGTCTATTTTGCAGGTAGGTAGCAGTGTTAATTGCCTCTCCCCAGTACTTCTCAGGTAAGCCTGCTTCTAGGAGCATGCATCTACACATCTCTGTGAGAGAGCGGTTCTTTCTTTCTGCCACACCATTTTGCTCTGGGGTATATGGGACAGTGAAATTATGTTCTATGCCATTTTCTGCCAGATAATTTTTCATTTCATGTCCAATATATTCTCCCCCATTATCAGAAAATAATACTAGTGGCTGATCTGTAGTGAACCTGTTCCTGGCCATTGCAAGGTATTCTTTAAATTTCTCCAATACCTGGCCTTTTTCTTTGAGCAGGTAAGTTACAGTATATCTTGAGAAATCATCAATAAAAGTATATCGGTTTCCAATGGGGGTCGCTGTCCTCATTGGACCACATATATCACTGTGAATAAGTTCTAGGGGCCTCCTTGCTCTTTGCAAATCACTTTTCCCTTTGAAGCTGGGTCTGGTTGCTTTGGCTTTAAGGCAGCATATGCATCGCTCTGGTTCAATGGGGCACCCCTTCATCTGCAAGCCCTTTGTTAGATCCTGGCTTGCTAGTTGTTTTATTGCTTGATTATCTCGGTGGCCATATCTGCGATGCCACAGATTCATACAGTCTCTATGTTTGCATTGCTTCACAAGATTAATTTCTGGTTGCTTACAGGTATCCAGCACATACAAATTTCCATCTCTGCTGCCTGTGGCTACAATGTCATTTCCATCTTTAATTAGGCATTTAGTCTTGCTAAACAAAACATGCAGTCCTTTATCAGCCATGGCCCCGGCTGAGAGGAGGTTATTTGCAAGTGTAGGGACATACATGCAATTCTGAATCAGGATTCTTTGGGTCCTCCTGGTGGGTAATGTGCATGATAATTGAACAGTCCCAATCCCTAAGCAAAGCATTGTGGATCCACTGGCTACAATCAATTCCTGCTTCTGACTTTCATCCAATTCTATAAAATTTCTCAGATTATTCGACATATGATTTATGGCTCCAGAATCCACAATCCAAGTATCAGAATTTGTATTATATTTCATATCACTATGACGAGCAGGCTGAGAGACCACTAGGCATTTAAAATCCTTCCCCTCTCTGTCTTGCTTTCTGCTTTGATTACTGCCCAGATCACCTCTTGGGCTCCCCGCAGGGGACCATTTGGCTGCTTTGCCTCTGGGCCTCTGAGCAGCATTCGGCCTTTGTTCTCGAAATCTACATTCCTTAGCTTTATGACCTGGTGATCCACATTGTAAACAAACAAGCTTCCTGTCTTTCACAGAGAGAGCCTTGAGAAAATTAACAGACAGCGAATCTTCTCTCTTAAGCAGCTCATTTTTGTAAGATTCTTCTAAAAGATTAACAATTTCTGCCACAGATTTTTCTTCGTTTGCTTCGATCTGAGTTATAATATTAGCATATGAGCTTAGTAAACTTATGATTATTATTGCTTTCAAGTCTTCATCCTCCAAAATTTTTCCTGCATAAGATAACTGTTTCTTAAGAGCAAATATTTAATCAAGATGGGCTCTCAGGTTTGCCCCTTCTGGCATTCGAATGGAATAAAGCTTCCTAATTAAGTACGACCTGCTTTTCACAGAAACAGTCACATTAAGTCTCTCAATTTCCTGCCATATCTCTTTGGCTGTCTGAAGATCCAAGACACGTAAGTGATCTTGGTCAGAAAGATGTTTAAAAATCAAACTGGCTGCCTTAGCATTCTGCTTATCCCAAAGCTGGCGGGCCTCAGGGTTAGTGTCGGCCGGCCGGTCCTTCTCAATTGCATCATAAATTTCTTTCTCAATTAATAAAGCCTTTATTCTTACGCGCCAAAGCTGGTAATTGCTGTCAGTCAGTTTGTAGATTTGGTGGGTGAGATCTTCTCCGCATGACGTCCCTGTCGCCATCTTGGATCCCCTTTGTTCTCCTCTCGCCATAGGCTCCGACCAAGCCCCCTCAGGCAATTCTCCTTTGTCTAACTAATTAGCGTCTGCCCTGGGCGCATAACCCTTTTGTTAGCATAGCAAAGTTATTTCATTGATATGCAGACACTGTTTAGCTTAGAAAGGAAAGTTTTATTTACGGAAGGACATTCCGGATAGGAAAGGTGAGGCGGAGGATAGAGCTCCTACATCTAGCTGGCTCAAGAGAAGAAGGCAGACTGGAAGCATCCGGGAAGAAAGAGGAAATTGCCCTAAGAGTAGCAATCTAAGGTAAAGGTAAAGGTATCCCCTGTGTAAGCACCGAGTCATGTCTGACCCTTGGGGTGACGCCCTCTAGCGTTTTCATGGCAGACTCAATACGGGGTGGTTTGCCAGTGCCTTCCCCAGTCATGACCGTTTACCCCCCAGCAAGCTGGGTACTCATTTTACCGACCTCGGAAGGATGGAAGGCTGAGTCAACCTTGAGCCAGCTGCTGGGATTGAACTCCCAGCCTCATGGGCAAAGCTTTCAGATGGCTGCCTTACCACTCTGTGCCACAAGAGGCTCTTTTGCCACAAGTAGCAATCTAGGGACAGACAAAAGGCACACTTAAAAGATAGAAAGGTCCTGAACTCTATGATCTATCTAACAGCCTTCTTGCTGCCCCCATCAGGGTCTTCCTCTTCCTGGTTAACTTTGTACACCAGACATTGCATACTCCAACAATGGGCACTTGAAGAAAGAAATGGAAGGACTTATCTTACTATGTTTCTATGATTCTATGATAGAATATATTCTTTTTCTTTCAGATGGGCCATTAAGCATGAAGGAACAAGTAAGCCTGGTCAGTGGAAACAATCAAAAGTGGACAATCCTTTATGGAATAAATTGACATATATGTGGCCTGTGCTTCCAAATGGAGACCTTAACCAGGTAATTTTATACATGAAAAATACTGCACACATCCAAGACATATATAGAGAGATACAGATATAGATATAGATATAGATATAGATATAGATATAGATATAGATATAGATATAGATATAGATATAGATATAGTCAATTACAGCAAGCCACCAATCACAACACAGCAGTTCTTTCGTGGACTGAAACTTTCTTCGCCTCCGAGCCCTGAAATTTTTTTAAAGGTACTTCTGTTTTGCTATGTGGTAATGTCATAATACAGATGCATCTTTAATAAAATCAACACTGCCCGTTGCTATGGAGAAATGCCAGAATGATACAGCATCCCCCTCTCTTTTGGAATTTTTTTTTTGCACCTTATTTCTGTCTGGGTGGATTTCTGAGACACTGCACCTTGTCCCTGAAACTCAAGAAGACATTTTGTGTTAATGGTTGGCTTTGGAACAAGCTGCTCGGACCCCTGTATGATCAGCAGAAGGCAGCCAGATCACCAACCCCCACTTTTTTCCCAGGTCATTTCCCAACTCCAGAAGATGCAAACAGGACTGTTTTGCTTGACCGAGTTATGAGAAGGCTGGACAGCTAACTGAAGCCCAAAAATACATTTTGCATTAATGGTAGGCTTAAAAACAAAGCTCACACATGGCTGAATGATCAGGAGAAAGCTGCTCGATCACCCCCTCCCCTTTCCTAGCTCATTTCCCACCTCCAGAAAACAAAAACAGGGCTATGTTTTGCCTGCCTAACCCTAATAAGACTGTGGGCACTTAAAAAAATTATTTCACCTTGAATAATGTAGGTTTGAGATCCCACCACAACATGGACTGCACCATTTTAAAAAAATACTCAAATCAGGAAATGGAGAGGGGAGGGCAGGAGTGAGGATAGGACAAAGCTGCTGAGACTATCGGTTGTTTCCCCCTCCATATGGTCTTATCCCTGGTTGCTCACTGGTGGCTCACCGGTGGTTTGCACAATTTAGTGTGGTAAATCCAGTTTTCTGGATTCCTGAAATCGAAATTAAAAAATGGCCAAATCATGACTCAGCTACAGGACAGCCTTGGAATGCTGGCAACATGCCAAGGCTGTTCAGGAACATTTTCCTCTTGTGGAAATGGCCATGCAATTGCCTTATATTGAATCAGACCTGTGACTAGTACAGAATAAACAGAGATGTCAGGGATTGAAACTGGGACTTTCTGCATGTAAAGCAGAGGCTCTTCCACTTGCTCACAGCCCCTTGCTTCAGCCAGTATATTGCATCCACTGGGAAAGATGCATGAATGATGGTGCCTTCATACAGCTCACTTACATAAAGTAACTGGACAATTCAAAAAATGGAATCCTCACTAAATCATAAGGGCTGCATTCCATCAAAAGTGGTGCTATTACCAATATTACTAACAGCCAATGGAGATTAATTCTATTTATTTAAAACTGACATCACACAAAACTGACACCCAAATCAGAATTAAAAAAAAAAAAAACCAGCATCAACTGGGTTCCCTGACAGAACATCAGGTAAGAAGTGTGCCAGTCTGAAGGTCAGCCACAAAAAGAGACATCTTTTACCTTTCTTTGAAAAGAGGTAGAAAAATAGAATTTCATACTCAGGAAAATGGTTGTTTCATAGTGTGCTGCCCTACTGGGCTGCACCAATGCAGCTGGGCAGTGAAGTCCAGGTTCAGAGTATGGTCCAGGAGGTTGGGAATCTGGTCCAGGAAGTTTGCCAAGGTTCAGAGTCCGGTCCGGGAGGTTGGGAGCCAGGGAAGTCAGAGTTTGAAACACAAACCAGAGGCAGAGTCAGAGACAAGTAAGGATGACCATAGAGCTGGAGGAGGGTCATCAGTCAGGGTGGGGTCAAAGAGCCAGAAAGGCACGTCAATCAAGCCAGGGTTGAGGAGCCAAGGATTACAGGAACAGAGCTTTGCTACACGGGAACAGGAGTCTCAGGAACTGAGCAGGGTAATGCATGCATTGACCACACAAAGAGCCTTATTTCAAGGCTCTGCTGAAATAGTCAGAAGCTGGATGGGGCAGCTCTCAGCCAGGGAGCCTGCAGCTGGAGTTAATCGTCAGAGGAAGGAGCTGCAGGTGGATCCCATCTACCCTGAGAGTGCCAAGCGTGCCAACCTTCTGACCGTTGTCAGGGTAGATCGCCTTCTCTGATGTTGCCATTCAGGGCTCTTGGTCTGAGGCCACTGATGCTGCACCTCCAGTGAGTATTCCAGACTGGTGGCTCCTTTATCCAGGGGCTTGAGTTTGTGAGGTTACCATCAAGCTCCCCAATAAGCAGATCCTCTGGTTAAAGAAATCACTTTATTGAGGGGGAAAACAGAACAGCAGTATTCCTTTTTTAACTTAGATTAGAGCATCTAACAAGTCACAGTCCTATAAAACCCACATATTCCCTCCCCCCCCCCCCAAGCCTGTTTAGGAGCATGAAACTTCAGATTGAAACCCTCCTTGCTCCCCACGCCTCCCCCCCCTCGACAGATGGAATCACAAGCAGGTCTTCAGATGTAGCAGGCCAAGAGACCACTCTACACCAAAGTCAGTGATAAGAAGCTAGGCTTCAAAGGGGCAAGTACCACAGATTTTCTACAGCAACCCCCACCTGCAGCAATAGCATCTTCACCAGGCCTCAGAGAGCAGGTCACGACACCCAGGCTAAATGCAATAGAATAATACATCTCAGCAGCAACTAAAACACACAGCACCAAAAAGCTCTTTGTACAAAAATGAACAGCTTCAGTTCATGGCAAGATCCTATGAACATAGAGTCTTGACAGAGTCCCCAGCAGCAGCCACATTTCCTTTTGTCAGGCAGACACACAAGGGTGGGGACATATTTCCATATCTCACAACACTCCTGTGCTCCCCTAGCTCACTCAGCACTGATGCACCACCCAAGAGTCCTCCCAGCAAGGGTTACAGTCAAAGTCAGGATGGGACATGGGGAATACGGACACTGTATGCCAATAAAGGGATTCTGATTCTGATACAGACACTGTGGCAGCAACAAGGGAATGTGCAAGTGCATCCTCACCCTTCCACACACAATAGCTCACTGGGGAAAGACATCCAGTCAGTCCCCAATAAAGAAGATTGAAGGCTCTCCTGTTCACTAGAAACTGGTGAGCATCAGCAAATCAGGAAGCACAGGCCAGACTAGATCATATGTCTTCTGCACTCAGGACCAGTTTTCTAACCACTCACAGAATTTTGCTCACATAAACACCATAGAACCTTTAGCATCTCCTCACAATTTATGGTGTGGTGGAAAGGCCCAAAACTGGCACACTCAAGGATGTCCCTGGTGCAGTCCCTACATGGCGAGAGCCCTGAAGCAGTCCAACTCCCAAACCCAGCCAAACTTTTGCTTTATCAAACATAATTGTGGGGAATTGGCAGATTTATGTTGATTGGCTACCCTACAAACCCATAATTTTGGGCAATAAGCCCCTTCATCATTTCCCTCCTGTACTCAGGATGTCATTAGAGCAGCTTGCTGCTGTTTGCCCCAGCAGCCTTTACACTCTGTTCATACCCATCTGCCTATTCTTGTGCAACCTGTATAACTGATCCGGAGCCAGCACTAATGGGGAGGGGGAGTGTGCAATCAGGATTGTGCAAGAGCATATCTGTGTTCTCTTGGACCATTCTGGTGGGAACTGCATGCCAAGGATAGCTGAGGCAAGGAATGAGGAGGGAATAGGAACAAAGCTAGTCTGTTGACCCTTGGTTAAACAGAAACATGTCTACAGAGCAGCCTATACATCTATTTTTTTATATATAATTTTTATTTTATTTTCCAGGATTAAAGATAGTGAAATACAGGCAATCTACATTGTTAGTACAAAAAAAAAAAGGTTACGCTCTTCATTTAATACATTTAGTTCCCCGTTTCAATCCCCTTTTATAATATTTAAAGATAATACAATGCAAGTAGTCTACATTATTGCTACAGGGAAAAAAAGATTATACTCTTCGTTTAATACACTTTATTTATTTTATTTATTTAGATTTATATACCGCCCTCCCCGAAGGCTCAGGGACTTGATACCCCGTTTCAATCCCCTTTTAACTTATTTTCTTAGGTAAATCAGATAAGGGCCCCATTGTTCTTGAAAACCCTCTTCTCTTCATTTAAGATTATAAGACTGGCTACAATATTATGGACTTTTACCCGAAGCTTATAGATTTTTTCACGTTTGCACCACATTTAAAAAGAGAAGTCTACTTTGTTACCATCATTTCAACATTTGTTTACATAGTTTTTAACAATTTTAACAATCATAAACAATTTATACTTAACGTGGTCTTAAAGCCCTCCACATTTCCACTAGGGAAAAGAAAAAAGGAAAAAATACAAGCCTACTTAGTTGTACGGAAAGAAAAGAAACAAATATATATATATGGGTTGTTAAGGTTATTAAGTTATATAAGTGTACATTATTAATACCAAAAATGATAAAATGGAGTCTTCATTAGTTAGTAGAATAAATTCTTCGTTAGTTACATTTACACCTCCTCAGTTAGGTACCTCCTTTTAATTATGCTTTAAGTTTAGGCTGAAAGTCACTACAGAGATATATTAGATAATTCAAATTCAGCTAACATAGGAAATCTAAAACCCCACACTTACATGATAATATAAACCCATTCCATTAAGTGTCACCTTTTAGTTAGGCTTTAATTTTGGGCTGGTAGACACTACGAAATTAAATTTAATAATACAAATTCAGCTTGCTTAGAAGATCTTAGACCCCAGATTAACTTCTTAACTAGTTATATTGCCTATATAGCTACGGAAAGGAGGGAAAAGAGGAAAAGAATTTCAACCACTGTGTCACATTTCCGTTCCCCAAGCTTCTTAAGGGGGTCTCATATCGAGGCTTGTTGCGTCTTGTTGCTCCCATTGACTTAAGTTCTGTCCAGTTGGCCTTTGGCTGAGAAAATGCAGTTGTAGTTTTTCCCTCGGAGTATACATCGGTAAATCTTGAAACAGTTGTACCTCCTGGACTCCAATATCAGTACAGTTTTTTTTCCAAGAAGCTCCTTTCAATCGATTTCTTTCACTGCAGATCCATATATCTTTTGATTGGTTCTTGTGTACTGTTGCTTTAGAGTGGCTGTATATCTTCTTAGGTAGGGTGTCCTTATCTGGGCTACAAGGCTCCGACATCCCCTTTTTCATCTCCATAGTTTCAGATTTCTCTTTTGCTGGTAATTTTCCATCTTGTTTAGAGCTATCATCAGCCACTATTATTAGTTCATCATTCCTGTTAGAGACTTCTCCCTTAATGCCTTTAAACTCCATGAGCATATTTTTAAGCAAGCCATCTGTAAATTCTTTCAGGTCTTGGGTTTGTATCTCTAATAGATGAGCAAATTTTTTTAGCATAGACATATTCCAGGCTTAGAATTTTGTTAAAAAGGTAAAGGTAAAGGTATCCCCTGTGCAAGCACAGGTGAGGCGGAGGATAGAGCTCCTACATCTAGCTGGCTCAAGAGAAGAAGGCAGACTGGAAGCATCCGGGAAGAAAGAGGAAATTGCCCTAAGAGTAGCAATCTAAGGTAAAGGTAAAGGTATCCCCTGTGTAAGCACCGAGTCATGTCTGACCCTTGGGGTGACGCCCTCTAGCGTTTTCATGGCAGACTCAATACGGGGTAGTTTGCCAGTGCCTTCCCCAGTCATGACCGTTTACCCCCCAGCAAGCTGGGTACTCATTTTACCGACCTCGGAAGGATGGAAGGCTGAGTCAACCTTGAGCCGGCTGCTGGGATTGAACTCCCAGCCTCATGGGCAAAGCTTTCAGATGGCTGCCTTACCAGTCTGCGCCACAAGAGGCTCATATTTTGTTAGTCTTAGGCAATTTTGCATATGTTGTCTCCGAAATATATTTGCAATTTTGCAAATAACCAGTAGAGGTCCTACAGAGTCCTAACGAAAGCAACAGTCTGTTTTGATATTAAAGCAATGTCTCGTACTGGAACAGAGTTCTCGCGAGATCTTTCCACCCACGGCTCTTATCTCTTATCTCCGAAAACCCAAACAAATGCAATAATAGCTGTTACTTATTAGTTTGAGTTAATTTAAGTCCTTCTTCTACTTAGAAAAGAGAATTAGCCTGCCTCATATCGAGGTGGCTTCAAGCAGAGCCAGAAACGGGGGGAAAAGTAGAGACGAAGAAGCGAAAAAGCATCTCTGTGTGTTGATTGATGTCTTGGAATCTAGCAAATGTCCTATACATCTATTGACCAACATCAGGGAAACTGGAACCAAATCTTATGAATGGGATTGCTAAATCCTTCCTTCTGGTTAGGTCCCTGCACATTTGTGGTGATAGATGCAGAGTCACATAATGGACCGTATCACGATATGTTCATGAGAGGAAAAACTATACCAGTTGTACAGCTGTCTGAGCAGTTGGTGATGGGACAAGCATGAAAGAGAGCAAGCATGATGGAGCAGACAACAGCAGCAAGATCTACACTGGTCACTACAGCCCTTGATCATGCTGTATGACCCACAGTGTATTAGTGTTGTGCTTGGAACACCATTCTTCCTGGCCTGTGTCCTGTTGGATGATAGCTGTCTACACAGACACAAGGGAAATATCCTAGTCTGACAGCAAAGAGCCCGTGTCTGCCCGATGATCTGTGGTTCCTCTTTACTTTGGAGGCAGGTCCCACTTCTTATGGGACAAGGAGTGAGTCAACACTTGTTTATTCCTTGTGAGTTTTCTGTAAAGGTGGCATATAAATGTTCCAAATAAGCAAACAAAAGAACTTTGTCTACACTGTCTTCTGCAGATGTTCCATGGGGCACAGATCCTGTAAGACTGTGTGTAGCATGGCTGTTTGCCCAGCACCATCACAAATTAAAGTGGGGTGTTTGAAAGATACTCAAGATTGCAGTTGTACAATCTCCTTCTTGCAAAGCTGAGTGGTGACACCAGCATGGTATTATGCTGTCAATGGACTATTATGCACGGCCGCTGAAATGGCGGCATGGAGAACGCTGAGGAGGAAGAAGCAAAGCAAACCGTTTACACATGAGACAGAACGCAACAGCGGCAAAACCCCCAGAGTATGCGATTATGCACGCGGCTACTCCGGACTCTGTTTTGGAGTCTGTGTCCTGGGACAAGATTCTTGAAAGGAATCTGAACAGAGCTGTGCTCCATTTATTCCTTCCATGATAGGAAAGACAGAATTTGATGCCTTCACCTGTTGCTTTAATTAATTATTAAGCATCAGAAAATGTTTCTTTTGGGCAAGGGCAGATCCATAGAGGAAGGTTTGACAAAATCCATTGACCAATATGAACTAAATCATATGCACACAAACTGGTCTATTGTGTAGGTTTGTGCAACTATGAATATACCTGTGTAATATAGTGACTGAATGGGAGTTTTGAGCCAGGCTGCTTCTCACTTAAATCTCAGTTCAACCATGTGTTCATGGTGGCCATGAAGCTGTTCAGTTTCTTTGGTTCTTCTTGCAAAATGTGGGTACTGAGACTCTTAAAAGGGAGGTTGTGGGGCTATGTAAATTTCTTTAGATCCCCTAAGCTTCTGTATACAATTATTGTTAGTATTAATTGTACTGTTTTATATGATATGTTAGAAACCACCCCAAGCCAGCTATACTGGGAGGGGTGATAAACAAATCACATAAATAAATAAAATAATGTTGTTATTAATATTTTTTATTTACTGAAAGGCTTTTGACTGGCCCATTGAAGGGATGCTTATTCCAAACAGCCCTCCTTTAAAGAAACCTGCAGGCAGGAAGTCATACAGCTACATCCCTGTGAGACTGAGAGTGCTGAGAAATGGAGAAAAAGACAAAAGGAAGGCTATCACTATTCTTGGACATGACTGGACAACTATGGTCAAAAAACAGTAAGAAACAGTAATTAATTTTACTATAATTTCAAATATACTGCTGTTACTCAAAACATATTCAGCAGCCCCTCCCCCCATCACTATCCATACAGATTCAGCAGTTATAGGAGCCAGCATATTCCCATGGAGGGGGGGGGGACAGACTTGTAGCTGATGCCACATTTTGTGGAGTTGCTACACTGATATTGCTATTGGAAATTATTTGTACACATACAACCACCATAGCAATATGATGGCACATGTTCAACCTGTGTTCTGCACTGGCTCCCAGATGAATTCTGGATCAAGTTTAAGATTCGGATGCTTACCCACAAGGCAATCATCAGTCCAGGTCCTGTGTATCTGCGAGACCACTTTTCTGTTTATACCCCATGAAGAACAGTCCGCTCTTCCAATACCAATGAGCTGGTGGTCCCTAGCGCCATGGAGGTACATCTGACCTGAACCAGGGCTAGGACATTTTCTGTCCTGGCCCCCTCCTGGTGGAACGAGTTCTCAGAACTAATTATACTAATAATTATGCTAATTCTATCTCCTGATGGGGAGTCAATCAGATGCCCCCTCTGGATTCCCTGTACAAGTGCTTGGAGATTGTGATGGACTGGATCCAGCATAACTCAACCCCTCAAAGACAAAGGTCCTGTGGCTTGATAGGAAGGAGTCAGATGAGGAAATGCACCTCCCCAGACTGGATGGAATGCAATTGACAACTGCACAGACAGCCAAGAATCTGAGGGAGATCTTTGATACCTCCATTTCCATAGAGGCTTGCATGTTTCCATCTTTGCCAAGCTAAGCTACTAGTGTCCTAGTCTTCAAACAAATGTTGGATACACACTTCTCTTGGATGCTTTAAGATGCTTTGGGCTGATCCTGCGTTGGACTAGATGGCCTATATAGCCCCTTCCAATTCTATGATTCTATGATTCTATGATTCTATCTGACCCCAGTACATCTAGTCATGGTGATGCATGCAACAGCCACCTCAAGGCTAGACTACTGTAATCACTCTATATGAGTCTTCCCATATGTTTGATTCAGAAACTACAACTGGTCCAAAACACGGCTGCCCAAGTCCTTACCCGGACTCCTTGGAGAGCCCACATCTAGCTGGTCCTATGCCAGCTGCATTGGTTCCCAATGGAATTCTGAAACAGATTCAAGGTGCTGGTTCTGACCTTTAAGACCATGCGTGGTCCAAGTCCACATATGTAAGAGACTGCCTCTTCGAATACACCCCCAAAGAATGTTACACTTGACAAATACCATCTGCCTGATGATCCCTAGCCCCAAGAAGGTACGCCTGACCTCAACCAAGGTCAGGGCCTTCTCCTGGTGTTATGAGCTACCAGAGGAAGTTAGGGCCCTGTTGGAGCTTGCCAAGTTCTATGGGGCTTGCATAATGGTGCTGGTCCACCAGGCATTTGGTTGTGGTCAGAAAGGCAGATAACATCTAACTGTCCCCCCTCTTCCCCATGCTAAACTATGCAATTAGGGAGGGGGGGGGCTGAAGCTGATGCTATCTAGTTGCAGGCTGCAGTAAATCTATGGATTTAAATTATTAAATTGCTGTTTTAACTGTCAACTGTTAATATTACTTAATTGTTATGAATTTATTGTTCAGTGTTGTTCATGTTGTTCACTGCCCTGAGAAGGCAACTGCTGAGAGGGGCAATATAACACATAAATAAATAGTGGGTTCTCATGTGCAAACTGGAGCTATTTGAGGAACAGTTTTGTATATTTCAGAAGCCATGTACAGGAGAAACTGCTTTAGGAGTATTTCACTCTTTGGGCTTTTTTAAATTGCATGCTTTCTGGGACCAAAAAGTAAAGAATTTGGGAAAGATTGCAGTTATAGGAATAATTTTGAATTGTATTTCTAAAAATTACAAGGTTGTGAAGAAATGGGGAGTTATGTGTGCCTATGGGGTTTTAGGTGAGCAGTTTCCATATTCGACCCATAATTTCTGGTTGGATGGAATATATGCATTTGGATAAACTACTTGAAAATGATGCATACATTTCTTGTCAAGAAAGCAGATCTTATATTTTGTTTTTTTTTTAACTTAACTTTGAATATTCATATAATGGTGAAACGCTTCGGCGTAAAGAATAAGTTAAATACATCGTTTCTCACATTGTTAGCAGAGATGTCACCTTTTGACCTTTCTTTTAAGGATATTAGAACATCTGATGCTTTTTGATAATGGTTTAATATTACTTTTTCAGATTGATTAAATACACTTCATACATGGCTGAACAATGAGTAGCATTCACAAGGGCTGTCTACTGAGATGCCTGCAAAAATGATAAAGTTAAAAAAAAATCTTCAAAGTAAAGTCAAGCCTGAAATTGAAATCTTTGACGCATACATCTCATAATTAGTTCTCTTTCTGCCAGATCTAAAATGTGAACGTGGTGTTCTTAAAATTATTCAGATCTTTTAACATAGAAATAAAATGAATGGTCTGAGCTTTTAAAAAGTTTTGTTCTCTAGATCTAAGGCAAATTAGCTTTTATGAAGTTCTTGAATTCCCAGTTTTGGCACGTATTTTGAAAGACAAACTTTTTGGGATTATTGCTGTGATCCTTATGACTTAAGCATTACTCCTTCTGCCATTATATGTTTAAAAAATTAGATACCTAATTCTAGTAAAAGGCCAGAATGAGAATTTAGCCCTGCTGTGGACACAGAGGCAACTAACTAGGGAAATATGAGATCACATTATTCTCCATGCAGTATCAGTTCTTGAATTAGAAGGAAAGAGTTAAGAAGAAGATAACTGTTTTTTGTTTTTGGTACCCTGCCTTTTACTACCTGAAGGAATCTCAAAGTGACTTACTATCACTTTTCCCTTCCTCTTCCCAGAACAGACTCCCTGTAAGGGAAACTAGGCTGAGAGAGCTCTGAGGGAACTGTGACTGGCCCAAGGTCATCACCAAGCCGGCTACATGTGTAGGAGTGGGGAATCAAACCTGGCTCTCCAGATTAGAGGCTACTGCTCTTAATCACTACACCAAGCTGGCATTCATTAAGATGGTTACATTTTTCTGTCCTTTATTTCCATCTGACATGTCCATTCTAAATTGACATCCTACTTCTGCATAGGACATAGCATGTAATTTCCATATTTAATCTGCATGTACACACAGACTGCTACAGGCATGGCTTTGGCAGTAACCAAAAAAATTAGGGATAAAATCAATTCTCAGGATGGGTTTTTGTTTCCCTTTATGATCTATGGCTTTGGCACTTCTATATCACACCACCTGATTCTGAAAGTTCCCTCTGTATCCCAATTTAAAAGTATGTGTCTGGGGAGAACAATTCTGTTTAAGAGATGCAAATATGAGCTCTCCTTGTGGAACAGGTTGTATGGTTCTTTGGAACTAGTGATACAGATGTATGTACAGTAATCCTGCATCACTATTTTCATGATGTTTGCACACTGTTTCCTGCATGGAAGTGAAGGAGTGGTGCATATTAGAATTAGCTTTCAGATAAATATAAGAAATGTCAGTGCCTCATATTTCCAGCTTTTAAACTTTTACTAACATGTCATTTGTGCAGTAAACATGTCCAGGTTTCAGTTGCCTCTAGAGCTTGTGCAGCTCTCCCCTGTGAATTCCCCACTGAACATTGCACTGGAAAGGCAGACAGTTCAGTGTTCTTTTTATATTATCTAGAACTAGGGGCAAAGCCCGTTGTCTCCAAGAATACAACGGGCGCTAGAGCGTGGCAGTGGGAACAGGAAGGGGAGGAGTTGTCCAGTCTGTAAGGGCATGGGGTTGTCATGTGTGTTGTGTGGGAGGTTGTGGTGGCAGGGTGGTAAATGAGGCCATGGGTGTGGAGATATGGGTGTCAAGAACCTGTGGTGTGGAATGTTCGTTGATTGTGGGAGAAGACTGACCTTTGGGAATTGTGGCATAGTGGTTACAGAGGAGCTTTCCAGAGCCATGTCCTCAGATATGTGAAGGGAAAATCAGACTGGAGACTCTTTTTAGGGGAAGATTACATGGCAACCAATTCTCCCCAGTTCTGTATCATTTCCCTTCTTGTGTGAATTAGGCCACATTCACCGAAATGCCCCTCTGCCCTAATACACATAGGGTAGTCACAGTACACAGGTGTCCACCCAGTTCCTTCTGTCTCCCATGTTTTCACTGTTGGTAAAATGTTATGTGGCCACATGCTTCTTTCATGGTTGCTCCTTAGAAGAACGGATTTTTGTACCCTATTGCTTACTACCCAAAGGAGTCTCAAAGCGGTTTACAAACACCTTTTCCATTCGTCTCCCCACAATAGTCAACCTGTGAGGTATGTGGGGCTGTGAGAGATCTGAGAGAACTGGGAATGGGCCACAGTGACCCAGCAGGCCTCAGGTGTCTCAAAGCATTTTCCAATCGTCTTCCCCTTCTCTCCCCATAGCAGACTCCCCATGAGGGAGGTGGGGTAGCGAGCCTCACAGGGAAGCTGGCAACCCTAAGAGGAAGACTGTGCACAGCAGTCTTGACCTTAGTAAGGTTTTTAATACTGTTTTTTTATTTGCCAGGCCAAGGTTATTTGCCAGTTACTATTTCAGTTACGATGTGTCTCCAGACATTTATTTGTTCTCTATTTAGTTTCAGGCTGTAAATATTTATTTAGATCTTCCTGCACTTTTCAGACTCACAGGACTGATGCTGGTCTGCCTGTCTGCGCCCCAGAATACAAACAGTTGCTGATAAGGGCTGGCCATAACCCATAGGCCAGGAGGGACACTCCTGCACCACTCCCTACCAACTGTAGGCAAAAATGGCTCCTTTGAAGGCTGGACTCTGAGGCATTGTACGATTTTGAAGTCCCACCTCCAAACCTCCAGGAATATTTCCAACCCAAGGGTAGCCAACCTACAGGTGTGGCCTGGAGAGCTGCTGGAATTACAGCTCACCTGCAGAGTATAAAGATCAGCTCCCCAGGCAGAAAGGGCTACTTTGGACAGGACTGTGGTAGAGAAGAAACATTTAAGGCTTCCCACACAGGTTGTTGTTGAATTGAAAGACTTGAGGCCTACTGCACAGGATTGTTGTGCAGATGAAACAGGAGATAAAAGAGCCAGCTTCCTCTGCAGAATAATGCTGTGCAGTGGCCTCAAATCTGCAGAGAGTTGCAAAGAAGAAAGACACATGGCTTGGCTGTGTCTAACCCCCGGCCAGAGCAGTATTTTAAGTGAGAAGGGGCTTTTCTGTGGCCTCCCTGTCAGGCAACTGTTTGGCAGAAGGGGAAAGTCCCCCCCCCTTAAAAGGAAGGCCCTCAGTCTCCCCTGCGTTGCTCTTGGAAAGGCCTCCTCCCCTCAGTCGGGGCCTGTCAGAGTCTCCTTCGCAGCAGGGGGGGAGGGGGAGGGGGAGCACGCTGCAGCCTCCTGCCAGCTCTGTCAGGGTTCTGAGGCAGTTTGCAGTTGGACATGACAGTTAGGACAGCCTTGGGGCAAAAAGGGCTGGCGCAGCCTCTGTTCTCATCCCCCTTGGCAGCCCTGCTGACCTCCTCTCCCCGCGGTGGTCAGGAGCAGACTGGCAGCCAGACTGGGCTGGGTGAATGGAATTTTGGTCTGTCCTGGTGAGGGGCCAATAGGAAGGCACTTTGCGCCCCTCCCCATTGGCTGCTTGGCCCTGGATGGACACTCGGCTCCTGATTGGGCCCTCTGAGTTTTTATCCTGGACAGGGCCCGCCCTAACTCCTCCCCAGGTGGCCTTACTCTTTTATTTAATAGGACCCTGTCCTATTTAAAGATTGTAGTCTTTGACAGCAAACTCTGATCACAGCAGAGATATGAAATATAGTTAATGCAGCAAAAGAAGTTATGGTATAATTTGTCTGGTCTGCTGAGAGTTTGGTATTATTTTTATACTTTTCCTATCGTATAATAAAATAATATCATTTTTTGATATCCTTGAAAAAAATTCTCATTTAGATAAGCAAAATTTATTTGTTTTAGAAATGCCAATCCAGAAACGAAACAGAAATCAAAGAAACTCTTGCATGATTCAGACTCTGAAAAAGAAGTAGACAGAATGGAATTTCAGCATTTTCTGGAACGGTAAAAAATTGTGTATCCTTATTTTTATATCTGTATATTTGTATGTTAAGACCTGAAGGGAGCATTTTAACCGTCTAAGCATTCATGGAATAGACTGCCCAGCTTTACCAACAGACGTTATTGCTTATCATTTTTCATTATTACCATCAATGTACTTGCCACATTGACCCTACTAAAATAGTGGACCCTATTAAAAAAAAATTTTTCTGCTGAAAAAATTTATAGTCCAAGAGTGCATTCATATTTCTGATACGTAGCAGCAAATATAAGATCCTCCTCTACCTTTAAGATAACCAGTTTGCTGAAGGATTGTTCACATACTACCCACTTACCTTCTACTTGCAATTTAAGTATAACTGTGTACCCCATTGTTACCCAGAGAGGTGTCTCCTAATTGGTTAGGGAAATTAGCTTAAAGGAGTTGTTGTGAGATGGGGTGACTAGGATCTCCACCAATGTCTATGAGGATTGTTCCCCAAAAGAAACTTGCTATAAACCAACTTGCAATTAGGAAGGAGTGGGGAGACAGAGATTTGGGGGAAGACAATAGGCCAGACAGTGTTTTTGTACTCATAATCTGCCTGATACCTATTTTGGGGTCATTTGTGGCCAGGCAGCATGTTACTATTTGTCCAGGTATCATGTCGTACCAGCAGGACCATGTCTTCCATTATGCCCCTCAAAGAAACTTATGGTTGAGCCCACAAAATCTGCTCCGGATCCCTGGACCCAGAAAAGAGAAACTGGCCTCAGCCAGAGCCAGGGGGAACAGTCTTCTGAAAGAAACTAGGGCCCTGCAAGACCTAAAACAGTTTCTCAGGGCCTGTAAAACAGAATGATTCCACTAGACCGGTGGTAGAGGACCATAGAGACCAAAACTGGCCTATGCAGAACCCATATAAGTACAACATCAAATGCCAAAGAATTAGGCCAACACAGCACTCTCCCTTCCATTAGACAGAAGATGACTGCTTGTGAGGTTTTTAACCCATTTTATAATGATTAATATTTATATGTTTTAACTAATATATGTTTTAATTGTTTATAAAATGTTGTAAGCCAGCCTGAGCCTATGGGGAGGAGTGGCATAGAAATGCAATAAATAATAATAATAATGATATTAAAGGAAGGGTGTTTATGTTTTTCTATAATTTGCCCTTCAATGAAAGGAGAGGTCTGCGTGCTAACAATTTCCCCTCAACAAAGGAAATACAGCTGAGTCATATGACTTCATTATACTTAAATGGAGGTGCATATAGGAGGTAGGTCTCAAGGGAGGAGAGGAAGGGTAGGAGGGATGATGAAGGTAAGGAAGGAGGATTAGGGCAAGGAGTTTTATTGGAGAGCACTAGATCTTGTTGAAAATCTCCACCAATAGGATTGCCATCAGTGGGGTGTATCTTATCTTCTTGCCCCCTCCAAAGGGGGCATGACAACCCAAAAAGAACAAGGAACCTTATAAATAGTGGGGAGCCTGAAGTCAGATGTGGCAAGGAGGAAATGGCAAGAAATCCCATTCCACAAACCAAAATTATGAGGACAAACCAGTCTATAATTTTAATCTAGTGCCTCAGCCTAAATCTGAATGTACACATGCATTTCTGAAGGCTCCTTTATCATTCTAAAACCATTCTGCTTCATATTCTGTACAGTTGAAGGATCATCATTCTTGAAATTGTTTTCTGTAGCTGTTCCTAGATTTGAACTATTTTCACTTTAATAAGGACTCCTTTGAGACAGATTTATGATCCAGCTGGGTAAACTATACTTTTGATTAAAGCTGTTTTAGTTAATTGATCATTATAATGAAGAGTATATTTACCCTATCACTAAGGTACTAGCTTCCTCCCCCCCCCCCCATCTGCCTTAAAAGTCCTCAAGACTTCATGCAAATAAAGCTGGGTATGCATGTATTTTCCCCCCAAAGGTGCACCATGATGCTAAATTTGCCCTTTGCTGCTAGAAGGCTATTTACTGGCAAAGGATTAGAGATCTTTTTCTTGAAAGACATGGAGAGAGATCAGCTGGTAAGAAAATTAAGAATGAATTTGTAAACATTAATTATAAGTGTGTGTTATGAACTGCAGTCTATGGAGTTATAGAACACTGCAGGAAGTTATATATTGAAATTTGTTACATTTTCTTGTTTCTGTTTTATCCAACATCCCCGACTTCCCTCATTTTAGTACACTGTACCTTCCTACACTTGATGGTGCTGATTCACTAGGGCGCATTCTGCAAGGCAGTGTCCACATAGGGCTGCCGGTGGTGCGTTGCTGCAGAGCTACATACTCTGCAACAGTCTGTGACTACATGGAGGACACATTTCAATGGGACACTTGGAGTCCCAGTGAAATGTGTCCCCTTTGGAAACAAAACAGTGATGGATTAGTTCCATCACATGGGGGGACTGCGGGGGAGGGAGTTATTTTGCAGGAAAGTGGGAGTGCATGGAATGCACTCCCACCTTCCTACAAAACAAAAATAAATGCCCTGGTCCGCCCCACGGCACAGCAAAGTGCTGAGAAGCCGACTGAGGCATTGTTTGCCTCTCTGGGCCACCGTAGGACAGGGAGGAGCTGGGCCTGGAAAGCACAGCTTTTCCCTGTCCACATGGACCTGCCATAGGACAGGCCCTGCTGCTAAGGGAACTCAGAAAATTCCACATTCCCTTAGCCTGGGGCTTCTGAAACCTGATTCACACCAGGTCTGGTAGGGCGGTGGCCTTGCAGCAACATCATAGGGAATCGGGGATTTGCCCCACTTCCATATGACTATGCTCATGGTTTTTTCTGCCCATGCAGAATTGGCCTAGGAGACACATGAGATGAACCCTGCTCATGCCAGCTGTTTGTCATCAGAAATTATATAGCCCAGGGGTGGCCAAACTGTGACTTTCCAGATACCCATGGAGCCACAGTTTGGCCACTCCTGCCATAGTCTCTATGTCAGTGTGAGATGGAGATATTCCTCCTGCCCTGTGGGTTGGCAGCAGTATTGTGGTAATTCCCTGTGCCCATTTGTCCAAAAGCTGTCCGTGGCAGCCTGGCAGGTTCATGGAAACTTGTGTGTGTGTGTGTGTGTGTGTGTGTGTGTGTGTGTGGAGGGGGGCATTTGTGCGTGTTTCTGTAAGCTCCAGTTCAGTTTCAATGGATTCACTACGGTCATTCTGTTAGGGAAAGAGGAAAGTTTTAGGGCCAAAATAGATTTCAGGCACCACCATCAATTATAAGTGAGGACCTGATTCTGATTGGTGGCACAAGGAACTCTTGTTCCCTGCCTTCACCTTATCAAGTGCCAAAGGGGGTGTCTCCACACTTGGGAGGAAACAAGAGTGCTGCTTTGGATGGGGGCCTCAGGTCATGGATAGTAAATACTAACTTGATTGGGAAACTCTCATTTATGTGTGTATAATCTTGGCTGTATTTTACCAGCAAAGGTCTCTCAATGAACTCTCCAAAGTCTGAGTCTCTGATAGCACCTCAGAGAACCTAAATTTAACTTGTAGGAGAAGTATCCTAGCAAAAACACCTTAATTTTGAAAGCACAATAGGAAAAAAAAGTTTCAAGTCTGGTTTAGATTATGGAATTGTAAATATATGTAGGCTTAATTTATATTCATAAGCATACACTGGGCGATGGAATGAACTAAAACTTCTGGATTCTCCTTTATAAATGAAAAGAAGATAATAAATACGAGTGCACTTGGCTGAAAAATGCTGCATGTCACTTAGCTGAGCAAATGAGGACAAAACAATTCCTTTCTATTTAGTAATTCAAATATTTATACCTCACCTTTCCTTTTGGCCCACAAACAATAAATAAAATATTGCAGATTAAAATTAAATAAGCTCTCCAAGTACCTCCCTCCAACTCTTTAAAAGACTCCAGCTCCTCATACCTCTTCAAAAGTCCTGGCCACCAAGCAAGCTTTGGAGCATTGACTAATGATGTCACCTGTCACCTTCACCTCTATTGCACAGTGTAGGAGCTATGATGGAGAAGTCTCAGACTTGGGTTGATGCCAGGTGGGCCACCCTGAATGGGGCGAACAGTCAGCAGGTAGCAGCATGATGGCACTTGGGAATATATAGGAGAAGACAATCATTCAGATATGTAGGTCCAAAACCATGAATGGCTTCAATTGAACTTTGAAACAAACTGACAGCCAATGCAGTTGTTTCAAAATGTAAATGGTTTCATATGCTGGTTTGACACAGTCCAAAATATAGTTAGTATAGTTTCAAAATGTAAATTTGGCATTTTTGCGAACAATGGATTTTTAAATGGTTTTCAAAATATATATTGACTCTATTTTATCTTAGGGTTTGCAATTTGTAAGTTATTACATAATAAAACAACTATGTTATTCTACTATGTTTCTAATAACTGAAATATTCTTAAACATTAGTTTCTTCCTGTAAGAATGTGTAATAAACAAATGCATCATTTTTGTAACAGGTTTATGTTTCATGTGGAGAACAATGGATTGATCCATGTTTGACCATGGCCCAGAACAAGAAACTCCTCCAGTTGAATAATTTAATGGCTGATATAACTGCTGTTCGTGCATACTGTGCCATGCGTAACCCAAAAAGTAAGCATATCACAATTTCTACTGTTCTTGTAAAATGTGTGTTTAATACATGTACATAAGAAAAACCCAGCATGGTCAAGATAAGTCATATTGCTTTTACTTGTTCAGCACTTGTTCACATTTTTCTGATTTAAAGCAATGGCATTAAAGCAATGGCTTAGCTGAGACAAGATACAATCCCTGGTTTATTATCATTACAGTTGGTTTGCGAAATCACGATTCAGTTGGTAGATAATCATTCAAATCCTAATTGATTTGACAAATCTTGGTTTAACCATTATTTTTTCTATGGCCTATTCCTCAAAGATCCAGTTATTATCCTAGCCTGCAATATTGCCAGGGGTAATACCAAGGAAGATGCCAGAATTATGTCATATGAAGCTGTTGTGAAAACTGCCCTTAGCTAATAAACTAAAACGTATGGTTTCATATGCTGGTTTGACACAGTCCAAAATATAGTTAGTATAGTTAAGCCATAGTGCTTAACATTGACCAGATTATGTTCTCTGTATTAAGTCCTAAACATGTTTTCAGTTGCTGTAATGGTTTTGTTCTCAAAACTATGAAGGTTTTATAGCTCAAAAATTTCCTTCCTTCCTTCCTTCCTTCCTTCCTTCTTTCCTTCCTTCCTTCCTTCCTTCCTTCCTTCCTTCCTTCCTTCCTTCCTTCCTTCCTTCCTTCCTTCCTTCCTTCCTTCATCCTATTTATTACTGGGGTACATTCTACTTCCCAGTGATGTATAAGTTCACATAATATTTCCTGAAATATGGCTAATGTTATAGTTAGGCCTGTGCAATAGGACTCAAGTGTTTCAACTCAACAACAACCTGGGTGAGAGGCCTTAAATGTTTCTTCTCTACAACAACCCTGTCCAAACTCAAGTGGAGTTAGCTTTACAGGAAAGCAGACAGTGAGACTTTGGGGGAAACTAGGTAATCCACTTTTATTAAGCAATGATTTAGCCTTGCGGACAACAACAAGGACTGCAGTAGGTCTCAGAACAAGTAACCAAGTGGATTCTGGGGCCATGTGCATTCCTTTTGAAGGGATGCATGTGAGGGGAGAGAGCTTACCCTTCAGTCTAACGTCCTGGAGATGAGCTGTACTTCCGGGGGATTCTCAGGCCACACCTGGAGGCTGGTATCCCTAAACCTCAGTGGGATTCAATTCTACAGAGTCACCCCTCCTAAGAAGCCATTTTTGCCTGGGGAACATTTTTGCTCATCTCTTTATAGTCTGGAGATTAGCAGCAATTCCAGGAGCTCTTCAGGCCCCACCTGGAGTTTGGTTGTCCCTCGTTTAAACATATTCCTTGAAGTCTGGAAGTGGAGCCTCAAAATTGTGTAATGCCCCCGCAGCCACCTAGCGCCCCCTGACATATTTCAGGTCAAGAAAACATTGCAGAGAGGAGATAAGTTTTCCAGATTGGTGTAGGTTCATGTTCTGGAATTCCACACTCCCTAGGTGTGCATAAACCTGACTAAGGTCAAGACTGATGTGCACAGAGAGACCTCCTCTTAGGGTTGCCATCTTCCAAGTGAGGCTCTTTACCCCACCTCCCGCACGTGGAGTCTGCTATGGAGAGAGGAAAGGAAGGTGGTTGGAAACTGCTTTGAGACACCTGAGGCCTGCTGGGTGACCACGGGCCATTCCCGGTTCTCTCAGATCTCTCACAGTCCCACATTCCTAGCAGGTTGTCTATTGTGGGAAGATGAAGGGAAAAGGTACTTGTAAACCGCTTTGAGACTCCTTTGGGTAGTAAACAGCAAGGAGCAACCATGAAAGAAGCATGTAGGCACATAACATTTTATCAACAGTAAAAAAAATGGAGAAAGAAGGAGCAGGGCGGAAACCTGTGTACTGTGACTACCCCATGTGAATTAGGGCAGGGAGACATTTTGGTGTCTGTAACCTAATTCACACAAGAAGGGAAATGATGTTGAATGCAGAACTGGGAGGAATTGGTTGCCATGTAATCTCCCTTTAAGAAGAGTCTCCAGTCTGATTTTCCCT
This sequence comes from Paroedura picta, assembly GCF_049243985.1. NCBI lineage: Eukaryota > Metazoa > Chordata > Lepidosauria > Squamata > Gekkonidae > Paroedura > Paroedura picta. The sequence continues at coordinate 103,534,952 of NC_135370.1, forward strand.
TCACATGGCTCTGGAAAGCTCATCTGTAACCACTATGCCACAATTCCCAAAAGTCAGTCCTCTCCCACACTCAACTAACATTCCAAAGCGCAGGTTCTTGATACTCATCTCTCCACACCTACACCCTCATTTGTCACCACGCCACCACAACCTCCCACACAACACACACATTCAACCCCATGCCCTTACAGACTTGACAACTCCTCCCCTTCCTCTTCCCACCGCCAAGCTCTAGCGCTTGTTGTATTCCTGGTAAATAAATAAATGTGGAGTTCCAGTTAATGAATTTCAGGATCACATGTAGTTTTAGTGCAATAAATGCGTCAGAATAGGAGGCTGAACTGCAACTAGCAGAGCAAATTTATTTTCTTGGAGTGCCAAACATTGTTATTACTGAATGGGATATTTTATTTGTGTACTGGTGCGGGGGTCATCAACCCCCGATCCGCACCTTCCTCCCCCCCCCAACACACACAGCAAGAAGCTCGGGGAACAGGCAGGCCCAGCACGCCAGCGACACAAACTCGCATGCGCATTTGCTGCACATGCACGTTTGCGCACAGCTGCTGTGCAGCACCCGGGCCGTCGGCTCTCCCCTCACCCTGGAGGCGGTCCCTGACCACAGAAAGGTTGGGGACCGCTATTCCAGTGGATTAATTACCTCTCATCTTTAAAACAGAGAGCATTGAGCTGTAAGGGCTCTGATGAAGCATTGTTCTTATTTGAAGTTCAGTATTTTCTTAGAGCCGCAGGGTGGTAAGGCAGCCGACATGCTGTCTGAAGCTCTGACCATGAGGGCGGGAGTTTGATCCCAGCAGCCGGTTCAAGCCTTCCATCCTTCCGAGGTTGGTAAAATGAGTACCCAGCTTGCTGGGAGGTAAAACGGTAATGACTGTGGGAAGGGAATGGCAAAGCACCCCGTATTGAGTCTGCCATGAAGACGCTGGAGCGCGTCACCCCAAGGGTCAGACATGACCCAGTGCTTGCACAGGGGATACCTTTACCTTTTACCTTTACTCTTTTCTCATTTATTTATATCATACCTTTATCTCTAATAGGAACTGAAGGAGTGTTCCAGCATCATTTGCCCCTTCCCCATAGTATCCCTTCACCTTGTGAAATAGTTTAGGCTGTAAACTTGTGACTGGCCCGGTGAGCTTCTATCATAAGTCTGGGTCTCATGGATCCAAGACTGAAGTTCTAACCACTGGCACCACACTGTCATTACACATAAATCTTTCTGTAGAGACAGAATCTGCTATTGTGAAAATATAGAGTTTAACTTTAGTATGTTAGCTGGGCAAGAAACCTCTTATATAATATTAATTTATTTTTAATGGTTTACATTTCTCTAGATCTTGCTTTAGAGGGAAAGAATCATATTGTAGGAGCCAAACTTTCTGTTGAAAGAACTATAGTGGATTTTGAAGGGGGAAAAGGTTTTGATGAGTTGGAGGAAAAACAAGCTCAAGAAAACACTAAAAATATTGAAGACAAAACAGAGGAATGTTTGTAAGTAAAAAATTATAACATCTGTGGTGTATATATTTAAACAGACTTTGGGAGGGAGGTATTGGACATTCTAGAAACAAAAATGGCATTTATAAATATTTAGATGGGTTATACCTGTGATTTTAATTGATTGTTTTTAATGATGTTGTCACCAGCTCTGAGCTGTATTGGAAGTGCAGGATAGAAAAATGAAGATGTATGTATGTATGTATGTATGTATGTATGTATGTATGTATGTATTATTTATTGTCTCTACTATTACAGTTCTGTTCTCTAATGTGATTTTTAAAAGCAACAACACTACAGAATAAGTTCATAGTGCAGATTCTTACAAAATCTTTACCTTCAAGCTTTCACAACTAGCATCATGATTAACTTTAATTAACACTTTTAAGCTTTTAGGCTGTGTTCATTGAGAAAAACATCTCACAAGAATGGCAAAAAATTAGTGAGGTAAGTTTTTAGCAATGCATATAGTCTAAAACTTAAAAGTTTATATTAAAGACCCTTATAGAATCCTTGGGTGTGTTTTCTAGAGATACCAGAATGCTAAAAATGTGTATGTGGGGACTTCAAAAAATGTTTTTACCCAGTCTACAACCTTGGTGGACACTAGGGAACCTTATGAGACCCCTGGGTCTACTTTTCCCTGGATTACTGAATGGTAAGACCTTGAAAATATGCTCTCAATGCACCGATTTTTTTTTTCAGAATCTGTAGAGACACTGGATGAAAAGCCAAACATAAATAACTATTTTAAAATTAATAATTGTTCTTGACGCTACATTGATTACTAATACTCTACCTTCTGCCATGTTATATGGGAGATTTCAACAATGCTGTGGACAATGCTGTATAGAATCAATTGCACATGTTTTCTTTCATTGTCCATTTTATGTTACCATCCAAGCTACATTTCTTAACCCACTGTTTTGTAAAAGAGAATAGCATTCGGATGAATTTAAGATTCAGTTTATTTCGACATCCCTGAACCTTATTCTAATTGAATCCGTTACAAAGTTTTTACAACTTGCAATGAGAGGTTGTGATTCATGAATGTATTCTGTCTCACTCTGGCTTTGTTGTTGAATGCCTTACTAAAAACAAATTGCAGTTACTCATTCAGGCAATAGGTGGTGCTGTTGCTTTCTGAAATATTGAAAATCTTTATGTATTAGTTATAATCATATAGAGTTTATAGCCTAATCATTATTGCAGTTACATTGGGCTGTAATACAACTAGATTAGTGCAATATATATCAGTGGTAAATTGTTCATTTTCAGTGTTGGTAATATACATTGTATATTGTCTTGGTATGTAGTGTCTTACAAAAAAAAAAACAAAGTTAATATTACTTCCGAGAAGGTAAGCAAAAGCCTTAGGAACAGTGCTGTAATTCAGTATTCAAGCATTCACGTAAGCACTAGATTAAGCAAGAGTTTCTATTGCCAACTGGAAGAGCTTGCTTCCTCAAAAAGAAGGTTTCTGTAAAGATAATTGTGGTTGGTGTTTGGCAATGTAAGTCCTGCATAGTGCAGGGGGTTAGACTAGATGATCCAGGAGACCCCTTCCAGCTCTGTTCTTCTATGATTCTATGTATTGTGTGTGTGGGGGGGGAGGGGGGGGGAGGACCTGAGTGTGCAAATAGTGCAGAGTATGAGAGAGATTTGTGTTCTTTGTGGAAATTGAAGTGGCAGATTAAGAAGTGGCAAGCGGCAAGTAAGAAAGAAGAACTGTACTTATCTGAAACAATTATGCCTTACTGAAACTGTTATAGTTTTAAATAATGTTTAAAACAATGGCTTTATTTATACCAAACGGTCCCCTTTTATCTCAGAGCCACCCCCACATGCTGTCTGAGATTTCTGTCATTCTACCAAGTATAACTAAATCATCGTGTTCTTTGGGTCCAACCAAGAACTCTAACACACGAGCCTTGGATGGCAGTAAAAAAAAAAGTAGGGAACACTAAGGAAGTTAAGGAGGCAGCATAACATATGTCACCTCAGAACACCATTGTGAAGTGCCGTTACTTGCGTTTGATTCATAAGGGGTCTCAGAAAAGAGCAAAACGTTATAATATCCCTTTTCATAACCCTAAACATTTCATGTATGGAATGTAAGCTGGCCTCCTAAGTACATTAATTTGGAAGCTTGTTCAGATGTAATTGCAGGGAATACTTTCAAAAGTTTGCTATTTCATTTATGCTAATAAATGTATTTATTTATTTATTTGATTTATGTCCCACCACTCCCGAGACTGGCTCGTGGTGGGTTACATCGTCAATAAAACCCCAATAAAAACCTCATTAAAATGGACAACTATCAGAATAAAATCCAACAGTATGGCAGTAAGAAATCCCCCAAACTCCCTCATCCCCTACCCTATGTATATCTCTGGAGGGATGGAAAGAGGGGTCAAGATCATAAGACTAACTGCTGGCTGATTGGGAGGGGGGGGTTGATCTTCCTCACTACTGGCCTCAACCATAGACCCAGCAGAAGAGCTCTATATTGCAGGCCGTGTGGAATGTCAAACGTTCAGATCACCCAGGAGCTCATTCCACCAGGTTGGGGCCAAGACCGAAAAGGTCCTGGCCATCGATAAGGCCAGTTGTGCATCCCTGGGGTGCGGTCGTAAGTTGTGTCCCCGTTAAGGTGGGTAAGCGCGCTTCCTGGCTAAATCTCCTACCTCCCAGCCACAGGACCTCTATCTTGAAGGGGTTGAGATGACTCTGCTCAAGTCATTCAGACCCTGCTCAACATCTGGTGAATGGATCGTGGGGGGGGGGGGGGAGTCCACGTGGCTGTCCATTAAGGGAAGGAGCTGGGTGTCATCCGCATACTGATGACAACCCAGCCCAAAACTCTTCACCAGCTGGACCAGAGGGTGCATAAAGATGTTGAATAATGTCAGGGAGAGAACCATGCCCTGAGTCAGTAGGTGTACAATAGCACAGCAACCCTCTGGGTCCATGGAGAAAGGGGTATATCCAGCTAAGAGCTGCACCTCATATTCCCGTCCTGGCAAGGTGGAGGGCCAGCAGTTCATGGTCAACGACATCAAAGGCAGCCGACAGATTGAACAGAACAAGCACAGCTAACCTTCCTCGATCCAGCTGGTGGCAGAGGTCATCCAATAAAGGTGACCAGCACCATCTCCGCCCTGTGGCCAGGACAGAAGCCAGAGTAATTTGGATCAAGAGCTGAAGGTTCCTCCAAGAATGCCAGGAGCTGGTCTGCTGCAGCCCTTTCAACCACCGTACCTAGGAATGCTAAATGCGACACTGGGTGGTAGTTGGCTGGGTCGGGTCCAGTGATGGTTTATTGAGGAGAGGTCGAACCACTGCCCATTTCAGCAGCTCAGGGAACTCCCCAGTACCCAGGCAGAGATAGATTACATCCCTGAGCTGACCTCCTATCCGCTAGCCAGCCTCTTTGAGGAGCCAAGATGGGCAGGGATCAAGGGGTAGTAACCTGTTAAAGGGTATCATTTAAATTTCTCGGCTGGACTCATGGCAAGAGACTAGGGATCATTTGTGCATAAGAGCTGTGTCCCCAGGATCCTCCCTGACCACCTTCATTACACATATATAGTTCTTAAAGTGCTTAGTCCTGGGCCTACTCCTATACCTCTATGCTTTCTCAAAGCATGAATTTCATTCTGTATTCCATCCTCCTTGTTTTTGAAATCCCTTTAGCCAGTCCTTCCCTGAGTTCTTCAGGGACAGGGTTTGATAACTACACCTCCTCTTCATCAGTCTCACCTCTTCTGGAGGCTTCTTCCCAGCCGGGAATTGGCTCTGCCAGCACCAGGTTTCTTACAGCCTCCTGCCCTCAATCGAAGTTAGCTTCTGCAACCCTTCCTGCCACAACAACTCCTGGAGCATCTCCATCTTTACCACAACTGTCAGCTTCTTCTCCCTCTTCCTCTGCTGCAGCTCCTTCCCCTCTTTTCCTCGTCCAACTTTAAATCCTATAGCAGCCAGCCAACTCCCATTCTCCCAGTAACAATTAGGGTTTGGTGCTTCAGTGTCTGAAGCGGCCGTTCTTACCTGAAGCAGCCAGCGCCGTGGCGTGGGGGGAGGGGAGGTGCCGTCGCGGCAGTCGGCGCACACAAGCAGGCACAGAGCTCTGCACCTGCGTGTGTGCACTGACCGGCGTCCCCGTGCCTGCGCCACACCTCCCCCCGTGCCTGTGCCACACCGTGGCACTGTCTGCTTCGGGTGCGAACAGCTGCTTTGGACGCTGAAGCGCCCAATCCTAGTAGCAATAGTGTGTAACTTCTACCAGCTCGCAGGCCACATTTCTGTAGTCTTGTTAACATATCAATGTATCTCTTCATATGGCCAAATCTGTGGATATGGGATTTCTGTAAATGTTCAAAACGGCGAGATGTCTCCTACCTAAAAATAGCATGATATTAAATCATGCTATTTCTTCCCTCCACATTTTAAAGCCTTCTTTGCTGCATCTTGCGTATTTCCCTTCTCACATGCTACACAAAAACCAGAAGAGCGACTCACTCTTTCATTCCCCATTCTTTGGTGGAAGGCACAGTGAGGGAGGAAGATTCCCTCCTGTCATTTCAAACAGCATTCTCTCTTTAGTTATCTTTAACTAAGTTGTGCATTTAGGTAGGAGAAACCAAATACATCAATATAGGATGGGGGAGACTTGTCTTGGCAGTAGTATGTGCGAAAAGGATCTAGGAGTCTTAGATTATACATTGAACATGAGTCACCAGTGTGACTCGATGGCTAAAAAGGCAAGTGGGATTTTGGGCTGTATCAAACGGGGTATAGTGTCCAGATCACGGGAGGTGATAGTACCACTTTACTCTGCTGTGGTTTGGCCTCACTTGGAGTACTGGGTTCAGTTTTGGGCACCCTAGTTGATGTAGACAAATTGGAGCATGTCCAGAGGAGGGCAACAAAGATGGTGGAGGGGTTTGGAAACCAAGATGTATGAGGAAAGGTTGGGGGAGTTTGGTCTGTTTAGCCGGGAGAGGAGGCGACTGAGAGGGGATTTGATAACCATCAAGTATTTAAAAGGCTGTCGTATAGTGGATGGAGTACAGTTGTTCTCTCTTGCCCCGAAGGGACAGACCAGAACCAATGGGATGAAGTTCATTCAAAAGAAATTCCGTCTAAACCTCCGGAAGAAGTTCCTGACAGAGCAGTTTCTCAGTGGAACAGGCTTCCTCAGGAGGTGGTGGATTCTCCATCAATGGAAATGTTTAAACAGAGGCTGGATAGCCATCTGACAGAGAGGCTCATTCTGTGAAGGTTCGAGGGGGTGGCAGGTTACAGTGGATGAGCGATGGGGTTGTGAGTAACCGCCCTGAGCCTTCGAGGAGGGCGGTATATAAATGCAAGTAAATAAATAAATAAATAAATAAATAAATAAATAGGTCCCTTCCAACTCTATTATTCTAGGTGGTGTCCCTAAGGTGTTTTTCTCTCTCCAGCATGTAAAACAATCCATGATGACATGCATAGTCCAGCCAATATATAGTGAGCATATGTTTTAGGATATGCTTTAGGATGCTTAGGGCTAATCCTGCGTTGAGCAGGGGGTTGGACTAGATGACCTGTATGGCCCCTTCCAACTCTATGATTCTATGATTCTATGATTCTATGTTGGCTCAAAGTCTCATTTATCCCAGAGTCATGCCTCTGGTGGTGGTGTTCAGGAAACATTATTGATGTTTAATTTAGACTGCATTCCTATGTGCAATTTAGTTGCCATTGCTGTTTATTCAGATACAATTCCCATTGACATAAGGGAGGGGGGGAACCCTCTTGTTTTAGTTCTTAACATGAAGCTCAGTTTTAATTGATTATTGAGAACTTTTTGTGAAAATTTAAATTGACAATGAACCCCAGTAGTCTAAGTTTCATACTGAGTTTAATGTCTTTTCAGAGATTCACATACAAAGTCCCATCTAAAATCTGATAAATATTGTAAAGCTCCTAAATATAATTGGCAGCAAAATTCCCATGCTTTTGAGGAGGACAGAAGCTTCCAGGATAAAGAAGATAAGCAGTTCTTTGAAAATGATGAATTATATAAAAAATACAGGTCAGATATGTATATTTTCTGCATGGTGATATGATCTTCCTTCTTTTGCATCGAAATTTTCTTCAATTACATTATGGCTACGTGATTTATATAACTGCACAGTCTATAACAAGGAAAATCTTGGGGGTGGAACAAGGAAAAAGCAAAGATGATCAGTCTGATATTTCTGAATATGTGAACCCCTTACATATAAACTGTAGTCATATTATAATATAGCCCATTCCCCTTAGGGTGATAGTACTAAGAACATCAGATATGTATTGTAAACCTAGTAAGTAACAATGCATAATGCAGAACTTTCAGTTGTGCACTGATTATTATATGCTATAAAATTCGAATGGAAATGAGTTTGTGAATAGCCAAGCTAAATCTTCTTAATATATAAGGATGCTTGAGCCCCAGCCTATTCTCCCCATGTTCTGCTCACCAGTTGCGCTCAGGAAGCCAATTTTTTATCAAGCAGCTTGAGCCTGTTCAGCTCATTACTTTCCACACATTCAAACAGTACAGAGTAACAGCAGTATTTTAATCATAGCCAGTCTCATACAGCCCAATAGGAATCTAAGTTTTCCCCAAGACATGCAGACCTGTCATAACTCTGTACTACTCTACAGCCAATAAAGAGTGAGCAAATCAGTCATTCAGCTGTTTATCATTAAACAATGACTTACTATTTGGGATTCATCTATTTTTGCTCATGCATTTTTGCATAGCCTTATGGGAATCATAGTTTCTACTTCCCCCCTACTTCAACATATAATTGCCCAACATAACCATCCATGTCTCCGGGAGAAAACTGATTTCATCTACTGTGCAGGTACAAAAATAGCCACAGGGCAGAAAGAAATTAAACTCCAGATCTATTGTAAAGTTGCAAAGCTATTTAGCACACTGCTCAATTCTAACAATGGCAAGGGAGGAGGATCTGAGGCTTAGCTCAAGAGTACTTGCTGCTGTTGAAAACAGTATGATCACTTACTGAACATGTTCACTGTGAAGATTTTGTCATTCCCACTTAGAACTAAACCTCTACCCAAATATGTTACGCCACACTAGTATGTGTGTCATGTTAAAAGTATATTACATTTGATTTATGAGTTAAAGAGATGTACTTTTTTTTTTTTTGCAAAAATTAAAGCTAGCACCATTAGGCACCTGAGCTCCATTTCTCATCCATTCATTGTGATTCTGCAAAGAATGAAAATTAATCTCTGTTTCAAGAACCCCACACAAAAAAGAAGACACCAAGACTGGATTAAACTACAGGTTTATGAACTATTTGAAAGGCTAATTGCAATGGGTAAAATATTCCTTATTAGTGTGAGCACCCTTAGAGGCTACCGAACAGGTTTGTCAGCATTTGTGAAATCCTACCCTGGCTTCAAGCCCACTATACTATGTAGCTGATATTCTCTTGTCCTTGCCTGCAGCCTAAACTCTATGAAAAGATTCTGCTTATCAAGACAATTCTTACAGTGGTCACTATGAAGGTGTTGACCAACAGCACCAGGAGAGTTCCCTCACCATATACTTGCATTGGACAGCCTGAAGAGTCCTAAGATACCTCCATATGCTTGCTAATCTAATTGCCATAGCAACAAGCCTGCATTAAACATACTACAGCCATTAGGATATTACCAATCTGCTTTGACCAGGCCTATTTAAATTCTAAGCTGCTCCCTACCATAGAGTATGAGGCAGGTTAAAAAAGGACTGACTCAGGACCAGTTGGAGAGACAACCGAAGAATTCCTGCTTAGCCTAGTAGCCACTAATTCCATACTATATTTAAAGGAAGGGATAGTGGGGCACCTTCTCCAGCAAAAAGGTGGGAAGGTAAGAAAGTGCTGGTTTCCACAAGTGCCTTCCAATTGACTGAGTAGCATGCTACCCCGCCCACCCTGGTTGTCTTCCCTTTTGAAACAGAGTGGGCACCAAAATGGCTCCTACTGAGTATAGGTGTAATGGAAAAGCAAGTGTATTCATTTTTCTGTTCTGTAAAACAATGGTTCAGGCCTTGAACCCCCCACTTAGGCCAAAAACTCTGATGTGACTTTAAAACTATGTTTCCCTGTTAACTCTGGGATGATTTGTCCTTGAATTGCATCTATGAAGTCAACAACCCAGCTTTGGGGTGGACATTTGGAATATGGGCTCCTCTTCATCTGTTGCCAATTCTGTCCTTGTTCTCCTGTGTGCCTGGCCCTTTTTCTTCTGCAGGTCAAATGATATCACTTTTTCAGCCAAAGCCTTAATTTGCCACTAGCAATAATTTGCCACCTTGACACCAAGGATTTAGTTGGGCTTTCCTTAAATTAATATATGATTTTGATTGAGCCTTGTTAATGAATCCCACATGGAATTTGTCCATAAGTATCCATCTTTTGTCTATATCAGTAGTCTTATCCCTTTGTCACACAATAGCTTATGCTAATTGGACTCTGGACTATTGGTTCTTAGAACCCTCTTGCTTGTGAGTGTTAAGTATAATGATATTAAACATGGTTGTTATTTTATTAACTAACTAGTATAGCTTGTGTATTGAGCACCATAAATATTAATTAATGTTTAACCTTTTTGTCTGATTCTTGGAAGTGTTACAGGAACTTGACCCACCCAGTGCCTTCTTGATCACAAATACCTCACTCTTTGTTCTGAAGTTTCTCTGCTTGCTTTGTTTGCAGACAGGCTTAATAGTTGCCCCTGGACTCTTAGGGCTTGGGAGTATTCAGGGGTGGTGGCAGTTATTGTACAGGGAGTGCAGCTTTAGCCTGGCTCTCTGCTTTGTAACTTTGATCCTTCCAGAGAAACCCAAGAGGAGAGTCTGGGGAATCAGTCTCACTTTTCTTGGAGGTTTCAACAGTAGGAATCAACCATTGTTCAGTTTCAAGCAAGCATAATACTGCCCATGTAAAGGTAGCGTTTAATCCTCTGTGGTGTACAGACATTTGTTTGGTAGGACTCCAATGGAGTTAGCAGTGTATAACTGTTTAGGATTGCATTGACTGTAGGTAAACTCTTCTGTGCTCCTCACCAGGTCTTTTCTAGTTTCAGTCAACCTTTGCTTCAGGTCATTAATAATTATAACTATGTGCTGTCCAGGCCCAACCAATGTATAGCAACCCTTTATGGGAATTTCAAGGCAAGACATGAGCAGAGGTAGTTTGTCATTGCCTACTTCTACATAGGAATCTGGGCTTCCTTGGTGGACTCCCATCCAAGTACTAACCATGACCTTCCTTGCTTAGCTTCCAAGTTCTGACAAGCTTGGACTATTCTAGGCTAATCGGGGTGCTCATGGGTCTTCTTCTATGCTGAGAGGTTGCAGCTGACTTATGGCAACCCTTTAGGGTTTTTTTTTAAGCAAAAGATGTTCAAAGATGGTTTGCCATTGTCTGCCTCTACATAGTGACCTTGGTATTCCTTGGTGGTCTCCCATCCAAATAATGACCAGAGACAACACTGCATAGATTTAAAGATCTGATGAGTTCAAGCTAAACTGGGCTGTTCTGGTGGGGCCACAGATCATTAGCAGTGAGCAAACATTCTGCACACTTCACTTGTCTAGGTTTCTTTTGTTTGTTACAATACAATGCGATGTCACAGGGTATTGTTCCTAACAAATATATTTTCTTGCCTTCAGCCATCAACAAAAACTGAGTGAAGAACTGCAGGAATCCCATCATCAACATTTTGCATTTAAAAATGGGAAAATTATCAGCCATAGGTTTCCAAATCTTGTTTTGGGTGTGAAGAATTCTGACCTCCATTCTGGTTCTGAAGTGGTTTTCTTAGAAAAGAAATGTGAAGACAGCAACCAATACTGGATATGGAGAGATAATAGCAGGTACAAGTTCATCATTAGAAATGAGTGGAATTTCACAAGGCTTTCTTGGCCGTCATGATGTTATCAGCAGGTGCTGGGGCTCTGCTCTATAATTTGACAACACCATTCATTCAGTTAGCAAACTAGTATTAAAATATCTGTGATATAATCTTATATTCTCAATCACCTTTCTGCTACTAGGACATTTCATTTAAAGACTGACCCCAGTCTAGTGTTAGCAGTATCAATGCCCAACATTCTGAGTGGCTATCCAAAGTTTCCATTGAAAATGCAAGGATGTGATGTTATTGTTCAGGTAAGAGACAGATATAATCTATGTGCAGAAAATCATATATATAACAATTGTATGGGTTTTTTAAAAAAATGATTTTCTTGTATTCTAGAAGAAAATGGCATGTTGTTTCAGCTCTAAATGATTTGGGAGCAGTGTACCTGAAAAACTACCTGCTCCTTTATGAACCTACCTGGCCATTATGGTCATCTTCAAGAGTCGTTACAGGTGTACCTGTCTTCTGAGATTTGATTGTTGGCAACCCAGGAGAGGGTGTTCTTGTTCATGTCTTAAAAACTCTGGAACCATCTCACCAGGGAGATTCATCCATCCCAGCTTCGTTAATTTCTTCTGCCAGTGGGTGGAAACTTGTTTGTTTCATTTTCACTCCCTCAGTGATCTCTCCTTCCCTTTGTTCGTATGTTTAATTTGTTAGCCACCTTGGTGATCCTTGTGAAAGCCGAAAGGCAGGATATACATTTTGTAAATAAAAACATAACAAAAGATAAGGCTGAGAGAGAACAGGCTCCTGTTAAAGATGTTGCTGAACTCCACTTCTTCCTTTGCTGCCAAGGATCTGTTGCCTGAACTACTGCAAACAGAGAAATAGGTTTCAATTAAATTATACTTTAAGAACTGGCTTATGACAACATAGGTTTGTGCTACAAGGATAATGAAAGCAAGGACTACTAAAGCAGTTTCTGTAGTGCTCTTAAACAGTTCAGCTAATATATATTGAATTATTATATCCAGAGGAAGAAGTGTCATTCTCAGTACTTTTTACCTGACACTCCAGCCTCAAGAATATGCTTTGGTTAAGGCTATGGAAACTGTGCGTTGTGCTGCTGCACTTAAGGGCCAAGTTGCATCTTACAATTTTTGACATCCTTTGGCTAGGAAGCAGTTAGTCATATGTCAGATGCAGTTTCCCTACTGGGAACTAATTTCCCAAGCACTGAGTCCTGATTCATATTTATTTATTTATTTGGATTTCTATACTGCCCTTTCCTATGGCTCTGGGCAGTTTACATGGAATGTTGCACAAAATTATATAGAACATCCCAACAATCTATCAGGTAACAGTCACAACACTACCCAAAGAAGTCTCGACTTACAATCGAATCACAACACAAGATGAATAACAACACTGACATATCCCTGGGAAAATCAAATTGTTCAGTCATGGAAGGGGCATCTGAGGGGGGGGGGACCAGCAGATGTTCTGAGTCAGTCGACCTCATGCAAATGCCTGGTGGAGGAGCTCCCTTTTGCAGGCCCTGCGGAATTGTGGAAGTTCAGGCAGGGCTCTGATCTCCTCAAGGAGCTCATTCCACCAGGCGGGGGCCAGGACCGAGAAGGCTCTGGCCGGATCCATAGCCAATTGCAGGTGGTGGAGCATAAGGATCTTTTGGTGGTATAGGCCGGGAAGCGGTCTCTCAAATACATTGGGCCCAAACTGCGTATGGCCTTAAAGGTGACTACCAAAACCTTAAGCTTAATCCAGAATTCAACTGGGAGCCAGCTGAGTTGTTGGAGTACCAGCTGGATGTGGGATTTCCATGATGTTTTAGTGAGAATCCTGGCCATAGCATTCTGCACCAGCTGTAGTTTCTGGATCAAGGATGAGGGTAGGCCTGTGTTGAGTGAGTTGCAGAAGCCCAGTCTAGAGATGACCGTTGCATGGATCACTGTGGCTAGGTGTTCTGGAGTCAGGTAGGGTGCTACTAGTTTGGCTTGACGGAGGTGGTAAAATGCCAGCCATGCTACCTTTGTGACCTGGGCTTCTATTAAGGGAAGCACCCAGGAACACGCCCTGGTTCCTGGTGGAGTGCGTCACTGAGAGCCGCACATGGTCCAGGGTGGGCAGACTCGCTTCCTCCCATGATCCCTTCCTACCCAGCCGCAGGACCTCCGTCTTTTCAGGGTTCAGCTTCAGATCACTCTGCTTGATCCTTTTCATCAGTGCTTCCTGACATATGGCTAAAGATTCTGGGGGAGACAGTGGAGTATGAGGAGATGGGCTACATTTGCAGCCCCCCAATGGGAAAAATAGCTGAATTTATCCTCTCCACGTACAATGGTCCTGACATACTAAGGGCTCTCATATTTGGAAAATGAGCTCTCAGCAGGAAACTTGCAACTGATATGTGGTGGACTGATTCAAAATCAGGTTGGTAAACTCATTTGAAGTTTATTGGAAGTCTTACCATGTAGTTGTGCTATGGGTCCAAAGTTGTATACCTCTTGCCACTTCTACTGTGTGAACAGTTCAAGCTCATGGTTGCATCTGTATAATTTCACTCACTTTTTGTCTACTCTCATTACTTACTATCCAAATTATCTTCATTGTCCTTTTACTTTTAATTAGACCTTGTGTATTGTTTGGGAATGATACTAGAGAAAAATGTGGGGGATTACCCAGCCATACTAACATTTAAAAAAAAAATAAGTGTTCTTTCCCCATCATTCATTCTTCTGTGGCTTGATAATGCTTATGAAAAGGATTTAAATTCAATTGTATATACAACAATGAACAAAAAGAAAAACAGAATTAGCTTCTTGTCAGGTAAACCTGAATATTTAAAAATATTAATAACTAGTTGAACAAACATGGAACCTACTGGAAAACTTACAATAAGATGGTAAACTTTTATGTTTGGGCAGAAATACACAGAATGTGAGAATGGTGCTGCTCATCAAAGGTGGAATTACATGGAAACAACAAAGATTTTTAATGCCTTTTATAGTACAATATTGGACCAAGAAATCACCGCAGCAAATTATGCTTCTATTTGTACATTCTGTGTGACCAGCACAGAGAAAATAGATCAGCCCGTAAGTAATTTTTTTCTGTATAATAAGCCCCCCCCCCCAAAAAAAAAATCCTTAATAAGAAAAGTGATGGCTACACTGATGTAACTATGGCTTATTCCGCATACATTGGATAATGCACTTTCAGTGCACTTTAGAAGTAGATTTTCCTGTTTCTCTTAGGAAAATTCAGTTGCAAAAGCACCTTGAAAATATGTTATTCAACATTTATGGAATGAGCCTTTATGTCTTTTATGAAACTGAAATAGCTATATTGAACAATCATACCTGTGGAACTGCTGAGATGTGTGCCAATCAAAACCATTACAGCTTTGTGCCAGAAAATCTGGAAAATTAATAACTGGCCAGAGGAGTGGAAACAGCCCACTACCAAAAAATGGTGACTCACTGTTCCTATTATCATACAATAGCCCTGATTTCTCATGCTAGTAAAATCTTGCTTAAAATTGTACAACAATGCATAACACCGACTATTGAAAGGAAATTACCAGTTGTTCAAGTCAGTTTTTGAAAAGGATATGCCATTCCTGACCAAATAGCAAATCTGCACTGGATTTTGGAAATGTCACAGGAATATCGGAAGGATGTCCACGTCTGTTTTATTGATTATAAGAAAGCTTTTGATTGTGTGAATCACAACAAACTGTGGAAAGTCCTGCAAAATGTGGGGGTGCCAGTGCATTTGATATAACTGATACAGTCACTCTATGCAAGCCATGAAGTCATTTTACATACACCATTTGATGACACTAACTGTTTCAAAATAAAGAAAGGAGTGAGCATGGCAACAGTTGACTTATAGGATTGCCAAGAGACAGACACGGCTAAATGGCTAACATCATCACCACTTCCTTCTGTCTGTATAAAATACAGAACTGGGAAGCACAGTTGACTGGAAGGACAGGTGGAAGCCCCCCCCCCCCTTTAAATGCACTTTGTTTTAATTCTGGAACACTGGAAACACAAGCCATTGTAATGAATGGGATCATTTCAGTGTAGTGCCCTCGTATAGCTACACTTTTGAAGGAACATTAGTAAGATCCCCATGTTAATAGATATTGATGCTTGCCATGCTCTAGCAGGACCCAAGCCTGTAAAAGGATCAGCGAGGGCTCTCTCATCAAGTGATCTGGTGTTACTACATGTGTCCAGTCCTACGACAGAAACTAAACTTAAATCGTAAATCGTGCAACAAGTAGTCAGGTATTCCAGGCACTCTGGATATCTCCCAAGGAGCAGACACCTTGCTCCAACATATATCTAAGCCAAAATGAGCTTGAATATTTCTCATCATGCTGCCATTTATCCCAGCCTGAGCCCTACCACCTAAATTTCCTATCTTTCTGGTGATACAGCCAGAAGTATTGTCTTCTTTAGGCCATGGGTACTGGGAATCATGAGGTCTATAGTGATGAGAGTAGTGGCTTCTTTGGAGTAATATATCTTGGTGCCAAACTAAACAACAGTGACGTGAATGTCATTCTACTCAGAGTGGGAGGAAGACCCAGTGCTAGGTCTGGGTTCTTGACACTATTTTCTTTAGATACTATAATAATGACATTAAAGCTGCTTTTCAAATTCATCTCATTGCACTGTTTGAAGCCTGACACAATATGGGGCCAATTGTGCATATCTTTACAACCTTATTATTTGTCTGATCTCGATGACAATTGCATGATAAGGCTATCCACAGTTGACCCCATTGAAGTGACAGCTATGGGATACAGTAAAGTGAATTCTATGCAGTTGCTGTGACATCTAAAGAACCTCTTATGTTCTTTAAATCAGTACCATTGATAAAACTACTTAAAATTACAGAAAATTACAGAAAGTACATTAATCGACACCAATATATCATCTTAATTTTAAAATGGATACTTACAGAATTTTGGAGAAATATATTATTGGAATAACTTGATTCTTTAATCTGAAAGTTTTAAAATCAAACAATAGAGAAATTTGAATATGGATAAAAATAATAGATAATTCCAAACTGCTTTCTTTTCTTCGTTAAAAGATTTTCAACTATTGTTTTTCACAGGGCTACTGTTTTCTTTCACCGGATAGGAAGAAAAAAGTAATGATATGCTTAACTTGTGCAAAGGCCAAAAGAGGAAAGGAAGAACTGAGAAAATTGTCCCCTGGCACTCTGTTCTTCTGTGCATCTGGTTCTGAAGAAGCAGATGATTTTTCCATGTGGCCCTTTAAGTGTCTTAATGTTAAGAAGGTATATTTTATAAAATTGTGGTTCACCATAATGAATCATTTTCTGACCTTCTCCTTTGAAGAGTTTTGAAATATTTGAAATCTACTCATGGAACTGGAGATCAAAATTAAATTTACAATTTTACTGGCTCGAGTAATGGTCTTTCTGGCAGTTAACAAGGGGTGCTATAATTTATCCATTTGACCTTCAGTATGTGGCAATGTCCTGAACATTAAGAATATAAAAGCTCTGTTGGATCACACTAAGCATAGTAGTCCAACATCCTGGCAAAACATCAACCAAAACTAATGCTTCTAAGAAGTCCACAAGCAGTGCATGAAGTCTTGCCTGTAGTTCATCCCAGTGGCAAACTTGAAGTTCCATTTCATTATGATGGCTATTCCTTATTAAATAGCTATTCTATGTCAATTCCATCAGTCCCCTTTGAATAACTGCTGTCCTTCACAGCTGATTTCCTCAAAAATCTTATGACACTTTAAAAATCCAGTAAGATGAAATTCAGCTGACAGTGGCTGTTAGGAACACAAATACTGATTGCCAGCATCACAAATATTACACACAAAGCTGGTTTTAAAGTTATATTGTAAAAAGAAATAAGAGGTCGAAGTTCACTTCGTGTGCCTGCCAATTGACTGGTCAGAAATTGAACGCTGGCTAGCTGTTGCTTGAGGATATTATAGTAGTAAAGCCCATTGCATGCTAGAATGTGCAATGGGCACTAGCTCAGAGGTTGGTGTGGGTTTTGTGCCTCACTTGGAAGCTAGCAACCCTAAGAGGAGGTCTCTCTGTGTACAACAGTCCTGTCCCAAGTCAGGATCTAGCAGACCTAGGAAATGTGGAACCTACATATATCAGGCAATCTTACCTCCTCTCTGCAATGCTTTCTTGACCTGAAATAGGCCAGGGGGTGCTATGCGGCTAGATGGGTGGCTGCTGATGCATTATACCCTGTAGAGGCCCCACTTCCAAACCTCAGGGAATATTTCCAGCCCATGGGTAGCCAACCTCCAGGTGGGGCCTTGAGATCTCCTGGAATTACCGCTCATCTCCAGGCAATAAAGATCAGCTCCCCAGGCAAAAATGGAGAAAGAACTCTGTAGTATTGTATTCCACTGAGGGTTAGGAATGCCAGGCTTCCAGATCTGGAAGTACAGCTGATCTCCAGGAAGTTAGTCTGAAGGAGAAAGATCTCCCCCTTCACACACACCCCTTCAAAAGGAATGCACATGGTCACCGATACCTCTGCATTGCTCTCAGAAGAGCAGTGGTGATGGCTGCCCCTTAACATGACACACACAGAGAGACAGATAGACAGTAGGCATTTTGAGGCATTTTGAGGCTTGACTTCCAATTCACAAAAAATGCTTTCAACTCTACTGTCACTAATCTCCAGGTGGGGCCTGGAGATTTATCAGAATGACAATTCATCTTCAGAATATATAGATCAGCTCCCCAGACAAAAAAAAAATGGCTTCTTTGGAGGGTGAACTCTAAGGCATTGTACCTTTTTGAAGCCCCATCTCTAAATCTCACTTTCATTGGCTTGGCTAGCACAATCTGTTGCTGATACCTACGGCTGGCAACTGCAATTCCTGTTGTTGTCCTCAAGGCCAAGTCATTGCCTAATAAAACACCTAGTCCCCCCTCCCAAAGTTTCACTGTCTACTGTCCTGTACAGCCTTTGTATGTAAAAAGGTAAAGGTATCCCCTGTGCAAGCACCGAGTCATGTCTGACTCTTGGGGTGACGCCCTCTAGCGTTTTCATTGCAGACTCAATACGGGGTGGTTTACCAGTGCCTTCCCCAGTCATTACTGTTTACCCCCCAGCAAGCTGGGTACTCATTTTACCGACCTCGGAAGGATGGAAGGCTGAGTCAACCTTGAGTTGGCTGCTGGGATTGAACTCCCAGCCTCATGGGCAGAGCTTTCAGACTGCATGTCTGCTGCCTTACCACTCTGCACCACAAGAGGCTCTTTTTATGCAAACTTCCTAGCTAATTCCACTTGAAATTCTGAGCCACATATTCCATTGATTTCATAGGACTTTCCTGGCAAATATTGATTTTTATTTACCAGACCAAGCTTAAACAAACTCACTTCAGCCCCTATGTCTCTCCAGACAGTTAGTTAGTTAGTTAGTTAGTTAGTTAGTTAGTTTCCTTCCTTCCTTCCTTCCTTCCTTCCTTCCTTCCTTCCTTCCTTCCTTCCTTCCTTCCTTCCTTCCTTCCTTCCTTCCTTCCTTCCTTCCTTCCTTCTCTGTAGCTCTCTGAAGATTCGAGGCCTACCTCATAGTTCTTGTGCAGATGAAACTGGATCCTGTTGTGAGGGTTCTTTTGCCTCCTGTTTCATCAGCACAACAGCCCTGTCCACCCAAAGCAGCCATTTCTGCCTGGGGAGCTGATCTTTATAGTCTGGAGATGAGCAGTAATTCCAGGAGATCTCCAGGCCTCACTGGGAGGCTGGCTACCCCTGGGTTGGAAATATTCCTTTAGATTTGAAAGTGGGGCTTCAAAAGGGTATAATGCCTCTGCAGTTACCCAGCCAGCTACATAGAGCCCCACTGGCCTATTTCAGATCAAGAAAAGGTTGCAGAGAGGAGGTTGCAATAGGTGTAGGTTAATGGTTTGGAATTCCACACTTGCTATGTGTCCTTCAGCCTGACTTGGGTCAGGACTGTTGTGCACAAAAAGACCTCTTAGAGTTGCCAGATGCCAAGTGAGGCACTAAACCTACACCAAACCATGAGCTAGTGCCTGTACTAGTTCTAAGATAAAAGCTAAATTAAAGGACTTTTTAACAAGTTTTGTATTGTTTTGAAAACACTTTTTAACATTCAAGTGGGTAGCCGTGTTTGGTCTGAAGTAGCACAACAAAATCAGAGTCCAATAGCACCTTTAAAACTCTTCCTCAATGCATGCACTCAAAAGCTCATGCCTTGAATAAATCTTTGTTGGTCTTAAAGGTGCTATTGGACTCTGATTTTGTAGTGCAATCTTAAGAATACTTTCCAGGGTGTAAATCCTTTTGAATAAAATGGGACCTATTTCTGACAAGACTTGCTCTCATAAGTATTAACTTTAAAGAAATGTTGATTCCGTTGTTTCATAATAATAAACTAATAAACTTGTAATTAATATAAGAAAAAACATTTTGATGATTATATGTCTTTATTCTAAATAAAATGAATGTTAAAATAATGTGACAATTTAGTAGCTGACTAGAAAATTGAAATCTCTTTCTAGCAATCCATGCTTAAACTAGGAAATAATGACACAGGATTTTGGGGATGAGGATTTTCACTAAGGTCTAAATGACAGAATGGAGTCCTAGGGCTCTTCTGACCCAGAGATAATCAATCAGCAGGGCTTCCAGTTGGCCATTTATTTAATTTTCTAATATTCATTTTAATTGCATGTATTTTGCTAACTACTCCTATAAACATTCAATCATAACCTCTTTAGTATATCATCATCCTTCCCATTTGTAATTGTCCAGTTCATAGAGGCACACGTGAAGTTCTTTTCATGTTTTGGTAAAGAGTAATCTCAAAAACCAGAAGTTCCTTTATTTTATTTCCTTTATTTCCTTTATTTCCTTTATTTTCAAGACTAATTTGTCCACATATGAAACTGAAGCTACATTGCATTATTTAGAAGAACTTCTAATATCTTTGAAAACAGAAACCTCATCACAAACTCTTTCAGGAAAGATGTCTCTAGCTGTGAACCAGAAAACAGTGAAAATAATTGCATACAGAAATGGAGCTGGTTACCGAAATGGGCAGTTAATCATTGCTAGTACATTCCCTATGGTGAGTAACTATCATCCAAAGAGATAATCATAATGTAGTTGACAAGGACAAGCAGCAGGTATCAATGACAGATAAAAACAACTAGAATCTCAAATCTGTATTCCTTCATCATATGAATATTTGACCTTGTTGCACATAATCAGTGTTTCAGGTCAGATCCAAAGGCTGTAAGATTGTGCCATGGATCCATTTTGTAACAGGAATAAGTGAAGACAAGTAGGCTGTCATTTTGACATAGGTTGATTGAAGAGAAAAAAGACACATGGCCATATTGATGCAGTGGCACTTGAGAGTGGTCATATGGTTCATTGGTGCCATGCTAATGAAAGGGATGCAGGACCAACTAGTTGCCTGAAAGAAAAGTATGGCATCAAGTTGCATCAAGAAAATGCCATCAAGTTGCAGCTCTCTCATAGTGACCCTGTAGGTCAGGGGTAGTCAACCTGTGGTCCTCCAGATGTTCATGGACTACAATTCATGGGAATTGTAGTCCATGGACATCTGGAGGACCACAGGTTGACTACCCCTACTGTAGGTCACTATGAATGAGTGACCTACAGGGTCAGTATGAGAGTCTCGACCATAGTGCCCATGATTGTCATGGCACCCGCCAACACCATTCCTGTCAGCCATTTCAGCCATTATTAGATTTTAGAAAGTAGGTGGAGCCAAGGAGGGCTTTTGCCCAGAAGGGCTTCCAATTAGCCATTGGAGATCTAACTGACTGTACAGATTTTTAAGCTGTGCTTTGGCAGCAACTGTCCCCACAACTCAAGGACTTTAGTGTATGACTAATTATAACATGTGTGTATGCATGAAAATATTTTAAAACATGCTCAGTTTAAAAAGGCATCCTGTTAAACAGAGATTCTGCCTGAAATTTTGAATAGTTGCTTAGAGTTATGCATGACATTCTCTAACATTTTGTTGTCGGATCTGCCTCCTGTGATGTCAGTTTTGTGGTTGTGCCTACCACCTTTTATCAGAATTCCAAAGCACCCTCATGCTCAAAAATGTTGGAGACTTCTGCTGCAGGGTTTTCAAGCCAAGAAATGGTCAGAGGTTTGCTTGCTTTTGTATTGCAACCCTGGATTTATTTGGTGGTGACCCTTCCAAGTACTAACCAGGAATAACCCTGCTTGGCTTCTAGAATCTGACAGGCTAGCCTCTTTAGTTTCTGGTGATAGAAAGTGCTGTCAAGTCATGGATGACTTCAATTTCCCAGATGTGTGCTGGGAAACAAACTCTGCAAAGCGTCCTCAGTCATGCAACTTTCTGACCTGCCTGGCTGACAATTTCATTTATCAAATGGTAGATGAACCCACAAGAGGTTCAGCCATACTGGACTTAATACTGACCAACAGGCAAGAGTTGATGGATGAGGTGAAGGAGGTGGGGACCCTAGGGGGAAGTGTCCATGTCCTCATAGAATTCGTTTTGAGATGGGGAGGCAAGGAAGCTTGTAGCCAGACGCGGATGTTGGATTTTCATAGGGCAAACTTTAATAAACTCAGAGACATGATGAGTGTCATACCATGGACGAGAATGCTGGAAGGGACGGGAGCATGTGAAGGATGGGCACTACTCAAACAAGAGCTATTGCATGCTCAATCAATGACTATCCCAGAAAGACGAAAACACTGCAGGAGCTCTAAGAAGCCTATTTTGATGAACAGAGAACTTCAAGAGGAACTAAGAAAGAAAAGGCAAATGTTCAGGAAATGGAGGGAAGGACAGAGCTCTCAAGAAGAGTATCTACAGGTTACTAGGCACTGTAGATCAATCATCAGAAAGGCCAAAGCTGAGAGTGAGCTAAGATTGGCTAGGGAAGCCCACTGTAACAAGAAAAGATTTTTCAGTTATGTGAGGAGCAAACGTAAAGTAAAGGAGGCAATAGGCCCACTGTTGGGTGCGGGTGGACAAACTCTAACGGAGGATGCAGAGAAAGCAGAAAGGCTCAGCACCAATTTTACATCTGTTTTTTTCCCACAGGTCAAAGGGTTTAGGCACATCTAGAGATGGCATTAGCCAAGAGATAGTGTCTGGGTGGCAGGTTGACATGGACAGAGAGGTTGTTGAGAGGCATTTAGCTGCACTAGATGAGTTAAAATCCCCTGGGCCGGATGAAATGCACCCGAGAGTGTTCAAAGAACTTTCCAGAGAACTTGCACAACCCTTGTCCATCATCTTTGGAACCTTTTTAAGGACTGGAGATGTCCTGGAGGACTGGAAGAGAGCAAACGTTATTCCGATCTTCAAATAAAGGAGGAAGGATGACCCGGGAAACTACAGACCAGTGAGTCTGACCTCTGTTGTGGGGAAGATAACGGAGCAGTTATTAAAGGGAGTGATCTGCAAACATCTGGAGGACAATTTGGTGATCCAAGGAAGTCAGCATGGATTTGTCTCCAACAGGTCCTGTCAGACCAACACGGTTTCCTTTTTTGACCAAGTTACAGGTTTGCTGGATCGTGGAAATTCGGTTGATGTCGTTTATTTGGATTTTAGTAAAGCTTTTGATAAGGTTCCCCATGATGTTCCGATGGATAAATTGAAGGACTGCAATCTGGATTTTCAGATAGTTGGGTGGATAGGGAATTGGTTAAAGAACCGCACTCAAAGAATTGTTGTCAATGGTGTTTCATCAGACTGGAGGGAGGTGAGCAGCGGGGTACCTCAGGGCTCGGTGCTTGGTCCGGTACTTTTAAACATATTTATTAATGATCTAGATGAGGGGGTGGAAGGACTACTCATCAAGTTTGTAGATAACACCAAATTGGCAAACACTCCAGAAGATAGAGACAGAGTTCAACGAGATCTGAACACAATGGAAAAATGGACAAATGAGAACAAGATGCAATGGCATAAAGACTAGATTTAAAGCCCATTGTATGTTTAAATACAATGGGCGCTAGAACGGGAAGATTAGAGAGTGCCCGTGGTGGCAGGGTGTTAGTGGTGTTAGGGCAGAATGGATGGGAGAGTTTAAGAAAGTAAGTGTAAGAAAACTGTCTTCCTTGTTCTTTCTCTCTTGTATGTCTCTGGCTGTGTCTCTGTGTTTTTATCTCTCAATCTCCCTCGCTCTCTGCTTCGCGGCTCCTGATTGGTCCTCTCCTCCCTGACAGGGCTTACTCTTTTATTTAGTCCGTGGCGCCCGGCGGGCGCCACGGGACGTTTAAAGATAAGTGTAAAGTTCTGCATCTGGGTCAGAAAAATAAAAAGCATGCCTACTGGATGGGGGATATGCTTCTAGGTAACACTGTGTGTGAACGAGACCTTGGGGTACTTGTGGATTGTAAACTAAACATGAGCAGGCAGTGTGATGCAGCGGTAAAAAAGGCGAATGCCATTTTGGGCTATATCAACAGGGGCATCACATCAAAATCACAAGATGTCATAGTCCCATTGTATACGGCACTGGTCAGACCACACCTGGAGTACTGTGTGCATTTCTGGAGGCCTCACTTCAAAAAGGACGTAGATAAAATTGAAAGGGTACAGAGGAGAGTGACGAGGATGATCTGGGGTCAAGGGACCAAGCCCTCTGAAGATAGGTTGAGGGACTTGGGAATGTTCAGCCTGGAGAAAAGGAGGCTGAGAGGGGACATGATAACCCTCTTTAAGTATTTGAAAGGTTGTCATTTGGAGGAGGGCAGGATGCTGTTCCCATTGGCTGCAGAGGAAAGGACATGCAGTAATAGGTTTAAACTACAAGTACAACAATATAGGCTAGATGTCAGGAAAAAAATGTTCACAGTCAGAGTAGTTCAGCAGTGGAATAGGCTGCCTAAGGAGGTGGTGAGCTCCCCCTCACTGGCAGTCTTCAAGCAAAGATTGGATACACACTTTTCTTGGATGCTTTAGGATGCTTTGGGCTGATCCTGAGTTGAGCAGGGGGTTGGACTAGATGGCTTGTATGGCACCTTCCAACTCTGTGATTCTATGATTCTAAGTCACAGCCAATCTATAGTGACCTTGTAGGGTTTTCAAGGCCAAAGACATTCAGAGGTGGTTTGCTATTGCCCTCCTTTCTATATCCATCCTGGACTTCCTTGATCATCTCCAATCCAAATACTCACCAGGGCTGAACTTGCTTTGCTTCTGAGATCTGATGAGATTGGCCCAGGCCATCCAGGTCAGGTCTGGTTTCTACATCACATCAAACTGGGCACTGTGACTGAAATCAGCAGTTGACTTATCAAGGTGAGGAAGAATGAAGTGACCTCCTTAGCAAGCAGTTTTTCAGTGCCATAGAGATTGATAAATTGTCATAGAGTGGCGGATGGTTTTTAAAATTATTATTGAAAGTGAAGGGAGTGACATTTCATTTTTTCCTCAGGTATCAAGATATTTGTGGCAGGTTCTGTGATGTATTCCCTACTAAATGCAGAAAATCTGCATCATTGAAGGTGAAGGGAGTGTCATATCTTTTTTTTTTTTGCAGGTGCCAGGATATCGTAACAGGTCCTCTGATACATTCCCTACTAGATGTAGAAAATCTCACATCATCGCTTGAAAACTAGATGTAAACACAGGCCATTTAATTTTCTTTAGTCATTTCTTGCTGTGTTCTGGAATTTGTATTTGGATGAAGTTTAGGTTCCTCAGAGAAAGGTTCCTGTTTTGGGAGATGTGCACAACCAAACAACCAATCCTGAGGATCAACATAATGTATGGGATTTGACATTTTTGCAAATCTTGCAATAACAATAACCTCCATGGTTGAAATCCAGAGTTTAGTCTGTGGCAGCGAAAAATAAACAGCAATATTGTAATACCTGAAAAACTAGCAATATTTCTCACATAGGTTTTTATGGACATCAGCACATGTTTTCCAGATACTGTGAAAGGATCCTTATATCTGGTTTTTGGCAAGCTTTGATTACATATTATTAACTCCCCCCTCCTTTTCCCCCCTTTAGCTTCTGTCTTTATGTACAAAACAACTGGAACTCTACAGGGCAGCTTGTAGACTGTACACCAGCAAGGGAACATTAATCCTTACACTGCAAGATTTGATCATGTGGGCTGTAAATGATTTTTTTAGGAAGCAGGAATCTAAAGAAGCAGAAGAATGTGCCATTTCTGTTCCTGGTCCTAAAGGAAATGTATCTGTGTTGTTTGCAAAAGGTATAATATCTCAACAAGTTCCAATTTAATGTGCATTTAACTGGTATGTAAATTATCTTACTTTACAGAGCCTACCTTTTTTTTAGTACCAACGCTGGAGGGAGGATTTTTGCTGGTTTGCTAGCAATAAATATAGAAATCTATTGCTTTCTTTTCTCATTTTCATGAAAAAATAATGCTTCCTTAGGGGGGAAAGATAAATGCTACTACATTGTATTGGAACATGTTTAATTATTTTCATTTTGTTTTAGAATGCTTCTGAAGGTTCTAATTACTTTAGTTATTGGTACAATACATGTTATCATGAATCATTTAATGGACCAAAAATGCATAACACAAACATAAACACATAGAGAATCAAAACATTTATTTTGACACACAAACTGTTACAATTCATTAGGCTCCAGGCTCCCGTCAATAACTGGAGAACACTTTCTCCTGCAGTGTCATGTCTGAGAAAGAGCGGCCGCAAATTAACACGACCGCCATTGAAGCCACAGCGTGTGGGGCGGGATAGCACTCTAAGGGAGCTCCAGGGATGGGCGACACTGAAGCGGCATAGATGTGCTGTGTCAGTAAGGGGACAGAGCGTGGGTGGTGTCTTTATATGGCGCCACATGCTCGGCAGCCAGCCTCTTCTCCCTGGCCAGCCAAGCGAGCTGCTTCCCACCTGCCCACCCTACCTTTAATGTGGTATTTGGAGTGTTGTGCTGATTGGGGTTTCTGTGTTTGTGGAGTGAAATGTTACATGTTGTCACAGCTGGCAGAGAATAAGGGGAAAGAGCCTAACCATGGAAGGGGAGCTTAGGAAATGGGAAGGCTTCCCAATATGGGGGGCCTCAGAAAGACCCAGAAATTTTGTGTGAGGCCAATCCGGCTGGGAAGGCCCAAAATCACTCGCAGGTACAGGTGGCCTGGAATGGGGCTGAGGGAGCTTTACGCCTCCTAAGGCATTTCAGGCTACCTTTGTAAGGCACTCCAGGTAGCAAGGATCCCATCGCCCAGCAGGGGTCTGGGACGGGATACCCAGGCTGCTGCCAGGAGGAAAAGGTCAGATGACCTTTGGTTATTGGGTTAGGCTCCTGTTCCCCTTAGTGGGACAACACTTTGATGTTGATTTGTTATAAAATGAAAGCTGTAACCTGTTTGCCAAACGTTGGAAAGTGTGAGTGTCATCCTTAAGCCCAACTGTATGCCTACAAGTCAAAAACTCCATTTAGCTAGTGTTTGCTTGGAGTGATTTATCAAATATAGTTGGCCAAAAAGATCTCATCCGAACTGTTTTATTCCATCTCTCTCAACTATTTCCTTAGCAACATGTTAGCCTACAAGAAGCCTCTCATTATATTTGCTGGTACTTTGTATTCAGCTTCTTACAAAGCTTCCAGATCCTTACCCCATCCGTTCAAAACTTAAAAGGCAGGAAACGTCTAAAAGCCAGGCTTAATCATCAGTTCAGCAGAAGGCTAGTTCAACAAAAGGCTAGTTCTGTTTGAAGACTAGTAAATATAGTTAATACCTATTTTATAAATAAACTTAATTCCTGATATTTAATGGAGTTACTTTGTATGACATATAGAACCTAAAGTTGTCAGCAGGGGACAGGATAACAATGGCAAGATTAAGGTGAGAAATAGTATGGAAAACACTAACATGAAAGTATGTTAAGGGAGCTAAGTATGAGACTACGGATCTGGTTCTGTGGTTCATTTGGCTCCAGTAACGCAGTTCATATGATAAGTTTAACACATAGGAATAAAAGTCACCTGCTGTTTTCACACTGTTACCCAATATTTGTGTAGTTAGGAACTAAAGTGAGCTGTGAATGAAACTGTTTATTTCCTTGATGTATGCCCTATCGCTCTCCCCAACAAGGACTCAAATTAGTGTATATTGTTCTCCTCTCCTGCATTTTATTCTCACAACAGCCCTCTGAGGTAGGCTAGGCTGAGAGTATGGGAATGGCCAAGTTCTCCCAGTGAACTTCCATTGCAGAGCGGGAATTTGAACCTGGGTCTCTCCTATCCTGGTCTGCCACTGTAACCATACACTGACTATCTCAATGCAAAGTTACTCTAGTCTAAACCTGCTGGTCAAAGAGCTTAGACTGAAGTTGCACAGGGCTACCCTGTAATTCTCCAGTGTATGATTGTAAACCAAGAGCCAGCTTGGTGTAATGGTTAGGAGTGCCGACTTTGATTCCCCGCTCCCCCGCATGCAGCCAGCTGGGTGACCTTGGGCTCGCCACAGCACTGATAAAGCTGTTCTGACCGAGCAGTGCTATCAGGGCTCTCTCAACCTCACCCACCCCACAGGGTGTCTGTTGTGGGTAGAGCAAAGGGAAGGTGAATGTAAGCCGCTTTGAGCCTCCTTTGGGTAGAGAAAAGTGGCATATAAGAACCAACTCTTCTTCTTCTTAAATACAGTACTACTTGAAAGGGGTGGGACAGCCATATGATGACACTGAATCAGTTAAAAGATAAAACTATGCCATTTTTTCTCTGTCTATACCAAGATAATCCAGCAGAGGAAATGAACATCAAGTGTGCATCATCAGTGATGACTCCAGATAGTTTGATTGATGATCATTTGCTTAGCATCATTATAAGAAATCCTATTGAGGTTTGGGTTTCCAGTGGAGAACCTTTTCTGCCTTTGAATAGTAAGTTATGGAAGAAAATATTTTGTTGTTTCATGGCATTATCTAAGCACAAACATTTCTATGCTGCTACAATATAAAATGTAAATATTTTAATACATTTTGTTAAGTTTCAGAGAGGTACATTTAGTTTCCATTTGATCCTTTTGAGTGGCAGGCTTCATGCCAACTTACAAAGAGTCTTGATGTGCAACATGTGTAGCTGCCATTCAAGAAACACAAATCCAAAGCTGCTCCAGGCAAGCAGAGGTGATCTCGTAGGTCTTGTTCGTGCTTCTATGGAGTGCTGTCAAGTTGTGGCTGACTTATGGCAACCCTGTAGAGTTTTCAAGGCAAGAGAGATTTAGAGGGGGCTTTGCCATTGCCTTCCTCTGCATCGGGGCCCTGGACCTCCTTGGTCACCTCCCATCCAAATGCTAACCAGGGCCAACCCTGCTTACTCCAGATAGGATAAGATCAGAGTAGCCTGGGCTATAGTTCTTAGCATCTACAAAAATGCTGCGAATGCCAACAATTGGCCTTTATCAACAGGTTATGTAAAATCAACAGTCCTGTCTCAGTGATGGGATCACTAGGATGACTAGAATCTGCTACCTTCAGTGTGCCTATCATTGTAGCCATTGCCTGTGAGTGCGGAATGTTCCGATGGTGCTGCTCAGCTTTTTCATGCCATGCAAGATTCTACATACGCATTCTTAAGCTCTACAGTCTTTCAGGTTCTTGTGGGAATGCTTACCTTTTAATTACATGTTTATAATTGAATTTGTTTAGCTTGCTAACAGTATAGAATGCTTTAAAAACTATTTGCTGAAATAGATCCAATTATGCTTACCGCTAATCTTTACAGGTTCTGCAGTACAAAATGGCTTTAAAAGTAACTAAGTAGTAGAAATAATGTGCATTTTTTATTACAGCTTTGCAAAAGGCAGAAAGGCAAGAACGACAAAACTGGCTGGAAAAGGATAAAATTCTTGCAAACTTAGATGCAATGAAACACAAAATGAGACAACTACAAGGTTTGTATCCCAGTGCAAATAGAATTCACTTATTGTCACTTTTATTTTCTTTTACTATACTCAGACGCACACACACAACTGGAGTGGGGACCACAAAGACTTGCTGGGGCATCCATTCTTCTCCTCCACACACTTTCCTCTTTCCCTTCCTTGAAAACACCATAACCTCTTACCTTTTCGTGGTTCCCTCACTCCTTCCCACCCACCAGCCAAACTACTTTGATCCAATTATGCTAGCTGATAATCTTTACAGGTTCCACAGTACAAAATCCCTCCACTTTTATTATTCCTAGTTTCCTTTCCCCAGGCAGCTTCTCCCTGGGAAAAGTCTGGCTGTGTTGCTCAGTGCTGGTGATTGGGCAAGATTCGTTGTATGGTGGAGATCTTACAAATGCTTATCCTCCTGGCTTGGACCCAATGAATCCTCTCCCAAAGACGAAAAAAGCCCTGGAAAGGGCCCTGCCCTTGCCCCTACATTTTATAAACAGAAATCAAAGCCATCTAGCAACAGCCCCAGTCCTTTTATTACTTTGGGGGTTAGGAACACACACACTGGTGTTTTTTTGTTTTGTTTTGTTTTTTGTTTAGATTTCAGAATTTTCTACAAACCTGGGTTTTTTCCCCCCAGGTTTGTATAAAGATCTGCCTTTCATGGCTCCGGTCTCTGAATTTAAATATCCACAAACTTGGCCATGTTGAGAATTAGATAACTATTTCTGCAAAGAGGGGTAGAACACACATGGCCTCCTGCTTGCAAACACAGGATGGTAAACTTCGTGTTTGCAGCCCTCCTCATGGAAAATAACTCCCATGTTTTTCTTCTGCCCCGTCATGGCTTTTTGCCTCCTGACAAGGATGCAAGGGTGGAGTTTATAGCATTACCCATTTCTGAGGTCCCTTCCCTTCTCAAATTCCACCATCCCCAGGTTCTCCCCACCAAAATAATTCTAAGAATTTCCTAATCTCTTTCCCTCCTCTTGGCATTCTCCATATCTCATCAA
The DNA here is from genome assembly GCF_049243985.1 of Paroedura picta. Taxonomy (NCBI): domain Eukaryota; kingdom Metazoa; phylum Chordata; class Lepidosauria; order Squamata; family Gekkonidae; genus Paroedura; species Paroedura picta. Next base: position 103,565,342 of record NC_135370.1, read on the forward strand.
CCCACTTCTTATTTGCCTCCCATCTTCAGCTTTATTTAGTCTTTATTTCATTTATATCCCACATTTCTCCACAGTGGAGACCAAAGCAACTTACATTATTCTCTTCTCCTTTGTATCTACACAACAACTCTGTGAGACAGGTTGGGCTGAAAATATGTCACTGGTCCAGTGAGCTGCCACAGCAAGATGGGGATCTGAACCTGGGACTTGTAGACCCTAATGTGAAGCTCTAACTGCTACACCATACAGGCTTTTATAGGATGGCTACTGTTGACAAGTAAAAAGCAACCAGGCCTACTTATGTCATGCAAATTAAGTGGCATCAAGTCACTCAAAGGTTGCTGCCAGACTTAGGGTTTCCAGCCTCCAAGAGGCACCTGGAAATCCCCAGAATTTCAGCTGAACTCCAGACATGTGTCCTGCTGGAGAAAATGACTGCTTTGGAGTGTAGACTCTGCGGCTACCATGCAGAGACCCCTTCCCTCTCCTCTCTTCATCACAGAATCTCCAGGAATCTTCCAGCATCCAGCATGCAACCCTTGCCAGACCTGGCACCAATGTACTCTCATTCAAAGGCCAAAATAAGGCTGGAAAGGGCCCTCCCTCCTCCCCCTATCTTTTACTGAGAGAGCCAAGCTTGGAATGTTTGGTTGCCTAGTAACAGTCACTGAGGGAACCCATAGCTTAAAGCTACATGTGCTCCTTTTATCATTTTTATGCTCCCAGGGTTTTTTTAGATTTCACATTTCATATTTGTAGAAAGATCTGTGTTGCTTGTTCATAGCTTCAGTCACTGGATTTAAGTATTAGAATATAAATTGTTTAAAGATTATATTGATGGTTACTTTTATTACAGATATGCTCTTCACCTTCAATTGTTTCCAATCTGAAACATTAAATTCAAAGTGCTGGTGATTCCCCTCCCTGAGATTTAATATGGCATGGGGATTCCCACTCCAGTGCTGGACATTCCATTTTATACACTGGCTTTGAAACACCAAAAATTTCCACTGATGGAAGGAATTTGTGTCAACAGAATGTACTTTCCTTGCTTGTTCTCCTGTTACACCCCCAAATATACCCATTAATTCTGTTTCTGGGAGAAAGGGGACCCCTATGAACAGGATGAGTTATAGTCACTGGTTTGTGAAAGGAGGTCAAAAAGTCCAACAACCAGAAGGATATCATTTTCCATGCTTGTTCTGAAGTCTTCCCACTGCACGCATGCATGCATGCACTCACGTGCACACACACGCACACCCACACACACAGGCAGATTCTCTGGAGCAACCAAGAATATAGTGATGGTGGGAGTGGCGTATAGAAGTGCTTTTTACTTACACAACGGACATTTTGAGTCCCATTCTCAGTGAATACATGGAATTTTATTAGTACAGGAAATTCAAGACATTTTCGGTGTTCATTTGACCTTTTTTCACTTTTGTCTATGACTGAATTAAAGGAAAATACCTTCAAATAAGATGCATTGAAAATAACAGTCTAGGCCGTCCTTTCTTTAGGGCGTCGCAGAACAAAATTTCAGCCAGCTAGTATGGTGCCCACTAAGAGTCCCCTACAGCCTGTGGTAGTAGAAGGGGGCTGGACTGAAGAAACCGAAGAAGAAATGAAGCTCATGGAAAATATCCTACATACAGAGGTATGGGCTTGGGCTTGTAAAATCTAAATATATTTTTAACATGAAATCTATTGTAAGCTGCTGAATCCAGTTCTTATCACAACTGTAGTTCCAGTGCTAAAGAGCAAGGTTAGAGGGGAATGAAGAAATAAGAGCATCATTTTATCCAAACGTTTTTATTTATTTATTATATTTATATACCGCCCTCCCCAGAGGCTCAGGGCGGTTTACATAAAACGTAGAAAACAATACAAGAAACAATCCAAAGTTTTGGCTTCCATGTTTCCCTTCCCCAAATACCTCCTAGTTTCAGTAGAAATCAAGATCTGTTTTAGCACTACTAATTATTAATTGGCCCTATTGATTGCATATCTGCTGAGTCACCTTCTCTTAACTCCTCCTCTATCTGATGCTCTTGAATTCTATCCCAGACAGCTAAGGACTAGAATAATGGCCTAATAGAGATTTTTTAAAATAGTGCTTTAATGTCATTAATTTTCCAGTTTAAATTAGCTATGGCAACTAAATTAAAGTACATATCTATTCATTTTGGGGTTTGATTCATTTACAACTGACTACATGTCCCTTAAGAGCCCTTTGTGGTGCAGAGTGGTAAGGCAGCAGACATGCAGTCTGAAAGCTCTGCCCATGAGGCTGGGAGTTCAATCCCAGCAGCTGGCTCAAGGTTGACTCGGCCTTCCACCCTTCCTAGGTCAGTAAAATGAGTACCCGGCTTGCTTCTGGGAGGTAAACAGTAATGACTGGGGAAGGCACTGGCAAACCACCCCGTATTGAGTCTGCCATGAAAACGCTAGAGGGTGACCCCAAGGGTCAGACTTGCACAGGGGATACCTTTATCTTTACTTTACATGTCCCTTAAACCAATTAGCATTTTTGAAACTGGAGTCCAGTTCCTTCAAGGAGTCCATGAACCCTTTGTAAAGTCATCTCTTCTCATGCTCATCTGGCTGATGTGAACTAGGAGCCTGGTCACTTTTCTAGGAATGGGCTAGAAATATGGGCTAGAAATGTCTCAGAGGGACAAAAATGGCTTCTCTGTTGACAGGAGCTCATAAAGTCACTGTTATGCACACTCACTTTAGAGCCTAGTCAAAAAGGCATTGGTTGCCAAAATCCAATAATCTTAGAAACTGTAACTGGCAAAGTAGTACCAAGAAAGTGCAGGTTTCATATAGATATACCATCATTATAGTTATTTCAGGATTAAAATAAGACTAATTTCCATTCTATTTTCCAATGCAAAGGATTTCACCATACAAACAGATTGTGGACCAAAACATCTTCCAAGGACCCTATTGGAAGAAGAGACTCTTAAGATGAAGAAAGTCTTCTTAGGTTGAAGGACCGCTTGTCTCAGTGGAGTGGTTGGATATGTGTAGGATTCTCCCCAGAGAAATGCCACGCTGTATTGATAGTCAAAAACAACCAATGATTGTTTTCAGTAGACTGCTAGGGAGGAGATGAAGGTTCATGTGTCCATGAATATTTTTATAACAAAATGGAGGTCACCTAGATTGCTAAAGTTTGAGAACTACTGCTGTAAATCATGCTTAGTTACATTAACAAATGCTGCTGTATTTATTATATTTCCAGGCATTATAAACATATTCCATGGTGAATTCTTCCCCCCCAAAAAAACTTATTTCTATTTTGCTAGATGTAACTGATTGCTTGGAATTAATCACACATTCCAATTTCATGATTTTGGGATTAATTTTAGGTGCACCTTTCAGAGATTCAAGCATTCCAGTTCAAAAGAACTTCTCCTAAACTACTTTCAAAAATTCACAGAAGTGTGTACATTCAGCCTACAACCAAAAGGGTATGGGTTTACATGAATGGATATAGACCAGAGCAAGGAATTCATGCCTGGGGAAAAACAATGGCAGAGGTAAAGATAAAGCAGAAAAACCTTTTTCCAAATAGTTCCTTACTGCTGTTGACTAGATTAAGCCCAGTTCCTGCATATTTGACTCTGGGATTGCATTAGTAAACCAAGCTCCATATCTAAATACATCCCTTCCTAATAGTTTGACTTATGGAAAGGGGAGGCAATTTGCACTGATTCCCCCCTTCTGCAACAGACCTCCAACTTCCCATATGCTGTTCCTGCAGGGCTCTTGTCCCCCAGAAGCAGCATACCAGGAGGGGGGCATTTGGGGCTCCAGCAGCAGGAGGGAAGTGAGAAAGGTTTCACTTCAATGATAATGCTTCATCATCATGGTTGTATGAACAAAATAGTATCTAAAGGAAATTAAGGTGCAGCAAATTTGATTTTGATTATGAGCTATTAATCTAAAACCTACAAGATTCTTCTTTGGCCCATTATAAAGAAGATAGCGCCGATACAACCTAATTCCTCTTATATCTATATCAAAGAGCACTGCGCTCTACCAACACCAACAACCTTGTGCATGTCTGTTTGTGCGTGTGTGACATTTTCCTTATAATTAAATGCAGTAGATATGTGCTTTCTCTTGAGGATGATAAAGTGGAAGTCAGTATTTTCTAGTTTGAAATATGTACTCGCAAACCAACATGGAATACTGAAAACTTAACCAATGTTTCCATTTTAGCTACTTGATAGCTGCACAATGCAACTAAAATTGCCACAGCCTGCAAAGATACTATACACACCTCATGGTGACCAACTGCAATCATGGGATGAAATAGAAAGAGACATGGTACTTTGTGTTTCCACAGGACAGCCCTTTATAAGCAGAAAAGGTAATTTAACACTGCTTCAGCTAAATTCTTGCAAATATCCAGTGGCAGATCGGTCATTAATACTGCCAGAAAAACAAGGCTACCCCATGCTAGGGCCACCCTGGCACAAAAAGGGGAGAGAACTGCTGTGAGCCAGCAGTCAAACCCAGGTAGAGACAGAGTCACCTGGCCTGATTGGCTATCCACAGCATCAGGAAAGAAGCACCTGACCCATCCCTATTTATTCCAAATATGCCAAAATATGTGATGCTTTGCTGACTGGCTATGCTGTTTCTCCCTGTTTTAGGGATGGAGTTGGGCTGGAAGGAGGGGGGTGCAACTGGCTCAGGCACTTTTCCAGGCTCTTTTTTCCCTCCCATTCCATGTGCAAATGCCAACAAATGCACTAAATAGTGTTGTTTTTGCATATACCCTGCATGCAAGTTCTAAAGCATTGTGGTAATGGTGGTGATGTTAGCCCTGTTCTGTATCATTGAAGTTAGTTTTGCTCCTGGAAGTCCAATTGGTATAGTTATGGATGACTTTGCCTCAACATGATTCAAAATGGACCCAATCAGAATAAATGATTTTAAGACAATTCTGAAATAAATTTTAAATATTAAATTTTTATATTTAATATTTTAAGAGAATGTATTATTGGTCTTTCTGTCATGACTAGCCTGTCAACTGAGTACTAGTTTTTGTTGGAAAACACAAGATCTGTAGTGTGCATGATTCAAAAACATATGAAGAGTGTCCTACAGTGGGCATCTGAGGAGATGTGTATTTAGCATAGATAAGGAACTTCCTGATATTTTTTCAAATATTCTCCTTCTATGTCCTGATTAAGAGCCTCTTGTGGCGCAGAGTGGTAAGGCAGCCATCTGAAAACTTTGCCCATGAGGCTGGGAGATCAATCCCAGCAGCCAGCTCAAGGTTGACTCAGCCTTCCATCCTTCTGAGGTCGGTAAAATGAGTACCCAGCTTGCTGGGGGGTAAACGGTAATGACTGGGGAAGGCACTGGCAAACCACCCCGTATTGAGTCTGCCATGAAAATGCTAGAGGGCATCACCCCAAGGGTCAGACATGACTCGGTGCTTGCACAGGGGATACCTTTACCTTTACCTTATGTCCTGATTGGCTCTTTTGGAGACTTCCTGCTTCTTTGAGTATAGTTCCTCTCTGTTTGCGTCCAGAGCAGAACAGTTTTCTCTCTCCTCTTTCTATATGAAGTTGTTTCTCTGCATTGTAACATTATTCTTTTAAGCAGCTTGGTGAATTGCTTATCTCCTGCATATTTAAACTCTGACAAGAGTTTTGGTGTATTGGATTCCTTTGACCAGAAAGGCAGAGTTGTCAGATCTTCCTGGCTACCATAGAGTTTCCAGTGATTTCTAGAGTAATGTGAAGCCACTACTGGGTTTTCTATGAAAGTGATATCATTTCAAGCACAATCCTCCCCCCCCCCCGAATTTCCTGGGTGGCAGCTAGAAATGCTAGCTCTGGACCAGGAAATATCTGGAGGTGTTGAGAGTGGAGCCTAGAAGGACAGAGTTTGGGGAGGGAGGCACTTCAGTGGGGTATAATGCCTTAAAAACTACCTCCCAAAGAAGTCTAAGCCTCCCAACATGGCCATTTTATTCAGATAAACTGATTTCTGTTGCCTGAGATGTTGTAATTCAAGGAAATTTTCAGCTACCACCTGGAAGTAAACATTTCTAAATAAATATTAAAAAATCATAGTCCAGAGGAGTCGACTGAAGATAGCGCCGTAACAACTGGGCTTCTGTCCGGCTCTTAAGCCATGCTGAGGGTCAGGAGCAACCGCACCTGGCTGACCTGAGCAGATACGCAAATCTGCTCGCCGGTCGCCCCAGGAACCGGATCGGCATCCTGAGGGTCCTACAGATCCGTGGGGAGGTAGGGAGACCGAGCTCTCCGGATCAACAGCAGCGTGTGCTCAAGGTCACGATGGCGCCCTTGTCGTAAATAACTTTCTAAGCCTGAAACGACCAGATGACCTACATCCCTCCCAGATCATCTTTTACCAGACTGACAGGAGCTGAAGTTTACAACAGTAAGGATTGAAAATTTTCTGGCTTTTCCTTTTCTTTCCCCACAAGCTCTTCCCCCCCCTCCTCAACCAATTTACAAGTGAATTCCTTCTTTCGTCGAGTGAGAGGCTCCCAGCTAATTATACCCACTAACCAAACAAAGAGAGTGCTCAAGAGAAGAGAGACTTTAAAGTTTTGTTGGAGAGAGTTCAGTGGGGGACGCTGACTTGATACGGAGATCGACAAACTGATAATTTGGGATCGCTCGTGCTCCCGCGAGACCACACAAGACTTTCTGTTTATAGTTTGTGACTGCCTCGAACTATGGAAAAATTAACTAAGGCACATCTTTTCCATTTGTTATGCGAAGGAAACTCAAAGATACTGAAAGCAGTCAATAAGGTGGAAAAGGAAATTCGAGGGATTAAGGGGGAGCTTTCGGACGGAGCCGACGGTCTGGAGAGAGCAGCTGACACAGCTCAGCCAACAAAACTTCAAACGAGAATTCAATGTTTGGAAGTTAATCAACAGGAGGGGGAGAGAGCTAGGGACGTAAAAATTCAAAGCACCTTGGAAGAACGTGGGAAAACAGATTTAAGGAAGGAAAGCACCGAAAACCTGGAAGTCTATTCAGAGCAGGAAGTGATTTGGATCAGCAAAATAAAAAGAGTCTATTCAAAGGCGACAGCACGCAGGAAGCTTTCAGGAGATATCACTGTGCGACCAGAGGAAGAGATCAAGATTGATAAAGTATACAGAGCCTACTTAAAGGCGACTGCAAGCAAGAATCAAGTAAGAGACTTCTTTGGCCCTGACAGAAGAACAATCAGAAATACTCTACTATGGAAAAAAACACAATTTCATTTTCTGCGACCACCTGAAGGATGAGTTGAACAGTGGAATATTCTCCTGGTTTCCTGTGGGGAAGACAGCAGCAGTAACTTTTAGGACAGGACCAATATATGATGGGAACTGACTTTATATCATCTAAGACAATAATAGAATATATTCTTATAATAGATTATACTCTCATATGTATCAACAACTATTCTGCTAAGAAAGGTGGTAATAACTTCTAGATCAGGATCAATATGTGATGGGAACTGAATATGTATGCCAATATGTATGCTAAAAGAGGATGACAAACTATACTTCATATGTATTAACAAGACTGCAGCAGTAACTCTTAGGTCAGGGCCAATTTATGAAGAGGACTGACCTTATATCACTTAAGATAATAACAGAAAACATTCTTATAACAGATCATATTCTCATATGTACTAACAATCATTTTACTAAGAAAAATGGTAAAAACTTCTAGATTAGGAATAATATGTGATGGGAACTGAATATGTATGTTAAAAGAGAATGGCAAACCATATCAGCTGGTCGCTTTTTTTTCCTCTTACTTTTCTGTAAATGCTTCATATAATAATAAATAATAAAATTATTAAAAAAAAATCATAGTCCATTTCAATTTGAGGAACCTTTGTGGCAAGCTTCTCACTGCGGGGGGTGGGAGGCAGGCGCGGCCGCCAGCGGCCCAGTGCTGTGGCCTTTACGGCCCAGTACCGGACCGTAGACCAGGGGTTGAGGACCCCTGTACTAGATTAATTCAGGATCAGAGTCAAGTGAGTCTATCTTGTTTTACTGGAATGTTTCATATAAATATCCCATATACCAAGGCAAGTCTTTCAAGTTATCACACTAACAACTTTAGTTATTCATTTGTATATTGAAAAATTGTTTGAAATAGCATTTTAATTGTTAAATTTCATACTGTTATTTCAGCCATGAAGCATGATGTGGACATTAGAGCTCTGTATGCCAGAATTCAGAAGCAGCAAGGTCCAGAAGCAACTGACATCATTGTCTCACCATCGCAAACAATGATAAGACAGGTTGTATCTTAAAATGTTATAAGGTGATACTGCATGCTACATTAGGAATGTCAGTCCCCAGGTGGAACCTGGGGATCCCCCATTTTAAGGCTTCTCTCCAGTCAACAGAGATCCGTTCCCCTGGGGAAAAAGGCTCCATTGAGGTCCCTCCCTCCCAAATCCTGCCCACTCCTGGCTCCACCCCCAAAATCTCCTGGTATTTTCCTACCCAGAACTGACAGCCCTAATGCTACACTATTAAACAGTGTCAGTGTTATATTTATGTCATGAGCCTCAGGGGAGGGCAGTATACAAATGTAATAAAATAAAAAATAAAATAAATGTTTAAATGGGTTGGGTAATTGATATGGTCCAGTATCTCTGGAAACCACTTAAAATAAATGGATAATCAGTATGGACCCTTTGATGTGGGTCTCTTTGTTTTAGACCCTGCAGAATCACTATATCTTTGTTAAAGCAAGAGCAAGAGCCCAATTAGCTTCAATTCAGAAGGGGAGAGGAGGAAGCCCATTTAGGCTGGGGCTCATTTTAATTCTCCCACCTACCTTCTGTTCTAGAAAGTATATAAGAAACATGACTGTTAGCCATGTGGCTACAGAGGACCGCCCTGAGGCACCAGGTGCGTTAGGGTGATCTAGAAATATAATAATAAATTGCCAATTCTCAATATTTGTAAAAAATAATTCATTTTTACGTGGAACATAGCCATAGGATAAGTACTTGTTTAATTATGTAAATACCTGATCATGTAAAATGTCCCGTAGCTTCTCAATATTTTTAATAAAGTTGGTAATTTGTAGTTATTGTTCCTTTATCAATTTGAATCAGCTCTAAAGGAAACTCAAGCAATTTCAGTATTTCAAAAATATTATTGATCCATTTTTATCATTAAGTAAACTGATGCCAAATCACACCTGGTCTCGACAGCTTTCTCTGAGAAATTCCTGCTGCTATGGAAACATTAAGGTGTTGCAAATTGAAATCATCCGTGAGAGACCAGTGACCATTCTATGTGCAAAGTATCCTTGAGAGAACTTTGCCTGTCTTTGCATTGTGTGGCATTTCCTGAGTATTTTCCCTATTAATAATTATAATTAATTGATTTCTTAGGCAAACAGTTCTGTGAATTAACTTACTTTGTATCATCAAAGTTGTATGGAAAGTTGTATGAATTAGAATCACACAGAGTTGGAAGAGACCAGAAAGGCCGATCCAGCCCCTCACCTTCTTGGGGACATAAAAATCACACATTACTGATACGTGTTCATCCAATCTCCTAAAAACTTTTGAAGTAGACTCCACCATCCGCTAAGGCAGGATATTCCATCTATGAGCAAACAGCCCTCATCATCAGAAAATGCTTTCTGATATTTCACTGGAACCTCCTTTCCATAATCCTTTGCTCGTAGTCCTTGTTTCTAAAGGTGTGGTAAAAAAGTTGCCTACTCTTCATTGTGTCTACCTGTTACACACTTGTCATATAGCCCCTTGCTCCCCTCTTCTCCAAGCTACACATTCCCAACTCTCTCAGCCTCTCCTCATAAGGCATGGACTCCAATGCCTCAACCATTCTAGTTGTCCTACTCTGAACACGTTGAAACTTGTTAATATCCTTCTTGAACTGCAACACCCAGAACAGGACATAATATTCCAAATGAGGTCTAATCAATGTGGGATAGAGTGGTATTATAACTTCCCTTGCTCTAGATCGGTATGGTGGGAAGTCATGGAAGAAACCCAGGGGTAGAGGTTGTCTCCCCCCACCCAAAAAAGTTGTGCTTATTTTTCTATCAACTTTAAACCTATTCTTCAGTTTTAGCAATATAAATGGCATAATTTATCACTCAGATACCATATACAATTGTATCAATTGATACATGTCTACAATTTAAAAGTATAAATGCTTTACTTTTCTACCAACAAACGTGCCATCTTACCATGAGATTATTGCCAACTACTGCATACTCTGCTCTCTTAACATTCTGTGCTCATTCTAAAAGGTAAAATATTTATAGTTTTTTTTCAGTGCTCCCCAAAATTCCTCAATTCTTCAATTGGAAAAACTGAAAGAAGACTGTTCAAACTGAATTTTTCTGAGCCCCTGTCATTTGGATTAGATGTCCTACTTAGCCTTATAGACACTAGACACAGGAGAAAACATAATTCTTCACCTTCATGAAAGTGCTCCTGGTACAGCCAGTTTTAAAGGGTGTGTTCACTTACAGGATAATCACTAAGCCATCCTAAAGAGTAACATACATCAAGACCACTGAAATGATTGAAGAGTGTAATTCTGGGCTTCAGATGATGCGGTCAGTTTCTGGAATAGCCCTGCACAAAACACAAATCATTAAGCAGAACAGAAATCATGAGCTCGGTGGTGTGGCCTGCAAAACAGAATGCGAGCTATAGATTCCCTCTTCTACCCAGTGAAGAAAATAACAGACTGGTCAAAGTTCCAGTTTGCCAGCCCTCAATAAGGAGAGTTTCGCAGATCTTTGCCCCCCCCCCCACGGATCTTTTTGCTGATTGCATTTTCCATTGTCACCACCAGAGGTCAGAAAAGAACTGTTGATCAAGGCTACTAGTGCTAATGTGCAATCTTTCTCTTACATTTACTTATCTCCTGTTCTAGTTTACTCGAAACATAGGAGAAATTCCTGGAAATTACTTAATTGGCACTTCTGTCTCCAGAAGGGTATTCTTTCTGGTTTTTATCATTCAATTTAAGTGTGGATCAACTGTGGAGTTTATTTAGGTGCAGATGAACCACAAAAGCATACAAGTGGAATAATTTTTTAAAGAGATTTGCCTGTACATGGAAGATTATGAATCACCTGTCAAACTGAAGGGAATCAAAAGAGAAAGTAATGTCTGTTTACAGCAACAAAGTAAAGAAAATAATAAAAGTATGAAATAACTAGATTTTATTCTTAAAATATAAACATGTGAGTAGACACTAAAATAAAATTACTGAAATGAAATCCTGAAATTAGACATTTGGTTCCCTTGTAAACTCATGACTCTGATATGGAAGAAAATCTCTCCTTTTTACACTCTTCAACTTCTCTCTAACAGCTTCACTTAGTGTTTTCTCTTCTCTCTCTAAACCTAAGATGTTCCTCCCCTCCCAAGCAAAATGTTCCCTGCCACCTATTCTTTTCAAATATACATGAATCCTGTCTACTGTAAGGTTACAGGGTGTTTCTGTTGTTTTGTTTTAATTCTACAGCAGCAATGCTGAGTGGTTGGAGTTATACCAGTTCTCAGTCTGCTCCAACCTGAAAGTAATGTCATTGTTAGTAGCCAGTCTTCTCCTCACTTTGAGAGATTGTCTCTAGTCAGCAACCCATAGATGCCCTTCAATAATATTGCACTAATATAGCAATTATGCTGACCAGCAAATATAAACTCTAGACCACAAGGGTAAGTCAAAAAGTATTGCCACAAAATCAAAGAAACCTTTATAAAATAAAAAAGATCAAATTGTGAAGCTATTATTTCTTGACATGTCCTCCTTTTACTGTATGTCTATTCATTTATCTCTAACCCTTTCCCCGCAAATTCAGCACTCTTCGATTGGCACCATATCAAAATGGCAGTTTTGCCATCCTGGAGGGCCTCATATTGTGTGTGTTTTTTTAATGTTCTGAAGGGGCAAGATCAGGGCCATAGGGTGGATGAGGTAAATTTTCCCAGTGAACTTCTCATAGGACAGCCCTTGCTACCCTGGAAGAATGAGCAGGTGCATTGCTGTGATGGAAAAAATTCCTCAGTGCAACTTTCCTGGCCTTTTTCTTACCAAAACAGTTGTGAGTTTTCTTAAAATGTCTTCATAACAATCATGTGAAAAACATTTTGTTGGACTAAACATTTTGTTTGATATAAATATTTTAATAAACTTGTGTATGTATGACCTAGAACCCTAGAACATACTTTTTGACTTACCCTTATATTATGTCAGCTGCCTCTGAGAATGACCAAATTAACTACTAGCTTCTCTCTCCACCTAAATGCAGGGATGCATAGCCTTGGGATAATAGGACCTCCAGTAAGGTGCCACTAATCTCATCAATTCCCAATCTCTTCTTCACTGTCACACCTGTGAAACTCAGTTAATGATCACTAAAAGCATGCTCCAACCTAGCAATTTCCTATCCTGTAATCCTAGTACATCTCTGTTACAACCCCAGTAGAGCAATCATGGTTATTGTTTGGTGTCAGGGAAACTTCCAAGGTTCCACCCTGGGCTTTGTCCTCCTTCCAGACAAACCTGCCTTCTAGTTTCTTTGTCAAAAAGCACATCAAGAACATTGTTCTAGGGCAAGCATGTCACCCTTAGCATAAGGTTAAATTTTTCTAGCACCTGTGTGTGTGCTTCTTGGTGTCTTGTATATGCCACCTGCTTATGTGTTGGCTACTTTCCATCTCCAAGATGCTGGTCATCTTGGTTGGTTCCACAGACGACTTCTCCACATCAGGATGGTAAAAATAGCTTCCTCATATATCGATATATGCCTTTCCTTAGCTTAATTTCTCTGTGTAGGTTTCAAAAGTTTGATGTGTTTGCTTGTATTTGCTCTTTTAAGTTCCTCTTTAATAAAAACAACATTCAGTTATTCTGAATATGTTTATTTAGAGTCTCTGAAGGGAATATCCCCATAAACACTGGTGGTGAGTCGGTTGTTATCTGTTTCGCATGGCTAACATTTGCCCAGTCAATTCTTTAATACCTAATTTGGGCAACATTATTGCATTGGGGTGACACTTCAGCATTCCACTGAAATTCTACAGTAAAACAGATTTTCAGGAAAATAGAGTTTCAGCTTCACACTCGTGTGATGATGTCACTTCTGAGTTGATGCCAGAACTGATACTATGGCATCAAAATTGCAATGATTAACATGTCTCTGACATCCAAAATCTCCCACTGATTGGCAGTACTGGGTGGCTGAACCTGTGAATATTCCATAATTGATATTGGATGTGGACTGTGACATGTCCAGTACTCCTTACGGGGCAGTACAGTTAGTACGTTGGACAGGTCGGATCCCTCTGTATCCTTCCTGTCTTCTGTTCTGCTGCAGTCTTTTTGTTTACCAAGAATACTAACCCCAGGGACTTCCTTCCTTTTGGCTGCTAACGTCTTTTCCACTTGTTTGTGTTTTCTCTGTCTCTCTCTCTCTCTGCAATCTGTATGAGGACAAGATATGCTCTCAGACTTTCTTTCAATCCAAGGCTTATATAGTTGGCTAATATGCCTATTACCTTTTCTCGGTCAGTATGGATTTCTCTAACAATAAGCAGTATCAATTTCTTTTCTAAAGCAATTAGCTTTGTGTGGACTTCATTCTAAAAGCAGTCTCCCCTGTTTGCTAGTGTATAGCCAGCTCTTGCTAACAATTAAAACAGCAGGTTAACAAATATCACCGGGAGAACACATAAGCACTAATTATTTAAGAATGATGCGTATGCTGTAGGATAAACAGGCCTCAAAAAGCCATTGACAGGCAGGAGGGCATAGATGGCCCCTGAATGAAGACGCTTCCACCTTTGTTGAATTGGCATAACCGGCCACAGCTTTTATTTTAATACCAGGAGTGTTGGTATGGGCATAGGGGAGAGCCTGTCCAGTGGTCCTCCGACCACCCCCGCACTAGCTTTCCTAGTGGCCACCTAAGGAGTCCCCCCCTTTCCCCAGGCGGGAGAAACGGCTCCTTGGCCACTAGGGAACTTACCTGGGAAGTGCCTCACCTGAGGTACCGCAGGGAGTGCACACCTCCATTGGTCCAACCTCGGGCCACCCGGCTACATGAAGTCCCCCCTGCCTTCTCCACGAAGGGTCAGGACTGTCATGCCCAGCCACCTCTTAAGAGGTCCCAGCCTGGGGAGTCGGGCCACAAGCCGTACTCCCCCCCAAAAGCTCAGGCTCCCCCTATACCATCCTGCCAGCTGTGACAATAAACTTGACGCCTAACCATAACATAACAAGCGCAACTAATACTTTTTCCCAGGGAGGGTGGGAGGGAAGGCCTGCGTCGAACGCTGCTCCGGGCGGCAAAGAGGCTGGGCTACACCACGTGGCGCTATTTATAACCCGCCTGTGGTCCCCGCCCCGCACAGCCGGCGTCGGGCCATTCTTTTACGTGCCTGCTGGCATATCATGACCCCGCACCTCTTCATTTTCGGTGCCTGCTCCTCCACCCGTCAACGAGCGGCTCTGGTGAGTCAGGGCCTTTATTTCTCTTAAAATACAGGACAGTTTCTTCATTACATTTCTTAAACAGTTCCAAAACAAATACATAGGATCATTTGTTAGAGAAATAATTGAAGAATACTTTTATAATGGATGTAACTAATATCTTGACAACATCACAAATGAATTAAGTAATTGCAAATACAACCATTTTAAGAATGACTGTTTTTCTATGTTCAGGTGAATATGAATAGCTCTTTACTGGCTCTTACTTGCGGAACAGACCAGGTAAGCAGTTGATAATGCAAAAAAAATTTAGTTACCATAATCATTGCTAATGATCAATTTAGATGCTAATGCTCCCCAACAGCCTTGAGCACTGCCCAGCCTGCTGCTCCACCTGGCTGTAGGTGGTGGTGAGGCAGCGGCAGTGAGGTGGTGGTGATGGTAGCCAAGTGGATGGTGACTACGTGGCGGTGGTGGCAGCAAGGCAGCAGCCAAACCCAGGCCACGGAGCCCCAGCCCCAAGGCCACTGTGCACTCACCACACCATCTTCGAAGTACAAGGTAAGGGGCATGGGGCTACCTCTCCACGAGCCCATCACCTCCCCCCATTGCACTGCTAGCACCCACTGCATTTATTGCATTGGCAGGCTTTTTCAATAATACATTTAAAAATACAATAATGGCTACTAAATTGTGAATGAATTTGTCAAAGACCCCAGAGGTTGTTTGTTTTGATAATTCATTGAACTTTTAGGTAACTGGTGTAAAATGCAGCTGCAAGGGTCCTCACTAGGTCGTCTTGGAGGGCCCATGCCCAGCCTATGCCACAGTAGTTGCATTGGTTGCCTGTAGCTTCCGGATAAAGTTGAAGGTTTTGGTTTTAACCTTCGAGGCTATACGTGGTCTGCCTATCTGAGGGACCGTTTATCTCCTTATGCTCCCTGCAGAGCTCTTCGCTCTGTGGGTACGAATCTGCTGGTTATCCCAGGGCGCCGGTAAGTATGCCTAGCCTCAACCAGGGCCAGGGCCTTTTTGATCCTGTCCCCGACCTGGTGGAATGAGTTCCTGGAAGAGCTGAGGGCCCTGATGGAGCTCTCAAGGTTCCGCAGGGCCTGTAAGATGGAGCTCTTCTGCTAGGTATTTGGTTGAAACTGGAGTAGTAAGATCAGGACCCTCCCCTTTGTACCCATGTATCTGCAGGCCCCCAGGCCAAACTTCATCTGTGATTATCTATCAGTGCAATAGCAACTCCTGCTCAGAAGGCTGAAGTTCACATGGGAAAGTAGACTGTGGACTGTGCTGCCATCAATTGACTGTATTGGGGTTTTTATGCTGGTTTATGCTTCTTATGCAAACCACCATGAGCCGGGAGTAGCGGTCGATAAATATAAATCTTTAACAGCTCCTTAACAGGGGGGAGTGACTGCCTGCCTTCCATCCGTTTCTCCCTCCCCTTCTCTCTTCTTCCTTCATTTTTCCTCCCATCCTTCCCTTCTTTCCTTCCTTCCTTCCTTCCCTTTTTTCTCCCCTCCCTTCCGTTCTCCCCTGTCCTTCCTTTCTTTCCCCCCTCCCTCCCTCCCTCCCTCCCTCCCTCCCTCCAAACCCAAGACTTCAAAGCATTACACTCCACCCTCGCACCATGCTACTGCATGTTTTTTTTTCCAGCTACAACGGGCCTAGTAATAATAATAATTTTTTAAAAGTACAGGGAATACTTGATTTTATCTTGGGTGGGTTGTAATGCTCAATTTCAGTACAAAGATTAGTGTTGTGCTACAGAATCCTTCGCTGATTCATACCATAAGCCAACCTGGAGAAGAAGATCCTCCTACAACTGGGGGAAGACTTAGCACAATTTACAATAATTTTTTCCAATTATTATCTGCTGTCACTTGTAGTATGCTGAGCCCTTTCTGGTCTGAGCCTAAATACCTCCACATTTTACTGATATGGTTCTAAATAGCTATAGTTATTGTATCCCTATTGTAGCTATAGTTATTGAATAAAACCAACAGTGATCCCCCTGTGTAGATCTTGTTTTAATATGCCCTTAATGTTTAGACCAGAATGTACAGGGGCATAATGCTATGTCAATTAGCTAGCATCTATTAAAGTGGATGACAGGTGTCAGATATTTTCAGTTAATTATACAGTGTGCTTGATATCAAATATTGATTGTTGCTGCATGTCACGTAATGGCAAATACTGACTAGTATGTCATAATGTTATAGAAAGAACTCTGCTGAATCAGACCAAGGAACCATCTTGTACTTTAGATCCTAATAGGCAGCCAGGTGCTTTCAGAAAACCCACAGATTAAAAGCATCACATACTGAGAGCCAGTGTGGTTTAGTGGTAAGGCATATATCTCCCTAAATGTGCCTATCCCCTTTTATAAATCACATTCATTGACACCAAATTTCATATATTAATCACAACTACATAGTTTATAGAATATATGTTTGGATAAAATTTTACTTACAAAGATGAAAAATACTAAATTAATACATTTGACTTAAGCTAGAATAAGAAGAAAAAGAAGCATTGGTTCTTATATGTCACTTTTCTCTACCAGAAGGAGTCCCAAAATGGCTTACAGTCTCCTTCCCTTTTTTCTCCTCACAACAGACACCCTGTGAGGTGGGTGAGGCTGAGAGAGCCCTGATACTACTGCTCATTCAGAACAGATTGATCAGTGCTGTGGCGAGCCAATACTGCATTCCTAAACAGGAAAAAAAATGCCCCAGGCAGCTCAGTATCACGGCGCTATGCTGTGGAGCCGCCTAGAGCATTTCATGCTCCTCCCAGGACACCATAGTCAGCCCAGGGTATGGGGAAGAGCCAGATGTAGAAGGCCTCACTCTTCCCGACCTGGGCCAATATAGGCCCCAATGGTGCCTGCGGCAGGGAAGGGAACACCGTACAAATCTACGTTCCTTGCTGCGGGGCAAACGAGGGCCTGATTGGAGCCAGGCCAGGCTTGCGATGTCATCTGGAAGCGGGAATTAGCCCCACTGCCAGACAGGTACTGGCCTGGCCTTTTTCACTCATGCGGAAAAGGTCCCGCTGACCCTCTGAGGATGGGATAGAGCAAGGGCTCAGTTTACTGCACAGCATCCTGATCTGAGGCACTGCATGCTCCCATGTATATGGAATGCATCCAGGATCTTGTGGCTTCTACCTCTGAACTATATATATATATTTCAGATATACTCGTGCATCAGGATTCCTAAACCACTTGTAGCTGCCCAGTGTAAAAAAAATAAAAAAAAATCCTTGTATGTGAGCTAAATGACTTTTTAGTTCTCTTACGTGTGTGTTTCTGCTTCTTAAACTATGGATTAAGAAAAGCTGCCTCACAGTTTTTGTACACTTCTGTAAGTGCACCTCTGTAAGGGCTTTTGTTAACTGAAAATATCCCTCCTGGTTAACTGATAAAACCGATAACAGTCTCATCTATCACTTGCTTAGTCCCTGCTTTTACAGGATGGCATCAAAAGAACTAGAAGCCTTAATACAACCATTCATTGGCCATGGAGGTCAGCTTGCAGACTGTTCCAAGCTGTATATGTTCAACACATAACCTGAATATTGCAAGTGTAGCTCCAGTTTTACAAGAAGCGTGTGAAAACAGCAACCCACTTTTATTCATCTGTAAATTTTTATTTCCTACAGCTTAGAGGAACTGTTAAATGTCAAAAGGAAAAAAATTGAAATATTAAAGGCAGACTTTGAAATCCATCAAAAGAATATGGGAGCAAAATGAAGGTGTTTGCTAGTCAGCAAAATATTTTGAAAAATGTGCCTGTTGTAACATCACAAGATATAGCTACATTTTCATTTAATGTTATCAAAGGTAGACATGCCAATGCCTATGGATTTCTCCAGAATAAAGACAGTATCTCCTCCAAGTTGTCTGTTTCAATTGCATTTACATCCTTTTTACACTGCTAGAACAGTCAGGGCTTACGTATATGCCTGTTTTTGTTTTTTTAATAAGGCGACAGCTTTTCTCAGTATGTTACACCGTATTATTAAAGACTACTAAACTTTTTTTTTGCTGTTCCTGTCTCTTTTTATATGTCTGCCTTTTCTTGCTTGCTAACACCAAAGACTGATATTAATGGAAAACCCATTAAAAAGCCTATTATCCTATGAAGAAAAAGTGAATGCACTCAAGTGTGAAAAGAAGACTTATTGATCAATTTCTAGCTAAACCTGACTTGTCTGACACTTTGCAACAGTGGAATGTGTTTTTATTGCATGGCCAGGTAGTTCAGATTTCCGGTCATTTTTGTAAAGGCTCTTTTTATAACGTGGATAAAATTTTATCACACAGCTATGAAAAGAAAATTAGCTTTCATAACTCACATTGGAATTTGAAGAAACTGCTTCTATAATTTTTTAAAACATTATCAAACTTAATGCACCTGTTCTGACAAATTAGTGTTTGTCTTTTCTCCTCCCCCTTTAATTAACCAGAAGATTTATTGATCCCCCCCCCCTCCTTTTTCCCAGAAAGAAGAAAATTCTTTGGCCATCAGTGAATATTTCCAGAAAAATGAAAAGCCACCTTCAATTTTAAATTAATTGCTATTACGCAAGTTGAATATATTTCGCAGACATTTTATCAGCACATCCACTCTAGTGAATACAAAATTGTCTGCAAGAATATTGCGCTGGGCTGACTTTCTTCTGACCGTTCTACAATGTATTGGACTGAGAGTTTAGTATCTGGGCAGTACTTTTGAGTGTGTGGGAAATGCTAGCTATGAGTGAAGTATTACTACATCTTAGAAAATAATAGTTTAGATTACATCCACCATCTTGGTTTGCAAGCTACATGAACTAGAATTAACATTAAATTACAATATGAAGAGAAAAGATATATAATGCAAAACCATTTTCAGTGCCTCTGCAATTGTATGTTTTAGTTTAAATTAAAAGGAGTTACATTTCTGTTTGAATCTTGGAAAATAATTTATAAATATCCTGATTACAGTTTTGTTATAACTTAGAAACTATTAAAGGTGTTTTAAAAAGATATTCCTGGTCTTTGTACTTTTATCGTTAAATATCCTTACTAAATATCTATGCTAAAGTTCTTAAGGATTTCTTGTGCACAAAGATAGTCACATTAAATTTGGATAATAGAAACTGCAAAACATACAAAAAAATCACATTTTGAAACCACTTAAAATCACCCCTAAACACATACACATCATTAAAACAATTAAAAACAATGCTAAAATACATACAGACATTTTAAAAACCTTGTATAGGTGCTTGGCTCTTGTGACCATTTCCTGCATTGTGCAGGGGGTTGGACTAGATGACCCTGGAGGTATCTTTCAATTCTATGATTCTATTAACATTGGTCAGGAAGGAGGGAACACCAAAATGGAACAAAAAATGTTTCATCTACTGGTAGAGGATGGCAACAGAAGGAGAGAAGTGAATCTCCCGTTGAGAGGGTTCTAGAAGTGTCGGTACCATTTTTGAAATGGACCTCTCCTTGGTTGCTCTCCCAAATCTTAGAAGGCAGGGATACCCAAAGCAGGTCTTCCAAAAATGACTATAGTGTTTGTACACGTTCATAAGTGATTAGGAAGCCAAGTGTTGGTTCCAAACCATGGGCATGCACCTGTCAGAAATATCTTACAGTTACCTAGAAAAGGATGCAGTCGACTAACCAGTTGAAACCTGTAAAACACACTTTGTCACAACTGCCACCCTCTTAGCCAGCAATAGGACCAAGTCCAAGAACTCCCTGTCTATGAACTTGTTCTTTCAAGGGAAATTCAGATATATCAGTATTTTTTAACAGTTTGGTTCAGTTCCAATTCAGTTCCAAAACTGGTATGGTAGCCATTTTGAATAAGGTGTCAAAAGTTCCATATGCGTTTCATGTACATCAATATAACAAAATTTTAAAATTAATACAATTTCAAATATTATGAAACATCAAGTTGAAGTTGAGTGCAGACAACTCACTCCCTACCTGATTGGCCCTCCCTGGGGCTGTGCTGCTAACAGGGAGAGAGACCTCTGCCAGTGAGGACCAATCTGTAAATTGCACTCTGTAAATGTCAACCAATTAGTTCAAATTGTGTACAACTCTCCTTGTTATGCTGATGACGTAGTGTGTACTGTTATGAACCCAAAAGCATCAATTCCCCCTCTCCTGGAACTACTGAAAGACTTTGGGCATTATTCAGGGTACAGAATAAATAAAGATAAAACAAAAATCGTTTTACAGGGAGCCACAGATCTTGATGTGCAAAATATCAACCGAAAAACCGGATGTGAGACAAATCCCAAATGGGTGAAATATCTGGGAATCTACCTAGACAAAGACTTCCAAGAACTCTTCACTGGTAACTATGAAAGACTATGGAAGACTATGCAACTGGATATCAAAAGATGGAACGAGTCAAAACTGTCCTGGTCAGCTCGAATGGCCACGGTCAAGATGAACTTGTTGCCCAAATTCAACTTTTTGTTCCAAATGTTACCAATAGTGATCCAGGAGAAAACACTAAGAAAATGGCAATCAGTGATTAACAAATTTATCTGGAGTAGGAAAAGGCCAAGAGTTGCTTTTAAAATACTTCAAGATGTGAAGGAGAGAGGAGGCCAAGGTGTTCCCAATCTAAAACTATACAAAGATGCAGCAGCACTTACATACATAGTGGACTGGATTCGGAATTGGTATTTGAAAGAAAAACCATGGGTAACAGTTTCCATGAAAAACTATGGCCAGCAGGAAAACAAAAACAAAAAGCAGTAGCAAACACCTGGACTAGTGGGCTCTTGAATGTATGGTCAAGATATAATAAGAGACTATCCCCAACACCATCAATATCGAAATCGCCAATTGAGGCATATTTTGGGAAAGCCCAACAGAAAAGGTTGACTTGTCTCCAGTACAAAGACTTAATATCAAAAACTGGCAAGTTCAAGGACATACAAACAATAAAGAAAGAAGGAGTAGAAATTCAATGGTTAGAGTACAACCAACTAGTATCTAGATTCAAAGCAGAGTTTCAGCAACCGTTAAATCTAGAGGCTCCAATACCAGAGTTTGAAAACTTAGTAATCCAAGATAAACCACATTTACAGGGCCAAATATATAAACTGTTATTAAGGTATGAGACAGAAATGGAACGGGTTAAGCCATGTATGACCAAATGGATGCAAAATATTGAGATTAATGTGACAATGGAACAATGGGAGTTAGTATGGTCTAGAATACCAAAGTATACTAACAGTCAAATACTTAAAGAAAATTGGTATAAAATGTTTTATAGGTGGTATGTAACACCAAAAGTGATCGCTAAAATTGCCAAAAAATGTAACAACAAATGTTGGAAATGTGATGATAAAGTAGGTTCTTTTTTTCATATGTGGTGGAGATGTGAAAAAGTCTATAAGTTTTGGGCAAAAATACATACTATTATGCAAAAAATGTGGGGTCTTAGATTTCCTATGAAAGCGGAAGCTATGTTATTAAGTGTTCCTCCACAGTGCCTCCCAACCCACACACAGAGTTTCTTCTTCTACGCGACGACGGCAGCAAGACTAGAATTGGCCAAGAAATGGAAAACGCAAGAACTACCCTCGACAGAAGACTGGCTGAATAAACTAGCTGACTTTGCCAAGATGGCTAAACTGACACTAATAGTTAACGGAAGAACAGAAGAGGCCTTTCAAGAACAATGGGGCCCTTACCTGAACTATTTAAGAAAATAATACAAAGGGGATTGAAACGGGGAACTAAGTGTATTAAATGAAGAGCATAACCCTCCTTTTTTCTGTACTGACAATGTAGATTGCATGTATTTCACTGTCTCTAACTCTGGAAAATAAAAATAAAAAATTTTCTATAAAAAAAAAATTGTCTACAACAGTGGTCCCCAACCTGCGGGTTGCGGCCCGGCGCCGGGGCGCGAAGGCCATGGCACCGGGCCGCAGCTCCCTCTCCCCGCCCCCCCCCGCAGTAAAAAACTTCCCAGGCCGCAAGCTTGCGGCCCGGGAAGCTACTTACTGCGGGGGGGCGGGAAGAGGGAATCAGGGCCGGGCTGCGCCCGTGCAGGCCGCACCCGCGCGGCCCGATCCGCGGGCGTGGCTCGCGGGCGCGGCCCGATCTGCGGGCGTGGCTTCCGGGCGCGGCCAGGCACGGCTCGATGCGCGGGCGCGGCCTGCGGGCGCGGCCAGAAGCGTAGGCATGGCCCGCGCGGGCGCGGTCCCCGCGGGCGTGGCCCGATGCCCTGCCGGTCCCCAGCCTAATAAAGGTTGGGGACCACTGGTGTACAACTCACTCCCTATCATATTGAATCTCTGTGGGGATAGGCCACTAATAGAAAGAGAGAACTTTGCCAATGAGGGTCAAGAGGGCCAATCCGTTGAAATTGTGTGCAGACAATTCACTCCCTGCCTGATTGGCCCTCCATGGGGGTTTGCCACCAATAAGAAGAGAGCACTCTTCTAATGAGGGCCAATGATGGGGCTTATCTGTCCTTTTCTTCCGCTTCCTGATGTTTCCTGGATAGAAGAGGTGCTAACCTCTTTGAAAAGTCCTGCTGTTGGTAAGTTGACCCATCTTCAGCCTCTTTGTATCCTCCATACCCCAGGCAAGGGAGTGAAGCTAGCTGCCTCCTTTGTTTCTCCAGATTCAGCTCTATGCTAGAAGGAAGCACAGATGAGCTTGCCAGGAAGGCAAAGAGAATCAGTATTTCAAAAGCAGAATGTCAAGGGACAGATAGAATGCAATGAGTGTCTTAATTCATACCAGTGAATCAAGGGTTTGTTCAGGCAGTCCACAGGGGTTAAAATTCCACAACACAGGCCACCCAGCCTGAAGTTAATATAGGCCTCTCAGTCTGCACTCTGAGATGACTCACAGTCTTCTGCAGTCAGCAGCTATTTTGCTGACATAGTCTGGTGCCTTTTAGACTGGAGCTATCTTCCAGCACATAGCTGGCATTGCTTAATTGGCTCAAGTGAGCCATGTGGGCAGACAAGGCAGGGAGCTGCAGTGGAGGCTGGGCAGAAGAATGAGGAGCACCTGGAACAACTTTGGAACTTCTAGAATTGGAATAATTAAATAACTTTTGAATTCTGAGCAATTTTATTTTTAAAAAATGCGTCCACACTCAAAACCAAAGTTCCTAACAGGCTTTCTTCTGCAGTATGGTAGATTCAACTCCCATGGAAAGTGTAAACCTGTTTGTTCCTATGTATTATCAGACCTGTGAGTTTACATTGCAAAATTCAAGTATTCCCCCATCTACCTTAGTCAATTCCAGAGAAAACTGCTGTCAGGTGTAGTGGTAGCATACACCAAGGCCCTAAGAAGACATTGCCTTTGCCTTTACATAAGAAAACAAGTACATATTTTAAAAATATAGCAAAATTCTTTGGAGACATTTACCTGAACACACTAGACAAAGGATCAAATCTTATGTGTGTGTGCGTGTGTGTGTGTGTGTGTGCGCGCACGCATGCATGTGTTAGGATCTCACCTGATCTGTTTTGCTTTTGAGATCATAGAGGTGAAAAATAGAAAATCTCTATGTAGTTGGAATATTCTCAAAGTATTCTTGTTGATTTGAAAAAAAATTAATCACCATTGTTCTGAATACAAAAGTGCTTTGGCTGGAGTTGCAAGATTCTCCTGCTTGTGCTATCAAGTGTGATTTAAGCAGAAATAAATTGTTAAACAGAAAATGTCATGTTTTCATTAAAGTTGTATTTAATCTCATTAGTTTAGATTACGATGGAAGTATAAGGGATGTATTAGTACAATCAGTCAAGTGAGAACAAATAATAAGTATTTGGACATTTGTTTTGATTCCCTACTATTCTGGATCTTATTATCTCAAAAGAGACATACATTTTTCTATGCAGGAACATTCATACGATGTAGATCCAAGGAATCAGATTCTTGCCTTCTGTGTGTCTGTGGTGTATTGCTATGACCAGTTATTGAAATGATTTCAGGTGTCTGCCTGTTCATTAAAATATTTGTACCACGCCTTTACTCTTGCATTAATAATTTAAAATCCCAAGTTCAAATCAGAATAAAACAACCAGCCCAAAACACCTTCTTTACATAGGTTGCTGCCCATCAAAAGCAGTGGCAAACAGACCTAGCAGTTGCCAAGTAGGTGATACCGAGCCAGCATTGCCAGGTGGGGCAAGCTACAAATTGAAAAATAAATAAAATAAAAAAGATATCTCTCATCATTTTAGGGAGCCAGTTCCACAGGGTGGGGACCATGATAGGAAAGGCCTGGGCTCTGGTCAATACCAATGTGACTGGTGCAACTGTCTTGTGATTTTCAATCAAAGTAAAACTGGCCTTGACCAGGGGTTTTTTGGTCTTGCCCCCAGGTTACTGCAACACTCTGGTAAGATCAGGGCCTTCTGGAACCTTCAGCAGTTATGGAGGGCCTGTAAGACAGAACTGTTCCACCAGGTCTATGGATTAGGCCAGGAAATCACCACCAAGGAAACTGCTAGCCTATCTGGGATGGTGGAGCTTAGGAAGCCAACTTCCAGACAAGGCCTGCTATATGATACTACTGTTAAAAGACCCCTTACATTTCTTTAGTTGCCTAGGAACTGTGATCTAGAAAGGGTGGTCCCTGAGCTTTACTATTCTGGACTGGTTCTCTTCTTTGCAGCAACAAGGCCAACCACCTGCCCACTAGACCCATGCCCATCATGGCTCCTAAAAACAACAGACAGAAGAATAGGAGCCCCCTCTAGGAAATAATTAAACTCTCCCTCTCAACAGGAGAATTCCCGGAGGGTTTAAAAGAGGCAGTGGTACACCCGTTACTCAAGAAACCATCCCTGGCTGCGCAAGACCCTGACAACTATCACCCTGTTTCGCACTTAGCGTTTTGGGGGAAGTTAGTTGAAAGGGCTGCTGTGGACCAAATATCACCATTCCTGGAGGAAGCTTCAGCCCTTGACCCATTTCAGTCAGGCTTCCGGCCTGGATATGGGGTGGAGACAGTGCTAGTCACCCTGACGGATGACCTCCGACGCCAGCTGGACCAGGGTGGGTCAGCACTGCTTATCGGCAGCGTTTGACACAGTAGATCATGAGCTCCTAGCTCACCGCTTCACCGACACTGGAATACTGGCTGAATTCCTTCCTCCAGGGCCATGGACAGAGGGTAGTGATAGGAGAGAGAATATCTAACCAACACCAGCTCACACGTGGAGTCCCACAAGGAGCAGTCCTCTCTCCTATCTTATTTAACATCTTTATGTGCCCTCTGGCTCAGCTGGTGCGGAGGTATGGGCTGAGTTGCCACCAATATGCGGATGACACCCAGTTCTTCCTCCTGATGGATGACCGCCCTGACTGCCCCCCAGAATCCTTAGTCAGATGTCTAGAAGCAGTGACAAATGGATCAAGCAGAGTTGCCTGAAGCTCAGCCCTACAAAGACGGAGGTCCTATGGTTGGGTAGGAAGGGACCATGGGAGGAAGCGCGTCTGCCCACCCTGGATGGTGTGCAGCTCTCACAACGCACTCCGCCAGGAACCTGGGCATGATCCTGGATGCTTCCCTTACAATGGAAGCCCAGGTCACAAAGGTAGCGCAGCTGCCATTCTACCACCTCCGCCAAGCCAAGCTACTAGCGCCCTACCTGGACCCAGAACACCTAGCCACAGTGATCCATGCAACGGTCACCTCTAGGCTGGACCTCTGCAACTCGCTCTATGCAGCCCTATCCTCATCCTTGATCCGGAAACTACAACTGGTACAGAATACTGCGGCCAGGATTCTCACTAAAACATCATGGAGATCCCACATCTGGCCTGCACTCCAATAACTAGGCTGGCTCCCAGTTGAATTCCGGAGTAAGCTTAAGGTCCTGGTAATCACCTTTAAGGCCATACGTGGTTTAGGACCAGTGTATCTGAGAGACCGCCTTCCTGCCTATACCCCCAAAAGAATCTTATGCTCCGCCACCTCCAACTGGCTGCGTATCCCTGGCCCCAGAGAAGCGCGTCGGACCTCAACAAGGGCCAGAGCCTTCTTGATCCTGGCCCCCAACCTGGTGGAACGAGCTCCCTGAGGAGATCAGAGCCCTGCCTGAACTTCCACTGCTCCGCAGGGCCTACAAGAGGGAGCTCTTCC
The DNA here is from genome assembly GCF_049243985.1 of Paroedura picta. Classification (NCBI taxonomy): domain Eukaryota; kingdom Metazoa; phylum Chordata; class Lepidosauria; order Squamata; family Gekkonidae; genus Paroedura; species Paroedura picta. The sequence goes on from NC_135370.1 coordinate 103,592,024, forward strand.
ATCAGGCATTTGCTTGAGGCCGACCGACTCAGAACACCTGCTGGTCCCCCCAGACGCCTACCCATGACTCTCCCAAAGTTACTGTTAATTGTTATTATATTATAATTGTGGGTTTGTAATCTTTTGATGTTTTATTGAAAGTTGCTTTGATGTTATAGTCTGCATAATGTTTCATGTATGTTATAATGTTCTGTGTAAACTGCCCAGAGCTGCAAAGAAATGGGCAGTATAGAAATCTGAATGAATGAATGAATGAATGAATGAATGAATGAATGAATGAATAAATAAAAATCATGTAGTAACTGTATATAATAAAATCCATTTTTGCCAGGCAAAAAAACCAAAACATTAATCTGCCCATTAAACTAGCCCCTTTGCTGTAATTCTTTAGGAGAAAGCTTTTCATGATTTAATTTTAATCTCAAATTATATATTAATTGTTTTAATTATGTGAATTGTATTCCTTTGTATATTTTATATTGTTGTCAGCTGCCCTCAGCCTACTGCGAAGGGCAGGCTACAAAAATAAATAATAATTATTGTTTTTATTTCACCCCATGACTAAGACAAGTAACTATCAATATATAGGTAGCACAGTTATTCTCTAGAAATTTTTCAAAATGTTAAATGCAATTGGATGTGTTTCTTAAATACTACTGCTACCAACCAGTTTGCATTGTTCATCTTTGATGAATGCACAAATGCGAAATATAAATATTAGGTTCCACAAGAAAGCTTCTTTCTCCCAATAAATACTACCTGTTCTGTAAATCCTCATGGTTATGCGAAAGATTTTTAGTAATAAAATGCAATTTGGTGTTGTGAGTAGTTGGAATTTTCTCCTTTGCGGGCAACTTGTGTGCTTTCACACCATTTTTCATTCTGAAGGTAATTCTTAATATGGCTTATTAAAGGGATCACCCAATCTAACAAGAGATTTTTTAGAACAACCAGCAGGCTGCTGGAGGAAGGCAGGGGCAGGAATAAGTCTGTTCCACCACTTCCTTCCATAAATTTCTCCCTGAGAGCCAACCCTAGATTTCTCTGATGACACAAGTGGTTCTGTCATTCCAGAGGGGTGGCTGAGTTCCTTTGTAGTAGCAAATACAAATAGTAGTCTTATGCCATTGTAAAGACTAAGACATTTTGAATCTAGCATCATCATTTTTCATAAAATAGAGCTCATTTTGTCAGCATCTGACAGACTAGGTATGACGACTGGTGATAAGGTCCCTCAGCCATGCCCTCAGCAGAAGAGACTGGACCCAGAAGCGGTGGCTAATGAGCTTGGGGGCAGGGCACAACATTTAAGAATTCTCCATAAATATCTGAATCTTGATAACTGTAGAAATTTGAAATTAACAATTTATCGTTTTTATTTTGGCATTTATGTACTTAAATTCTGCTTTTCTCCCCAAAGCAGCTGACATAATTTGCCTTTCTTCCATTTTATCCTACAAAGCACATCCACATGTGTGGCACTTCATAGAGTACAAGGAGACAAATCCCTACCAGAAGAATTCATAGTCTAACATTTGATGCCAAGACGATGATGAAGGAAGTAGAGGGGAAGGGGAAGCAAACATAAGCTTTGGAAGCAGACCATGAATTTCCTGAACTTCAGTCAATAAAAATGTGTGTGTCAACACATCCAGCTAATTACATCACCATTATTTACTGGCACAAGATATAATTTCACTGTGAATACAGAGCCACACAGTCCAAACCTTAGAGAAAAACAATAAACATTGAAACCAAATATTTCAGTTGCCATTTAAATAGGTCAAACTGTAGGTCAAACTGTATGTCACATAGAAGAGACTTTTGGATTTCCTGATCCTTTTTACATTAAAAACCAGCCTTAATTTGGATTAGAATGACCACACTGAGCTGTGGGTACATATATCCAGCATGTTCAAATCTCTACTATGCCATGAAAACTTGCTGGGTGACCATGGGACAAGCCTTCATAAGGTTGTGAGGATAAAATGGAGGAGGGATGATAGATGTAAGCTACTTTGCATTCACATTTGGAGAGAAAAGTGGAGTTTAAGTATCTAAATGAATACATAAAAATACTTTACACACACACAAGGTTTAAGGGTGTGTGTGCTGTTGATAATTTCTATCAAGGAAAAGGAACAATGGAGGACAACTTCATTTCAATATTATTGCCTTGATCCAAATCTCCCTTCCCACAGAATGTCAGATATCAAACTATAGATCACTCAGATGTATTTTTTGACACAGTTGGATTTATCTGTGGGAATACTTTAATGATTAGAACTGCTAACATTACCTGTTGCCTGTCACCTCCGAGCCCTAACCCCTAGCCCAGTGTTGCCCAAATAGGATTACACATAACCCAAGGATTACTCCAGGCCCTGGAGGGGTTGTGCTGGTTGGGGGGAAATATATAGAGAGGGAGGCAGATGGGCTTATGAAAAAAAGAGATATGTTATATGAAGAAAATAAGGGCCCAATGGGAATGGATGCAAATCCTTAGATTTTTCCTTTATATGCAGCAATATGAAATTGAAACTATTTATGTAACTAAATGCCACCAATTACACAATCATATAAGTAATGGTTTCAAGTTTTCTGCTGGTATACATCGACCAAGGGTATGGCCCATATATTTTCAGTGAGGTCTCCTCCAGTTCAAATCTACGCTGGGGTTAGCACACTGCAGCGTCTGTGAAAGCTCACACAAACCTGTAAATGTTACTTACTAATGGCCTCTATTAATAGCAGGAGAAAAGCCTGCGTTAAATTGTTCAAATGGCTGCTACATTTTAAAGATGAAATAAATTTAATTCCGGTTGCTGCACATAAATGAAATAGGTCACTACCTCTACTTCAGAAAGCCTTTCCTTTCATAGCAATTTGCTAAAGTCTGAGTCTATAAAAATTGTACACTCTTCCATTTGGGATTTTAATTTTTTCTCGCAGTAAAAGTGAAAATAAACCGAGATGTGCTTACTTGGTGCTGAGCTTCAGCAAAATATCTTTGGGCTGAAATGAAAGTACAGTACTCCCCCTACCCCACCCCAACATGCAAAAGGACATTTATTTTCTCCGCAATGCTGAGTGACCCACTTATTTCTATCCCACACTCCTGCAGAGAGATTTAATATTGAATGGAGATGGGGATCAACAGAGCCACTTACCCAAGATAGGATTCTGTCCCTGTGAAATGGGTCACAGCTGGGGTACCTGGGTGAGCTATTTGGGTTAGCCTTGTCTGACAAAACTGTATGATTTGAAGCAAATTCTACCATAGAGTTTTGGCCCCAAATTAATATGTTGATGTTACTTCTGGATGCTATGGGCACATTGGAAAAACACCTGAAAGTGTTCCCCATCCCCCACCAGCAGTGTAGATGGACCTGGCAAGTTAATATGCTATGCATTTTTACCAGTCTCATGGGGCAGCTACTACAGCCCCCTGATCATTTTAGTTCCTCTTTTCTGCACTTTTTGAAGCTCTACAACAGGGGTAAGTCCAACTGCGGCCCTCCAGATGTCCATGGACTGCAATTCCCATGAGCCCCTGCCAGCGTTCGCTGGCAGGGGCTCATGGGAATTGTAGTCCATGGACATCTGGGGGGCCGCAGTTGGACTACCCCTGCTCTACAATATCCTTTTTCAGCTGTGGTGACCAGAACTGTACACAATATTTCAAGTTGGTCTCACCATAGATTTGTACAAGGGCAATACAGTAGCAGTGGTTCTATCTTCTATGCCTGTTTTAAATATGGCCAACATTTGGATTTCCATTTTTCATCACAGCCCCACAATGGGTTGATACTTTCATTGAGCTATCAGCTACCACTCCAACATCTCTTTCTTGATCTGTTGGTGCCAGTTCAGATCTCATCAGTGTATATGGGATTGTTGCCCCAATCTGCATCACTTTACCCTATGTTTGCAGATTATGGAATATATATATGCCATCATATTTTCATACAGTATTGTTTGCCTGCCTATCTGTACTGCTATTCTGATGACATTTTAGTATGACTCCACCTTGCTAGGTGTGGTTGGATAGGGAAATGGTGGAGTTTCATCTGCATATAGGAGTACCTTAGGAGCTCTTGAACAGATTTTGCAATCCTCCGAAATCATTACCTGGAGTCCCAAAAACCTTCGCTAAACATTCCCAGAAAGAAAAACTGGATTATGGTGATATTGAGGCCCTCCCTGCTATAGCATTGGTGCTTAATGCTGTAGCACGGATAAGGGTCTTAAAGTTACATAAACACATCGTGTCTTTTGAAATAAAAGCACATTTTTTGTCTAGCAAAGTGGGGGGAGCTGTAGAGAAATATTATTGATGTACTTTGCTTCCTCAAGAAAAACGTTGTTGGTGACCTTAAACATGACTGGTATCTTTGTAGTTCAGCATGCAATTTACAGAGATGAAGATGTGTTCTGCCTACATAAGCTGTGGCAGAAGATTAGGCTTGCTGATCAGGCTTCCCAAAATACAAATACCTCTGGAAGCTAAGTGAATTCAGTCAAAATACAAACGCGTTTCTGAATCAGTTTCTTTCTTCAGCGTTATCTTGACTGGTGGCATTTTATTCAATTACCTTCTATTGTTGAAATTAAGATATTTCCATAAAGGTAATTATAGTGGGAAACTAAGCTTTAGTGTTATGGCTGTCCAAGTATGATATTTTTGGCATTTTATTTCTTAGTATCTATTGGGGGAAGGTAGGAATCATTGTAACTTTCCTTGTTAGGACCAGATTTGAACCAATCAGTGCTCTTCCCTATAACCCTAGGAATGTTTGGGCAGCCATTTTCCTGAGTGTTCCCAGGAGAGCGAGGGGATACATACATGTGGTCTACATGTGTGCTCCTCCAGGGTCCCTGGGCAAGGTTGGGTTTACACAAGCACAAACTTAAAATGAAGTCTTGGGTGAAATCATGGGAAAAGACCAAAGGAGTTGATAACTGGTTCTGAATCTTTATTGAATAAATAAAATCTCAAAAGGAAAAGTGAGGAACTGTAAATAGACTCCAAGCAAATCCAACACAAGGTTTTGAAATGGGAGAATAGAGTATGACAAAGCACTCTTTGAGGAGGATTTGTGAATGGGAGGGAGCAGGAGAAGATGGTGGGGGAGTTGGGGAGAAAAGTAAGCAGATTATAGATGTAAAATGGAAGGTTCTGTACATTGCCTGATTCAACAGTATGGATGTAATTTCAGAGTTCTAAAACAGCCAACAAATTATTTGAGAGAAAAATTCTCTGTCCTGAAGTTCCAGTGCTAGAGGACAGTCTTAGAGATTGGACTGACCCTAACTTGGAGCACATAGAATCATAGAGTTGGAAGGGGCCATACAGGCCAACTAGTCCAACCCCCTGCTCAACACATGATCAGCCTTAAGCATCCTAAAGCATCCAAGAAAAGTGTGTATCCAGCCTTTGCTTGAAGACTGCCAGTGAGGGGGAGCCCACCACCTCCTTAGACAGCCTATTCCACTGCTGAACTACTCTGACTGTGAAAAATGTTTTCCTGATATCTAGCCTATATCGTTGTACTTGTAGTTTAAATCCATTACTGTGTGTCCTTTCCTCTGTCAATGGCAGTTAAATGAACAATGTCCTCTCCTCTGCAGCCAACAGAAACAGCATCCTGCCCTCCTCCAAGTGACAACCTTTCAAATACTTAAAGAGGGCTATCATGTCCCCTCTCAACCTCCTTTTCTCCAGGCTGAACATTCCCAAGTTCCTCAACCTATCTTCATAGGGCTTGGTCCCTTGGCCCCAGATCATCTTCGTCACTCTCCTCTGTACCCTTTCAATTTTATCTACATCCTTCTTGAAGTGAGGCCTCCAGAACTGCACACAGTACTCCAGGTGTGGTCTGACCAGTGCCGTATACAATGGGACTATGACATCTTGTGATTTTGATGTGATGCCCCTGTTGATACAGCCCAAAATGGCATTCACCTTTTTTACCGCTGCATCACACTGCCTGCTCATATTTAGTTTACAATCCACAAGTACCCCAAGGTCTTGTTCACACACAGTGTTACCTAGAAGCGTATTCTCCATCCAGTAGGCATGCTTTTCATTTTTCTGACCCAGATGCAGAACTTTACACTAATGTTTATTAAATTGAATCTTGTTCTCATTTGCCCATTTTTCCATTGTGTTCAGATCTCATTGAACTCTGTCTCTATCTTCTGGAGTATTTGCCAGTCCTCCCAATTTGGTGTCATCTGCAAACTTGATGAGTAGTCTCTCCACCCCCTCATCTAGATCATTAATAAATATGTTAAAAAGTACCGGGCCGAGCACCGAGCCCTGAGGTACCCCGCTACTCACCTCTCTCCAGTCTGATGAAACACCATTGACAACAACTCTTTGAGTGCGGTTCTTTAACCAATTCCCTATCCACCTAACTATCTGAAAATCCAGATTGCAGTCCTTCAATTTATCCATCAGAACATCATGGGGAACCTTATCAAAAGCTTTACTAAAATCCAAGTAAACGACATCAACCGAATTTCCCCGATCCAGCAAACATGTTACTTGGTCAAAAAAGGAAACCAGGTTGGTCTGGCAGGACCAGTTGGAGACAAATCCATGCTGACTTCCTTGGATCACCAAATTGTCCTCCAGATGTTTGCAGATCACTCCCTTTAATATCTGCTCCATTATCTTCCCCACAACAGAGGTCAGACTCACTGGTCTTTAGTTTCCCGGGTCATCCTTCCTCCCTTTTTTGAAGATCAGAATAACATTTGCTCTCTTCCAGTCCTCTGGGACATCTCCAGTCCTTAAAGAGGTCCCAAAGTTCTCTGGAAAGTTCTTTGAGCACTCTCGGGTGCATTTCATCCGGCCCAGGGAATTTGAACTCATCCCGTACAGCTAAATGCCTCTCGACAACCTCTCTATCCATGTTAACCTGCCACCCAGACACTATCCTTTGGCTACTGCCATCTCTAGACCCTATGACTTGTGGGAAAAAACAGATGTAAAATAGGCACTAAGCCTTTCTGCTTTCTCTGCATCTTCCGTTAGAGTTTGTCCATCCCCACCCAACAGTGGGCCTATTGCCTCCTTTACTTTACGTTTGCTCCTCACATAACTGAAAAATCTTTTCTTGTTACAATGGGCTTCCCTGGCCCATCTTACCTCACTCTCAGCTTTGGCCTTTCTGATGATTGATCTACAGTGCCTAGTAACCTGTAGGTACTCTTCTTTAGAGCTCTGTCCTTCCCTCCATTTCCGTGTGTGTCCTGTTTATACCCCAGGTATCCAATGTTTGCTATCCAGGCAAAATGTCATTTACTGGTTATATGGATCTATTTTGCTATTTGGGCAAGTATTTGGATCCTTTTTTGCTGTTGGAGAACTCTGTACCCAGCTCATCATGGAGGGATTATTTGAATGCATCACTCTCGGAGGAAGTATGGGACTTTATAGTAGAGGGATCTGCACAGCATGTTTGAATTATCTGTGTGGCTGATGCATGGCCTCAATGATTCTGGAGATGACATTTGTTTGATTAGTATTCCGGAGAAATATGACTTGTCAAGGAGATTCTTGGGCAGCCTGAGAAGACAAGCTACTTTTCTGTAAGCCATAGTCATTAATCATGGCCTGTGTCCAGGTGGGCCTGGAGATCTCTTGGAATTACAAGTAATTTCCAGATACCCAAGATCAGTTTCCCCAGATTAAATGGAGGTGATCTCTCTGGCATTATATCTTGCTGAGATCTCTCCACTACCTATACCTTGCCCTCCTTAGGTGCCACCTCCAAATCTCCAGGAATTTCCCAATGTACAGTTGGCAACAAGAAGCCTTGTTCCATGGAAAGTTAGATATTTGAACCCAGGCTTTGCCAGACCTATTCTAGCACACTAATGTGTCAGGATTGCTGCTGAACCCTGCCATGAGTTAGCATGAGTTTCTCCATTATTGTTTGCCTGATCTTTTCTCTGCTTTGTTCTTGGGGCCCCAGGCCCATATATTATGCTTGCATGCTTGAAACTGAAACTATGTTGCTGCATCCTGTTATCACAGGGAGCTGTGAATTATTTGTCTTTTGAACCTCCCGGCTGGGTCTGCCTTTTGTAACCATAACATCTTATCTTGTCCGGAGACGACCATGGACGTGTGAGTTGTAACACTATGGTTTATGGCACCTGGTGCCTCCTTTCCCCCTCCCTTGGGAACTTTCAAGTTTTAGGCGGGAGAACTGCCTTGATAAGGGGAGGCAAATCTGTCCTCAGGCAGATTTGACTTCTTTAGCTTAGGTGTATGAAGTAACTTCTCAATAAACGCTTTCTTTAATAAAGAAGCTTGTTGTGAGTTCTTGCAACGCTTGACATAATGACTACATTATATTGGCTCTCTGTAATTAGAACACTTGTATAGTTGCTATGAGGTCTAAATATGGACGCATAATAAAGGCTTTAAAAGCATAAAACTTTCCCCACATTTACTCTTGAAAATATTGAATTAATTATTTTCTTTAAATTCACATCCCACATTGTAATCTGAAATGGTGACACACACCCCACTCCACCCCATCCCTATATCAATCCAGTACAAGTTAGGGATGCTCAAACATTGGTCCATTCAGTTCATCTCCTGTTTGCCAGTCACAACATTGGAGCCAAGTTTTCAATGACTGCTCATCTGTCTGTTGGTTAACTTGGGTGTTTGATAGGTTCTTTCACTGTTTTCCTTCTTTAAGAATATAGAACAATACAAACAGTTTTGGTATATGTGTTTTTACATGCAGGCCAACTGAGTTCTATTTCCCCACTGCACATAAATCGGTGCTTGAACCATATCAATCAGGTTTCTGTCCTGGCCATGGGGTAGAAACTAAATTAGTTGCCTTTGTGGATGATATCTGACGCCAGCTGGATTGAGGCAGTTCGGTCATTCTTGTGATGCTCAATATGTCGGCCATATTTGATGGGGTTGATCACAAGTTATTGGCACACTGCCTCACTGGGGCTGAGATTCAGGAGATGGCACTTCAATAGCTGTGCTCCTTCCGGAACCGGACACAGAGAGTGGTTATCGGAGAGGTTTTATCGGGCCCCTATCAATTCCCTTGTGGAGTCCCACAGGTGGTGGTAATCTCCCCCGCATTATTTAACATCTTTATATGCTCTCTTGGACAGCTGGTGTGGAGTTACAGTCTGGGGTAGGGGTGTCATCAATATGCAGATGATATCCAGGTCTGTCTCCCCCTGGATACATTTGCCAGATGTGTGGAAGCCATTGCTGGATGGTTAGAGTAGAATCATCTGAAACTCAACCCATTCAAAATTGAGGTCCTGTGGCTGAGCAGGAAAGGGGCAGGACAGGAAGTATGTCTTCCCTCCTTTGCTGGAGCATAGCTTACTATCTTGCCCACCCCAAGGAACTTGGGGATGATTCTGGATGCCTCCCTTTCTATGGAGGCACAGATCATAGGAGTAGTACACATGGCATTTTACCATCTTCAATAGGTGAGGCTACTAGCTCCCTACCTTCCTCAGGACTGTCTGGCCACAGTGATCCATGTGATGGTTACCTCTAGAATGGACTTCTTTAACTCGCTCTACGCTGGCCTACCCTTGTCCTTGACCTGGAAATTCTAGCTGATGCAGAATGCAACTGCTAGGGTCCTCACTGGTGTACCTTGAAGTGCCCATATCTAGCCTGTGCTGAGACAGCTGCATTGGTTGCTCATTGTGGCCTGGATCAGGTTCAAGGTCTTGGTTTTGACCTTTAAGGCCCACTCACAGCTTGGGCCCTGCCTATCTGAGGGACCTCTTATCTGCTTATGTCCCCCACAGGGCACTTCACTCAGGAGGAGCTTATCTGTTAGAGTCCCTGGCCCCAGAGAAATACACCTGGCCTCAACCTGGGTCAGGGACCTTTTGGTCCGGGCCCTGACCTGGTGGAATGAGCTCCTGGGAGAGCTGAGGGCCCTGACAGAGCTGACAAAGTACCACAGCACCTGTAAAATGAAGCTCTTCCACCAGATCTTTGGTTGAAGCCAGGACTAAGAGCTAAGACCCCCCTCCCCCCCAGGCTGTACTGTATCATCTTGCTACCTCCCTCAAAGATTGGCTGTGGGTAGAGGGACAGTTTTTGGCCATCTTGTTGCTGGAGGTTTTTTTGTTTTGTTTTATGGGATAGGGGTTTTTACGGGGTTTTATGTCTGATGTAAACTGCCTCGAGTCGTTTGAAAGAGGCAAACTAAAAATCAAATAAATAAAAATAAATAAATACATAAATGAATATATATACGTATACATACATACATACATACATACATACATACATACATACATACATATGTAAGGGTAAAGGTAAAGGTATCCCCTGTGCAAGCACTGGGTCAAGTCTGACCCATCTAGCATTTTCATGGCAGACTCAATACGGGGTGGTTTGCCAGTACCTTCCCCAGTCATTACCATTTACCCCCCAGCAAGCTGGGTACTCATTTTACCAACCTCGGAAGGATGGAAGGCTGAGTCAACCTTGAGCCAGCTGCTGGGATCAAACTCCCAGCCTCATGGGCAGAGCTTTCAGACTGCATGTCTGCTGCTTTACCACTCTGCGCAACAAGAGGTGTGTGTGTGTGTGTGTGTGTTACGGTTACATATAATGTGTGGCAGGTTACCATATACAAGACCTTATAAAACATCATAAAAACCCCATCCCATAAACAAAACAGATAGAATATGAGATAAAGATAAAACAAGATTAGTGACATAGAATAGAATAACAGAGTTGGAAGGGACCTCATCTGTCATCTAGTCCAACCTCCTGCACTATGCAGGACACTCACATCCCAATCGCTCATCTACTGTGACCTGCCACCCCTTTGCCTTCACAGAATCAGCCTCTCCATCAGATGGCTATCTAGCCTCTGTTTAAAAATTTCCAAAAATGGAGAACCCACCACCTCCTGAGGAAGCCTGTTCCACTGAGAAACTGCTCTGTCAGGAACTTCTTCCGGATGTTTAGATGGAATTTCTTTTGAATTAATTTCATCCCATTCATTCTGTTCTGTCCCTCTGGGGCAAGAGAGAACAATTCTGCTCCATCCTCCATATGACACCCTTTTAAATACTTGAAGATGGTTATCAGATCCTCTCTCAGTTGTCTCCTCTCTAGGCTAAACAGACCATGCTCCCCCAACCTTTCTTCATACGTCTTGGTCTCCAAACCCCTCACCATCTTTGTTGCAGTTCCAGTTTGTCAACATCCCTCTTCAACTGGGGTTCCCAAAACTGAACACAGCACTCCAAGTGAGGCCGAACCAGAGCAGAGTAAATCATAGAATCATAGAACCATAGAATCTAATCCCATCCATTCCTGCAGCCATCTACCCTGGGGTGGGGAAGGGCTCCGTTGTTCCTTTAAACTCAACCATTCATGTAAGTAGTCCTTAGCACCATTAATCTGTTTGGGTCAGCAGTATTTTGGTACATTGTAGTCAAAATAGGTAAGTTTGACTATCAAGCATATTTAATGTGAAATTCATATTTAAAGCCCATTTTGTTACATGTTCCAGTCTAGAATGAAGATGATTTCATGGTAGGGGAAATATCTGCACTGGCTATAGAGCCAGTAAGAAGTTCAAATTCTGTTTTGTACAGTTATGGTGAAAGGACTTGATTTGAACACAAGTGGGAAGTTACAAGTCTGAATGGTATACTTCAATCTGGCTCATGGATTGTGGACCTGTTATATCTTCCGTTGTGGTCCTGTGGCTGCAACCTGTTTTCTTGATTTGTTGCCAGTTGGGTTTTTAAGGGAGATGCACTTCAGCAGCTCCCTTTCATAATCACTATCATTAACACCTCTCCGGCAGGGCAGGGGAGAGAGGTTCATTGCTATAGATGGCAACACAGTTGATTAAGCAGCCTTCTGCTGCCCTGAGAGCAATTTCTTAGATTTCCTCCTCAGTTCAAATCTCCCTTTCACACCAAAGGTTTATACTGAAAGGTTGTGGCAGGGCAATCGTAGCCCTTACCTCTGTGATAATAATATCCTGTTTTCAATCAAGCCAAAGCAGTGAGACATCTTTAATGAGGATTTTTAAAAACTGACCTTATATTTGACAGTTTGGATTCTGGCACTGTCAGTTTTAATTCTGATCTTCTTGTGACTTTGGTTACTTCCCTTCCCTTTTTTGTTTGTTTGTTTGTTACAAACGCCAAGGCTTCTCACTACTTTTAAAAAACATTGTTTCATTAGCCCTAGTAGTTCCCGTTGTCACAATAAATAAAGTGGTCCTCTGATATTGCTGCTGTGAATTACAGAGTTCCCTGGGGCTATGAATGGGGTGGATACCTTTTTTCTCACTATATATATATCATCAATTGTGTCTTGCATCTGTGTCTCTATTACGTTCCAGATGTGCAGATGGAAGATGAATTCACTCAGTTTTAAAAATACATCTCATGAGAAGAGCTGTAATGGCTCAGAATGAAGGTCCTTCTGGTCCAGGATCCTGTTTTTAATGTTGGCCAAACAGATGGTTCCAGGAAGCCCGCAGACCAAGGCAGAAAGGCAACAGCACTCCTGATGTTTATGTGCAGCACATGTCACATAAGTGTAGCACTTGCTGAACAGCTAATCTGTGGATCAGCCCAGTGTTCCAGCCTCTTATGCCCCAAAACATATTCTTTTTGTAACTTTATAGGAAGTTGGTAACAGGAAGACACCAATAAAGTGGTCCAGGTGCTACTGATCATTTCCAGCTTCAGAATTTTCCAAGGATGTTGATCAGGCCTTTGTATTTCCCCCCTCTTTTTATGGATCAAGCTTCATTTGGATTATGGGGCAGGACTTTCTTAGAGCAAGGCTTTGAAATAGTTTAGAGACTCTATTTTCCTTTTACAGCAGCTCTTTCATTTACTAATGCGTGGAAGTGAAATGTGGGTCTTCGAACACTCAGTGGACACATTCTCAGAAGCTTCAACTAATTAAGACTTCCTGAGACATGACCATTATATAGGTAGTGCTATGAAATGGATGCACACGTTGCTAAAAAAGCTGCCCAGAGCCTTTGGGAAACAGTGGGGTATAAATGCAATAAATAAATAAATCCCAGGTAGTCTTCCTGCTGATTATCAGCATGACCTTTGGAGCACATCACCAGCCATGCAATTGCTAGAGCTTTCTCCTGTCACTTGTTTTTTTAAAAGATCACACCTTCAGCCAATGTGACTAAAAGATCTCATCCAAGCAGGTTGCTGTACTGTTAATATATATAGAAGAAAAATCCTCCATTTCTCTTTAAATTTGAAATGTTGATCTGGGCGTTCTAGGAAGAGAACTACTATGGTCAAGATTGGCTAGATTGATGGCCTTGATATGCTAGACCTTGGCATGATATGGGATTGAGTAATGGCATTAAGGAAGCTCCTGTAACAGTAACAGGAGCTGTGAGTGCATTTAGTTTTCGGCCTGTGCTGAATGTGATAAAGATGTGCAAAAGCCTGTACATCATTCTGCTTCAGTGGAGGAAGATATACGTTTGGAAGGAAAATGGGCAAAAAGCATTACAATATTTCAGCTTGTAGCTACAAATTATTCTGTCTAGCTGCTAGCATTACTGGAGATCGGAGCATGGCTTTTTTTCCCTTTTGGGAAGAAAATACCACTGTATGGTCTCATGCATTAGTTAAAAACAAAAAACCTTTCAGTGTTTTTCAGTTCTTCAAACTAGCTTTTGTCTTATTGACTAAAGTTGGTATAAATTTCAGTTTAGATAACCTACCAAGTTTGACCTCCCAAATCCCACAATTTCACTAAATATTAGTTATACTTGGCAGGTGTTTCAAAATTGTCGAAAGTACAGAAAATACAAGCAACTAGGCTTGCACAAAACCCAAGTAATGTAAACATAGCCCCAGTTAGGTATCCTGAATGCTATCGATAAGTTGTATGGGGGAGAGGAATTGACTCCAGCTCCATTATCTGTCATCCCAAACAGCAGATCAGAGGTATTTAGAATAATTCATAAGAGCTATGTACATGGAACCTCAGCTGTGGAATGAACTGAGAACTGTGTATGCAGCTGCTGTTCTGTTATTCTCCATCTTTCTAAGGACACACACAGAATGCTCCTCCTAGGTACTGTTTCTGGGTGGTTGTGTATGGTAAGGTCATGTTCACAATGTTTTAAAAACATTTGTGTGTGTGTGTGTTATTAACACAATATAGTTTTACTTAGAAAGGGAACAAAGCCCACAATTTTAATAGCAAAATACAAAATTATTCCATTTTTATTTTACTGTTACATCAAGGGGCTCATGGTAGCATCTTAACCCCCATCCCTTTCCATCATTGTATCCTTACAACAACCCTGTAAAGTAGCATACACTGAGATAGAGTGAGGGAGAGTGACTGGCCCAAGGTCACCCAGCAAGCTTTATGGACACTTGAACCATGACACCCCCACTCCTGATCCCTCGGGTATGTAGAGCAATGCCAAGCAATCATTGCCAGCAGTAAGAAATATTTGCCAGCAGTAAGAAATATTCCAGAGACATCTGGGCTTCAGTCATGGGCATAGTTAGAACCACTTAGATCCTATAAGCTTCAAGGGGATTGAGCAACCTTGCTGTGTGCTGGATGGAGTCTCCAACTGCTATCAAAGAAGGATCAGCTACCATGAAAGAGAGATTGTGTTCATGTGTATGGCAGAGCTACTCATAAGCCCTCTTAGAATTCAGTAGCATTCATAGTTCCCTTGGCACCGATAAACAGGATGTTAGGACTCCAGGGATGTACTGGTGACATGTCTTTTAATTTGACAGCAGACATGCTGTGTCTACAAAATGTCATTATCCCTCTGACATTTTCAATGTTAAGTTTTCTTCCCTTGTATTTGGAGTTTGTACATCATTTGAGAAAACAACTAATCAATTGAAGATACAGTTATCCATGTTACGATGCTGCTGAAACATGCAGTTTCAGTAGATTATAAGTGAATTTATACATAGCCCATGATGATTTTTATTCCACTGGGCTGGTCTAAGAATAATTAAGTGCTCATAAATGTTTTCATTTTTTTCCTCTTACTGGGAATTCTTGTTCTCCTTTCTTTAGATTGGGGCTTACCGTAAGTTAGTTTCAGAAGACATACTGCTCAGCCAGTTATAGCCAGTGGTACTTTTGTCCTTTGAAACCTCCAAGAACATATCTAGCTTTTATTGGAAATTTTAATGAATGTAGTCATTCAAATTACATATGAACTTTGTACATGCAGATGTTTATGAAGCACTTTTGGACATTAATCACTGGACAGTAAACATTTGTCATTTTTGGACAAGACTTACCATTTTCTTCAAGTTTATTATGAAACAGAGAAGAGAGCTCTTACACTACAGCCAACTTATTGCAACCTCAAATATATAGACAAAGTTATTAATGTTAGACTGTAACAAAAACTGAAGTCTAAATTGAAAAGGGGGAGAGATTTTTTACTTAGAAAGTAAGGTGGCAGTTAGAGTGGCAAATTAGAATCTAAGAGAACTAGACCACACCAGAAAGGAAGAGCAGTTACCAGTTTCACTCTGAGAAAAGTGGACTGGCAGTTTAATTTTATATCCTGGGGGGCTGGTGATGGCCAGAATTGGCCCGTGTGACCTAGCAGGGTCATCTTGCCTTAGATCTGGGTTGCAGAAGTGATGACAATGCTTCTAGGCTCACTCCACTGCTACGGCCTATGTCCACAGCAGCCAGCTGGCTCAGTTTTCTCCAAGGTTGCTTTAATGTCCTAATCCAACTCTGACTCCACCACTGGCTTAGCTCAAAAAATCTTGCCGTTAGGGCCAAACTCTTACCCACTTCCATCATTGTATACTGTGAATTAATCCTATGAATGGAACTCCTTTCAATGCCAGTGGGAATTTCACATGTAGAACAGATGCAACATCTAAAATAGAAGTAGCATTTGGAAAGGAAGCTTTGTTCATGCCTTGGACATTTGCTTTGTCAACCTCTTTGAAACACTAGAAGTGAAAGAAGTAGACGTGGATATATCTGTGTTGATGCCATTCCCTAAAGCTGATTCCAGGTGAAAGGCTGGCTTTGCTAGAACTGACAGCAGTAGTATGTCCTTCTCTCCACTCTGTGTTAGTATGCAATTAACATTTCAGCTTTCCCCTCTATTTTGTTAGGTGACACCACGTGGACTAAAAACTGTGCAGCACTGTAAGCTGTCCAAGAACACACAATATTTGCTCAAAATGGTCAAAGGGTTGGAACATCTCTGTACTGTTGAAGAGTCTGGGACTTTTGAGCTTAGACAAAACTGACTAAGGGGGTTATTATGATAGCAGCCTCATGTATGTCCCCAACCATGTTTAGATCCATAATATCTAACTTACCATTTTTGATGTCTTTACACTTTGTATTTTCCCACCCAGCACTACTGGAGAAAGAAAAATACACAAAGTCTGCAAGAACATTAGGATAAGTAAGTGGTGTTACAAGTAAATGAGAGAGAAGGAAAACTTGAGAAGGGGTTGCCATTTTTGGTAGCAGCCCCATGTTGGTTTTGAATGCCTGAGAATTTAAGAGCAGTCATATTGGATTACAGCAATGTTTCATCTAGACAAATGTCCTATTTCCCACAGTGCCCCCCTAGATACCCTAGAGTGCCCCCACAAAATGGGCACAAAGGGCAAAGGCTCCCCTGTTGATCTTTGCCCATCAACTGAGATTCAGACATACATTACCTCTGAGTATGGATATTCCAGTTAGCCATATAAACTCATAACTGTTGATGTACCTGTCCTCTGTTAATATGTGTAATCTACTTTTAAAACCATATAAACCAATGGCCCTTCATCCCATGACAGTGAGTTCCTTAAATTAATTATTAATGTTAAGTACTTTCTTTCCTTTCAACTCTACAATATCCAGTTTGTAGATACAGCAACTAGACCTTGTTATGATTCTCTTTCTAAACATTGTTTTCCATGCTCCTGGCTACAGTAGTGAAATGGGCGGTAACCAGGCACAGTTTTTCAATGGTGATGCCTTGACCATTTGGGCTTGCCTAGCATTTAATTTACTTCAAAACGTGCTACACTTATTGGAAGTACTCCATTAAATTTTCATGATCTGCCTCTAGCCGAGAAGAAGAGTTGGTTTTTATACCCCACTTTTCACAATCCAATGGAGATTCATAGGCCCATTATGCACGGGATGGAATGCCCAAAATGCTGGTGAAAGGGCTTTGGGGAAAATCCCTGATTATGCCCAACATTGCTGCCATCCAGGGCATGACCGAACCCAGGCCCTTGGAAGACCTGCATTAACAAAACGCAGATTCATCCGGAGTCCTGGGTCCCCTGAGGGTGCAGGCGAGGGCTAGGTCAGGCTAGCCCTGTGCATAATTGGAGGAGCTGAGCTTTCAGCCCAGCTCCTCCCCCAACCTATGGCATCCCTGCAGGGTCTGTAGCTCCACAGAACCAAGAGGAGTGCCCCCCGCCCCTGCCATGGTGGGAGAGCAGCATGCTGCTCCCCACCACCCAGCAGTGGGGGCCCCCTGCCCCCAATCTCTCCCGCTGTGCTCCTGGTGCTTCCAGACCCACCTTGCGTCTGCTGGGCTGTTGCACCAGCGTAGCCAGTGTAGCCACTCCCCCATGCATACACGGGGGACGGTGGGGCTTTTGGTCCCACCACAACGGCATGACAGCAGTGTGGTATAGCTGCTGCCATGCATAATGGGTCAAAGTGGATTATAATTAGCTTCTCTTCCTCTCCCCACAATAGATTTGAATAGATATTTTAAGAAGTTTGTTTTTTTATATTGTTTTCACGCTCTTGACTTGCTTTTGTGGTTTCATAGAATCATAGAATCGTAGAGTTGGAAGGGGCCATACAGGCCATCTAGTCCAACCCCCTGCTCAACGCAGGATCAGCCCTAAGCATCCTAAAGCATCCAAGAAAAGTGTGTATCCAACCTTTGCTTGAAGACTGCTAGTGAGGGGGAGCTCACCACCTCCTTAGGCAGCTTATTCCACTGCTGAACTACTCTGACTGTGAAACATTTTTTCCTGATATAGCCTATAGCGTTGTACTTGTAGTTTAAACTATCAAGGCTATCATGTCCCCTCTCAACCTCCTTTTCTCCAGGTTGAACATTCCCAAGTCCCTCAACCTATCTTCATTGATCCCTTGGCCCCAGATCATCTTCTTCACTCTCCTCTGTACCCTTTCAATTTTATCTACGTCCTTCTTGAAGTGAGGCCTCCAGAACTGCACACAGTACTCCAGGTGTGGTCTGACCAGTGCCGTATAGAATGGGACTATAACATCTTGTGATTTTGATGTGATGCCTCTGTTGATACAGCCCAAAATGGCGTTTGCCTTTTTTACTGCTGCATCACACTGCCTGCTCATGTTTAGTTTACAATCCACAAGTACCCCAAGGTCTCATTCACACACAGTGTTATCTAGAAGCATGTCCCCCATCCAGTAGGCATGCTTTTCATTTTTCTGACCCAGATGCAGAACTTTACACTTATCTTTATTAAATTGCATCTTGTTCTCTTTTGCCCATTTTTCCATTGTTTTCAGATCTTGTTGAACTCTGTCTCTATCTTCCGGAGTATTTGCCAGTCCCCCCCAATTTGGTGTCATCTGCAAACTTGATGAGTAGTCCCTCCACCCCCTCATCTAGATCATAAATATGTTAAAAAGTACCGGGCCGAGCCCCGAGCCCTGAGGTACCCCGCTACTCACCTCTCTCCAGTCTGATGAAACACCATTGACAACCACTCTTTGAGTGCGGTTCTCTAACCAATTCCCTATCTACCTAACTATCTGAAAATCCAGATTGCAGTCCTTCAAATTGGTTTGTTTTATAATATTTGTAATAATTAGGTTTTTTACATTTTAATTTCTTTTTTTAACCTTGTGAGTTGCTTTGAGCAAGTTTCAGAAGTGGTGACATATAGATCTGTTGAATGAATGAATGAATGAATGAAAACTATATTCAGTCTTACAAATGGAGGCAGATCATAGATACCTACAAATACCATATCATTCTAGCATGTTATTTTCAGTTCCTTGACTATTAATTCCTAACATAGAATGTGTCTCTTTTTTTACTTTTGCTCAGTTAGTCTACATTTTAGCCTTTTGGAAGTATATCCTATCTACTGGTCCATTTTACCTATTTGCTTAGTGATGTAAACTTCATTTACCTACCAACTACTTCCCGCTCAGTTTACACCATTCTGAATCAACTGGTGTCATCTGCTCTCCAGCTCATTTCTGAAAAACTAACACTAGTCTTGGGAGAACACATTGCTTACTTTCTCCATTGTGAGAATTGTCCATTTAATCCTACATCTCTTTCTTGTTATTTAGTCCTGCAGTCCCCAATCCTGAGTTGCAGACCGGTACTGATCCGCAGATCAGTCGGTACTGGGCTGCGGCTCCTCCTCACCCATTCCCACTCTGCCACTGGCTCACCTTGGTGCCCCCTTGAATCCCAAGCCTGGTGATCGTCGGGCATTGCAGCCACAGGCAGAGACGTGCCTGCTGGGGGGCCAACCCAATCCAGCCTGGACTTCCTCCTCAGTGGCAATGTCAGCTGCTCTTCTTGGCACCTTGGCCTGAGGAGGAGTGGGAGGGGCGGGCTTGCCTTCTGTGGTGGCCGCCTGGGGTTCGCTGAGGACTCCTGAGCTGGGAGACGGGAATGAGCTTGCAGAAAGGAAAGTGAGAGGGAAAGTGGATGGTGGGGGGGAAAGCCCGAATCACAAGCCATGCTGGCCATCTTCCCCAGCTGGCAAGCGACTACCCTCCACAAGCCTCACATACGTTTAGTGGGGGGAGGCTTGGAGGCAGCAGCCCACGAGGGCTTATCTTCTGTAGGCGGCTGGGCATTCATCCCCTTCCTTCCCTCCCCCCTTCTTGGGTTCCCTTTTGCTTTGGGAAGGCCCCACTGCATGTGATGAGGCCTTCCTTCCCACCACGTCCCCGGCCTTGGGGGATTTCCTGGAAAGCGAGCATGTGACAGGAGCAGCTCCAGGGGGGGCGAGTTTGTGGTGTTAACACCACAGGAGATGATTTGCGCAACTTGTTCTGCCCGTGCAAACATCTGAAGTAGCGCTCAGTCGCAGCGGGAGGAACCGCACAAGGCGTCTGTCCTCCAAATTTGTTTTAACAGTGAACACACACGCCCACCAGTTCAGTGCTTTAAAAAAAAATGTTGATCAAAATTTTAATTTATTTCGAAAAAGAATACAGAATATAGAAAGGACTATGGATTCCATTTACAGCACTATGGATATTAAGCCGCTATATCACAATGTGTCTTATAATATCTTTTCCCCTTGCATCTGTCCTCCCCACCCCCCTCCCCACGTAATAAATTCCATAATTCACATGCACCTCAGGTTCATCAAGTATTTCTTTCGGTCTCAATGTATTATATGGCATGTGAAGTGTAGTTGGGAGATCCAAGGATTGTCTGGCGACCAGGCAAGGGACGTTTGGGGGTGGTTTGCCATGGCCTGCCTCCACATCATGACCCCTAGTGTTCCTTGGAGTTCTCCCATCCAAATGCTAGGCAGGGTTGATCATGCTTACCTTCCAAGATCTTACCAGATTTGGCTTGCCTGGGCTAAGAGTTGGAAAGGGTTGTAGGATTGCCAGCTCCAGCCTAGACATCCCTTGAGTTTGGCAGGTGAGACCTGAGGAGGACAGGTGTGGGGTGGCAGGGAATTCAATGGGAATATGGTATCACCCTGGGGGCTTCTATTGATTCCAGACTGTTGTATGCCACAGAGTTTGCCCTCTGAAGCTGCTGTTTGATACAGGGGAGCAGAGCTCTAGTTTGGAGACCAGCTGTCATTCCTGGAGAGCTCCAGGCCCCACCTGAGGATTGGCACCCCGAAGTCATATGGGTCTTCTAGTAACAAGTTAAAATTTTCATGAAAATAAAATATTCTTTACATTCATTTTTGTTGCGTATCTGTATCTTATTTTGAAGGGAGATTTAAACGTTACCATAGCGACCAGAGTCAGACAGCATCAGGGCAGTGGTCGAGAGGAGAGGAGTAGACTAGCGATCCCCAACCTGTGGGCTGCGGACCACATATGGTCCTTCGACTAATTGGAGGTGGGCCCCGAAGGACATCTTCTCCCCCCCGACCCTTTCCTTCCCCCCCCCCCGGCCCTTTACAACACACTTTGGGTGTCATTGTCTCCCATCACTCCCAGATGGGACTATCTCATTGCAGAGAAACAAGCTCAGGGTTCCCATTGATTTGTCATTGTCATGAGTTAAAATTTCCATGAAAATAAAATGTTCCTTATGTTCATTGTTGTGGCGTGTCTGTATCTTATTTTGAAGGGATGTTTAAACATTACCATAGCGATCAGAGAGCATTAGGGCAGTGGTTGAGAGTAGAGAAGTAAACTAACCCCCCTCACCGGGCCTTAGTATAAGGTGTTGAGTGGTCCCCGGTGATAAAAAGGTTGGGGACCACTGGAGTAGACTACCTCTCCCCCAGGCCTCAGTAAAATTGTCAAGCATTGACTGGTCCCCGGTGATAAAAAAGTTGGGGACCACTGATTTAGTCCATCCTAATCTACACCACAACCTATCTTGTTATCCTATGATAGTTACATTTGCCCAGCAACCTTTGCTGAAGGACTTTGAAAAAAGCTTTTAAGAAGTGCATCATATTGACTGGTTCACCTTACCAAAATGACCTGCCTACTTCCATCCTGATTTGTATAAAGGTAAAGGTATCCCCTGTGCAAGCACCGAGTCATATCTGACCCTTGGGGTGACACCCTCTAGCATTTTCATGGCAGGCTCAATACATGGTGGTTTGCCAGTGCCTTCCCCAGTCATTACCGTTTACCCCCCAGCAAGCTGGGTACTCATTTTACCAACCTCGGAAGGATGGAAGGCTGAGTCGACCTTGAGCCGGCTGCTGGGATTGAACTCCCAGCCTCATGGGTAGAGCTTTCAGACTGCATATCTGCTGCCTTACCACTCTGCGCCACAAGAGGCTCTTTGTATAACATTTGTATAACATTTCCTTAAATTTGGGGGAGGGTGAAATCTCAGTTTGCCTCTATCAGAGGTAGCTGAAAGGACTAGTCTCATGAGACAGAGGTAGTACTGAGTCATTGTTAACATTATATCAGTATCATTTAGGGTAAGGTAGTTCCTTACAGAAAACAAAATCACCTGCTCTTTTCATTGTTTTAACTCACCTGGTTGCTGCTGTCTGTGCTCTGAAGCACTCTAATCTTATATGTAATTAGTAATTATAAGATGTTTAACAATGATAACATCAGATACTTCAGTTGCCAGCTTTAAAAAAAACAAAAACAAAACAAGACTTGTCTCTTATCTTTAGTTAAAAGCCAAAGTGGTTAATTATTTATGGTCAGCTTTATCGAGTACTTGGCTGCCTCTGGCTTACAGTATTTCAATAGCATCTTCACACTGTTAGCTGCCATCTGGACCATATTGCGGCGAAATCAAATTCGATAAACTTTCGCCTTCCATTCTCTAAGGTTTATTCAAATGAAATGAAAGCTGGCATGCTAAATCCAATCTGTTTTCAAACTGTGCTGTTATCTTGGTTTCTGAGCTTTCTGGTAATGAAAGGAGGGAGAAACAGTATGATATAATTACCTAATAATTACATTACAAAGTTGAACTGAAGATCTTTGCTAATTGCCAGGGATTTGGCAAAGATACCTTCATCTATGTGAACGTTATCTTTGCGCAAAAGGTTAGATTTTCTTTATTTCCTGCTTTCTTCAAGTAAAAATAGGAAAGAAATTTTAAAAACCCATATAAAAGTCTTCTTCAAATTTTTAAAATAAAATTTACAGTAAAACATTATAGATACATAATTGGAATATAATTTGTTGAATACAACCCAAATGACACCCATTCCTTAATATAAATATATTTAATTCAACAGCAATAATTTTTGACAGTTCATGACAGGAAACATTAGGATCTGATTATTATTCTGGCACCTCATTGTCTGGTTTCTAATGCTTGAAGGTGGGAGGAGACTTCATCTAGCCTGAGCAGTTAGCTGATGGTCCTACTGAACAAGAGCAATCTGACTGAGATTCCTGTGCATGCCATGTTTTGCCAGCCATTACTCCATCCCAGTATTAGGAAGACTTTCTGACCATGAAATAAACACTGGTCTTGTTTGAATGATCTGTTCTGTTATCTGGGATGATGTCTTCTTGATTTAGATATCTGCTAGCAGGTTGGCATATCAGAGGGATGTGACATAGAGACAGGGGCTTTCCTTTCCCCTCCACTCTTAGTAGGTAACTCACCAGTTTGCATACTGGGAAGAGGCCCAAGCTTTGGTCCCTTCCAATGATAATTTTAAAAAGGATGGATTCCCTTTTTAAATACTCCCCTCCTATTCCTGATCCGTTGATGCATAAAAGGAGGACAAGCAGAAGCAAAGATGAGAACCTCCTCCTGAGATCTTTAACATCCCTTCCCCAGAGGTTAAGATGTGAAAAAGGATCACAGTATATGTAGGATGCACAGAGTTGAAGGGTTGGAAGGGGGCTTTCTCAAAAGGAAATACTATAACAGGCCTTGATAGAAACATCTTTGGGGCACTCACCTCCAGTTGGTGTTCTGGTTGCTTTTCTTCCTATTCCAAAATAATAGCCATCATTTTATGGGTAGTATGGGTTACCACATTTTGTACCCTGTTCACTAAGGATGGGCTCAAGCAGCTTTGTTCTCCTCCAGAATCAATAAGGATGTATATCACTGGTGTTTGTCCAGCATTTACAGGCTATTTCCTATCCATACTGCATACACTGTATATTCACATATGTTTACCAAGTGACTATACCAAGTGACTATAGCATAGCAATGATCAGTGCCTTCCTCAAGAACATGAGAAGAGTCCTGTTGGTCCAGACCAGTGGTCCATCTAGTCCAGCAGCCTGTATCACACCAGTGGCTAACCAGTTTCTCAGGGACAGCCAACAAGAGAGAGAGGCCAAGACTTTCCCCTGATGTTGTCTCCTGGCTCTGGGATTCATAGGTTTGGTGCCTCTGTATGTAAAATATAAATAAATAAAAAAATGATTACATGAGGTTCCCCTCATGGCTAGTACTCACTGGTAGACCTATCCTCCATGAATCTATCTAATATCACTTGAAAAGCTGTTTATTCTTGTGGCCATCATTGCATCCTCTGACAGAAAATTCCACATTTTAATTACTCTCTGTATAAAGAAGTATTTTCATCTGTCCATCCAGAATCCATTGTCTGTTAACTTCATTGGATGCCCTCAAGTTCTAATATTTTGGCAGGGGGGGAGTCCTTTTTCTCCATCCAATGCATACTTTTATTAACCTCTATTGTGTTCCCCATTAGTAATTTCTTTTATGAAGTTAAAAGTCCCAGACCATTTCTGCACAAGAGTTACCCTTGCAATTGTGTCCTTAAAGGTTAAAACAATGCAAAAAGCTCCACATAAAATTTGACGCCCAAGGAGTGCACCCAATTTCTGCACTCCCTTATCCCATGTTTTCTGAATGTTCCCTTTCCATGAAGTTTTTTTCTTCAGATCATAACATGCAGTTTTCAAGTGAGGAATTCCAGAATTTGAATTTGTTTTCCCACCTCTCTACCATTTTGTGTTGTCATTAAAGTGTGTATACCCATCTACAGCCCCACTCCTCCCACCCAAGTTGTCCCTGAGATATCTGCCTTCTTTTTTAAAGTAATGATTGTCTTATGATGCCATTTCATTAATATAGCAACTTTTAAACCTCATGATAAAATGGACTATATGATGAATCCTTTTTGTACTCTAGCTCTTTTCTGATTCCATGCTCAGGCACCAGCCCATCAGCTGAGGTAGCCCTTGCCCTGGAGTTGTGAATGGTGCAGATCTTTGTTTGGACTCTTTTGGTTTTGTCAAGTAAGGAGGAAGGGTGGGGGGAGTGCTGAAGAAAGCCTGTCCCATTGGGAGGCCCAACACCAGCAACCAATCATTGGCCATCTATTTTATCTGTGTCCCAATCTAGTTTATGCATGCATTGGTGGCAGCAAATTTCAAAGTGTTCAATGGGACGATCTCATATCAAAAGCCTGGAGCCCTTGGCCACCATGAAATCATTAAAGAATATTGTTTGGCCAAAGACCTGTCTAGAAGAGTGATTGTGTGCAAAAATGTAGAGTTTCTCTGGGAGATTGGCCACCACTCTGCATAAAGTTAGTGATGTGGCAGAGCAAAGTGAGGAAGGGGCTTTCATGGGCTTCTCTCCCCCAACAAATGACGCAGGTGTTGGAGACCATGTATATTCAGACATAAGCCCCACTTACTCAAGCAAAAGTCCCAGTGAGTCCCAGACTCTTCAGCGTTTCCTCAAAGGAAAGGTGCTCCAACTCCCTAATCATCTTGTTTGCCTCCTCCATACTTTTTCCAGCATTGCAATGTCCTTTTAGAGGTACAGGAACCCAAACTGTACACATTATTCCAAATGAGGCCACACCATAAATCTGTACAAGGGCATCATAATGTTGGCCATGTTATTTTCAAGCCCTTTCCTTATATTCTCTAACTTGAAAGGCATTTTCAGTCAAAATTCATATATTTCTACTTTGAAGCCTATTTTGTTCCATTCAAGCCAATCAATCACCATCTAAATCTAAACAAAAGGAAATCAGGAACCAGGAAATATACATGTGTATATATAGGAAATATACATGTGTCAATTCATTATGTGTAAAGTATACATAAATTAACTGCATGTACATGAGATCAATCCAAGACACAGTTGTAGTTCACATATGGGCCATGTGTGCCAAAAATCCAGTACCTCATCAAGCAAATAGCAGAAGCAGGAAATCTTGAGAAGTCCAGAAAGTTAGGTGGGGCACTAGTTAGCTTGTAAAACAAAAATGTTTATCTGAGCTGAATCCATGGGTTTAAAAAATTGCCACAAC
Source organism: Paroedura picta (assembly GCF_049243985.1). Taxonomy (NCBI): domain Eukaryota; kingdom Metazoa; phylum Chordata; class Lepidosauria; order Squamata; family Gekkonidae; genus Paroedura; species Paroedura picta. The sequence continues at coordinate 103,618,013 of NC_135370.1, forward strand.
AGAATAAAAATAAAATCATGATACTGCAGTGAGATTAAAACTAAGCTAATCAATTCATACACTGACAGTTTGTTGTGGATTTATTTTAATGGAACATACAAAAACAAGCAGGAGGGGCTAACTTCATCATAGCCTGATGTGAGTATTCCAGAATCATGTTCCTTGCTGGTGAAAACAGAAGGCTAGACTACATAAACTTCCAGCTCAGCAACTGATTAAATATACATAACTCACCAGTTGGAATTGAAGTCTGTAGTATCTTGACCTTCAGTAGTGAATACAAATCATGAAGAAGGACAAGGAAAGCCTTCACTTTCTTCCCATGATCAAAAGTAATTTCTTCAACAGAAAGTCGTCTATCTCTTAATGGTAAATTACCATTCACACAGCTGAAGTTATTCTTTTTCTGCATTCAGCAACAAGTGGGATTTAAATGGTTATTTGATACAGCTATATTGCTCTATATTCTCCATAAAAATCTCTCACATGCAAGATGGTAGTATTCAGACATCCCCTTTAGCATAGGATCCACAATTGCCCTTTGTTTGCAGCTTCATCTCTTTGTCCTTTCTTGGTATTTATAAGGTTAAATATTATTCTCTTGGGAAAGTGGAGATGGGGAAACATAAGTACAGCTTTCCACTTTGTAGCCAGCCAGAGTCACTTCAAAAGGTTTAAAAAAATATATGATATGAAATGCTGATAACAATTTTTTTTAAGCTGAATAGTGTTTTTGCCAGCTATAATGAAAAAGTACATAAGCCATCCTTTGACCCTAACAAGAACTGATAATTTGCAATTGATTCCTGAATGCTGCAAGACAATGGGAAGCAATTAGTTATGCTGAAATGGTAAGGGAGGAAAACAGTACATGACAAAAGCGCTTTAACCATAGCCTGAAACAATTGTGAAGTTGGGTTTTTTAAATGACCATAAGTCAGGCCTGAAGGAAGATCAAAAACACCATTAGTTGCATCTGCACGCCAGTTGATATCGTGCTGCTGTTGTGCTATAACACTCATACTTCACTAGACTGCCTTGTCCTTACATGAAAGTCTTGCTGCAAAAGATTGCTATAGCAAAAGATCCAGCAGTGTGCAAATGCATACATTGTCTGGCTTTGCCATTAAAACAACATGTATGAATAATAGTAATTGCACATCTATGGAACTACCTAGTGTCTGTGTCAGAGAGAAGGCCTTCTCAAAGACTTTTTCATGAAACATTCAGGAAAATAGACCCACTTACAAGGATTTTATGTTGCTGCTAGTTGGGATGCCTTGTGCACTAGGAATATTTTGGATTCTGCAGTGAAGTGAATCAAACTTTGTTGGCAAATTTGAGGGTGGAAAGTTTTTTCTTTCCTAAATGGCATCAGTTTGAAACTGCTCATAGTACAGCTGGAATGATGTCATAGGTTCTAATGGTTGAGCCCTTCCTGTGTTTGCTAAAGGGAATTGAAGTCTATATCATCCTGAGATTCAAGAGTGAATACAAATCCTGAAGAAGGAAATGGAAAGTCTTCCCCTGACCAACATTAATTTCTTCAGCAGAAAAAAAAGTCATATATCTTTTCGTGGTATATTACCATTTATTTAAAATGTGTCACATAAAGGAAGCCATAAGTCATTATTACTGACCTATTAAGGTTCATTCTATTTTACCTCCAATTAAATAAAAATGTGTCCTTTCAGGTAATACTTTTTGTGAGTATGAATATTGTTTCATTGGATCCATGCCTGGTCAACAGTTTTGTCCGTTTATGGATACTTCTGCAAGCTCAGCATAGATATTTGAGCAACTGAACAAAAAAACTTTTCCTATAAAACCTTTCTGTTGGACTGAACCAATTGTTTCATTGCATCTTTCAGTGAGATGACTATTGAAAAGTGCTTCTACATCATTAAAATATTTTCCCCCGTCTTAAGGCCCACTTAAGAGACTGCTATAGAGTTCTGGGTGTTCCTTGGACTACTAGCTATACTTCATCTGTTGGCATTCATATATATATTTACAAAAAAAAAGTTTTGTTCTGGGAATAAGCTTTTGTGTTCATATACACTTCTTCAGACCTGAATCCACAATAACAGCCAGTATGGTCATTTTGCTTATTATTTAAAAGAGCATATACTCTCTCTCCATAATAGTTAGTCCCTACTTTGCCTGGTTCCCTAAGGAACAAACTAAACATACAACGGGAAGTCTTTTTCTTCCTGTGGGACAAATAAGAAGTCCAAGGCAGGTGATTTATAATATGAAAACAACCTTGGGGGAGTTAACATCTAAAACAATCCACAATCAGATGCAACTATATGTGAAACTTGCTGAGGATCCATTCATGGATTTCCTGTTGCCACATCTCTTTTGGCCCTTACTTGATAAGGCAGCCCATTACAAACAGTTGCCCAAACATGAAAGGAGAAAAAGAGGTACAATGCTTATTCATATTTTTCTACAGAAAACCTGGTCAAAATCTTTTGCATAGACGTCGTTTTTTCTTCTTCCATTCCTTTGTTTTAAACAAGGTTAGAGACAGAATTACAATTTTCTAAGTAATTTCATGGTTGGTTTTGGTTGACATTTCATCAAATTATAAGAGATACTTCAGAGAAAGAAAAGAAAATAGTGATGAAAGTGACTTCAGATCAATATCTTTTCGCCAATCATCTATCTCCAAGGCAAAAATCTTTCTCAATGAAATTCCCACTGGAATATCGTGTTGAGGTAGTGATCAGAGGCAATTTAACCCCTCAAATGGTCAGAGGTGAAAATGGTCAAGCAACTAAATTCTGGAATTTAACATTTCTTTTGTCACCTTCAATAACTCCATCATTACAGTATATAGCCATTGTATTTAATGGGATGGAGAATTTTTTAGGAAATATTGTTTTCTTTCTGATGTAGAAAAATCAATACTTCTCTTCAGAAAGAGAAAAAAGACAATGAAAGAAATAATTTCAGCTCTGCAGTTTTAATAAATACTGGTCACTCATGGCAATAGGTGGAGATAAATGCTATGTTATGTTACATGTTATGGAAAATCTAAGTTCCATGTATTGTTTCTTACGTTTCATGTAAACCACCCTGAGCCTCAGGGAAGGGCGGTATATAAATACAATAAATAAATAAACCAGCCCTCGGTTCTGGTTGAGAAATCACCAGTTTGTTGGCATTTGAAGAATGTAGAGCTTTTGAGGGGGGTATAAGCAGAGAGGTGGTCCCTCAAGTACGCAGGGACAAGACCACATATCACCTTCAAGGTGATCACCAAAACCTTAATCCTGATCCTGAACTCAACCAGTAGCCAGTGCAGCTATTGGAGTGTGGTCCCCTCCAGGGTATTCCTGTGAGAATCCTGGCTGCTGCATTCTGTACCAGCTGGATTTTCTAGAGCAGGGATAAGGGTTGGCCAGCACAGAGCGAGTTGCAGAAATCTATCTGTCTGTCTGTCTGCCTGCCTATAAAGTAAAGATCCAGTTCATGAAAATGCTGTGTCCTTGCAAAACTAGCACTGGTCCCACATTCTCAAATGATTGTGGCAGGGTCCTTTCGGGACTGACCCTGAATGTTGATAAAATGGTTGGCATCATGACACACCTCAGTCATGATCTATGACTAAACTCCCCTCTTTTATTCTAGCTTACTATGCCTCTGCAAGGGTCCATATGCTAGTGGGAAATGAAGTTTAATCCAATTCATAGTCACCAATCTTAGTACATGCAACATGATGGAGTTCTGCAAGCAGTTTTGTGACTATATTCCACCTCCCTTGCACCTGAACCGATGCTGAATAAGAGAGAGGAAAGCAATTCCAAGACTCCCCCTTGTTCTATTGGGATGAAGAGGTGTGCTGCTGCTTTATTCTTGCATATACAGTTCCCTTTATAGAAGGAACAGGTGTAAAATTACATGGGTGCTGTATACATATGTCTTACAAGAGGGACATTTATATTTTAAAATAGTATTTAAAATAGTATTAAAGATGAAAATAAGAAAATAAAAGATCCAAAGGGGAAAAGATATAGCTAAAAAGACAATATAAAGAATATAAAAGATAAAAAATAAGGATGTCAGTTACAGATAGTATTTTAGCCATTTTCAGATAATGATCTACTTGAACACTGCTTGCTTACTCTTAAGTTATTAAATTACCAACTATTACAAATGTATGACTTCTTTTTCTACAAATCCATCAAGTCATTCTTTTCATTTTTCTGCAAGAAATCAGTAAAGGGTTTCCAATTAGCAATAAAATTAGTTATATTATTTTCCCTAATCAAAGATATAAGTTTGGCCTTTTCTGCAAATTCTAGCACTTTGAATGTTCAGTCCCTTGTATGTATTTTTGAGGTTGTCCAGTTTTGCATGTGAGAGGGAAATCTGCATTTGAAATCATTGTACCTTACTTACTTACCAGGGACATTGTCCATATTTAATGAGAGACATTTTTCCAGTTGCTCAAGCGCCAGCTTCTCAACATTTTTTCTATCTTTGCCTGTGCTTAATTTCATCTAATAATTCATAGCTTTATTACCCTGATCAATGGAAACATTTTATTGAAGGTCAGAAGGAAAGAAGAAAAACAGTAAAAGTGGAACTAGAAATGGATTTGATTAAGACTTTTAAAGCATAAATATAAAGGGAAATGATGCAATTTATTATCTCTGGATTTTAATGTGGAGTTCCTGTGTCCCTTGTGATTAGTGCTGGTCTCTACTGAGGCATTTTCCAAATTGTCTTAATGTTCCATCTTCATTCCCTGATGTTACTGGGGGTTTTTTTTATTGTGTTCAGACAACTTGGTTAATGTACCCATGCTGTTCCAGTCTTTCCTTCCCTCCCCCCTTCATTTCCCTTTTTTTTACCATTGCAAAATAAATTTGCAAGAAATCATTTTCCCAGCCCAGAAAGGGCAGGTTTGAGTAGTGAACTTATTTTTTAATATTTCTATACCAGTGCTGAAATTTTCAGTGCTGGAGGGTTCCTGTGCTGATACAGTCCATCCCAATGGGAGGCCCAACACCAGCACAATCCTCTTGTCCTTCATGAAATAATATTGTTTGGCCAAATACCTGTCCAGAGAAGTGGCTGTTTATGTGCATAAATGCAGAGGTCCTTTGGGAGATCAGTCACCACTCTACGTGAAGTTAGTGGTGTAGCAGAGCAAAGTGAGGAAGAGGTTGCATGGAACCTCTCTGCCAAGAAATGGCATAGGAGACCAGAACAGCCTCATACTGGAAGCACTCCTTTCCACACATACATGAGCATAAGCCTCACCTACTCAAGCGTAAGCCCCCCTGAGTCCCAGACTCATCAACCTTTCCTAAATGGGAAGGTGCTCCAACCCCCTCATCATCTTCTTGGGGGGCCTCCTCCATACTTTTTCCAGCTCTGCAATATCTTTTAGAGATACAGTGACCAGGACTGTACAAAGTATTCCAAATGAGGTCACATCTTGAATCTAATAATCTTGGATCTAATAATCGCTAATACAGACTTTTCCATTTTTACACTGCACTACACTGGACTGATACTTTCATTTACAACAATAGGTATAGCGGAAAGGTCTAGAAGAAGAGTTGGCTTTTACAGTCCACTTTTCACTACCCGAAGGAATCTCAAAGCAGCTTACAATAGCCTTCTGTTATGTATGTTGGGTTTGGCAGACAAAGACAAAATTGTCTTCAAATAATTAGCTCTGTATTAACTCCTAACACCAAATAGCAGACACTAGAAACAGCAAATTTATATACATTTTACACAGCCTGCCAAGTAACCTCATTGGTCCTTAACAGAGCCCAGCAATTGGTCCATCATGAGAGTCTTTTGGCAATCAACAACTGGCTGCTTTACAATCCTTCCTTTCCACATCACTTTAACCAGTGTTAATGCATGCATACAAAACACTTTCCCTTCCTCTCCCCAAAACAGACATCCTGTGAGGCAGGTGGGGCTGAAAGAGTTCTGACAGGACTGCTCTATGAGAACAGCACTATCAGGATTGTGACAAGCCCAAGATCACCCAGCTGGTTGCATATGGAGGAGCTTGCCAGATTAGCAGCTGCTGCTCCTAATCACTATACCAAGCTGACTCTCAAACCAGTCTGGAGTGAGAGATTACAAGTCCAGTCCAAGGGTAGATAAGAAGAATCAAATGGTCAAGGTTCCAGTTCCAGTGCTGGAGAAGAGTCTTGGTACCAGGCTACAGGAGAAAATGCAGGTTACCAGCAACAAGATACAAGACAGCAGATCAGGGCAAAGCTCTGTTTGCTAAGGAAGTCAGCCTCATGGAGGTCTGGAAAGCAAGGTTGCTGACTTTGTTCCACCAAGGCACAGGTGTTGCTTCTTACAGTTTCATTCACCTTTCTTCAGGTGCAGTCATTAGCTTGTCAGTCATGGTCCAGCAAGGACTCTCTTTCAGGAATTAACACTGATTGTAGCTGAGGAATCAGGTGAGCATTTCAGCTTCTCTGTAGAACTGTCAAATGCTCTCTCTTCCTTCTATGCTTTGCAGGTTCAGGAGAGGTAGATACTAGGTTCTGTGGTATCTCTTTCTTCTCCTGGAAGACTGAGGTCCATTCCGCACAACTTTAATATATACTAATCATTCATATCATTCCTTTACGTATGGGCACAGGAAAAGATGGGGGATGCTGTGCTACATGAGCATGGATAAGTAAGGTGAGATAGGGATTCCAGTTCAAGACAAACTGTATTTTTTTACTTCTACTAAAGGTAAAGGTAAAGGTATCCCCTGTGCAAGCACCGAGTCATGTCTGACCCTTGGGGTGACGCCCTCTAGCATTTTCTTGGCAGACTCAATACGGGGTGGTTTGCCAGTGCCTTCCCCAGTCATTACCATTTACTTTTACTACTAGAGAATATTACCATTAGGATAAGGTGACCAGATTGTCCCACTTTTGGAGTGACATCTGAGGATACCTGGCAAATTGTACTTATGTTGAAATTAAAATATATATATTACAATACTATTTTTGCATTCTATGCATTCTATGAAACTTTTTGTTGCTCCATATAGACCAAATTTGTAATCAACCCCCCCCCCCAGTCAATAGTGTCCTGCTTTACCAGTGTTAAAATCTGGTCACCTTACATTAGGAGGGATCCAACTTAATGTTACGGCTCCTGCTTAGCAAGAAGATTGTTTCTAACCTGGCCTACTGCAAGGAAACAAACCAGCAGGTACCAAAAAAAAATTTGCCATGGAAGTTTCTGTTGTCACTTTTGCTCTTCTTTAATATAGTAAGTTGTAATGAATATCCAATTTCCCAATGAGGTTTTTAAGACATATAGCTCTTGAATGCATCAGTGTAGAACTTCTGTTTCCTTATAGTAAGAAGGCATGTGCCTTCAGGGAGCAAGAAAAGAAAGAAATGGGTATATTTTTCATTGCTTGGACTGGTCATTGCCTGAACTACAGTACTGACTCTGACCAATCATTTATATGGTTTTCCAGAGGGGAATTAGGTCAAGTTGCATGCTGTGCGTTCCAGTTAGATAGTATTTTATGAAAAAGGAAGGAGGAAGAAATTGAAACAGAAATGAAGATGCCTCTGACTGTCTACAGTGTTTGCTGCAGTTAATTGCACATGTAGCACAGATTTCAGTGTACTAATAAACCCATAAAAGTAAACTTCCTACTTTACTTTTTTAAATTAAATTAAAATTAAATTTTAATTACAACTAATACCTGCATCAGACAACTAGCAGAACAACAATTAAAATGATTTTGATAATTTAATTTTTGATAAAGTAAGTGATCCTGTCTTGGAACCTTTTATAGGGCCAGAGGCCCAATGCAGTCTGGGTTTTTTGCATAGAGCTGAGGAACTGCTGCACAGGCTGTCCTTCATTTAAGTCCTTCTTTGGACTCAAGTTTTGATAGGCTACTACACTATGCAGTTATCATAGGCAAACTCTAAATGAAAGTCTTCATGTGCATATTGGTTCTCAGTGACAGTGGGGGGAGGGAATAAAGTAATACGTTGGTCCATTCCGCACGACTATAATGTTGCAAAAGGCTTTCAAATTGTAAACACTACTAATTTGCAGTTATGCACGACGTCGCACACAATCTGCCACACTCCTGAAACAGATCCGCAAAAAGCGATTCGTTGTAGCGCTTAAAGGGAAATCCAGAAAAGTGGATTCACCCTCCGAAAAGTGCTACACTCTTGCAAACAATCTGCAACAGTAGTGAAAAAGTTCCCATTGTTGCGGTTCCAGCCAAGTCCCTCCCCCTGGCTCTCTCCTCCAAACTTCCAGCGAAGCGATCGCCATTTTTTTTTCTCGGAGTGACCAGAAAGCAATGAACTGGCGAGCCCTCATTCACCCAGCGAGGCTTCTCTGGTTACAGTCCCTCCACAGAGCTGCTTTAAAGCTCCCCTAAGTCACCAAGCACAACACAGCCCCGTTTGCAAGTTCCCTTTATTTTTGGCCGAAAATCGCACCCGTGCACGGGGGGGGGGGATTTTTTTTTCACTCAGGGGAGCGTGGTAACGATGATTCGCCAGCTAGATGATTCTCAACGTTAGGAGGAATCAAGGCATATTCGTTGCAACGTGTGTTTTTCTTTTTTTTAAAAAAACCCCTGTTCTTAAAGGGAAAGGGGCATTTCGGGAGCATGATAACGGCTGCCTATTGGCTGTTCGTTTGATTGACGGCCGGGGGTGGGACAAAGCACAGAAAAAATCACTTCCCGGATAGCAATTTTTGCGAGTCCGGAGACCTGTGGGAAACGATTGAAACGCTACTGGATTCCACTACAAAGGCAAGTATGCATAACGCCGAATTGCATTATTAAAAATAGCGTTTCCACTTTCAGGAACCAATTGGCAACATTGGTCCTTGCGTGGAATGGGCCTTTAAATCCCTTATATCTAAAGCCCTTTGTATTAGAAATACATTCACCAGCCCAAGCCAAAGTCCTATGTATGAGGTAGTAAAAGGTCATGGTAGAAGTCAGAGTGTTTCACAACACCTAGAATCTGTTTCAATCATAGATCTTTACTAGCCACCTTTTTATTTTTGTAATTCAGAGGTTTTTGATCTCTAGTACATATCTATCTGTAGTGTGGTAAATGTTCTCCAATAATTGCAAGCAGCTGTAACTCTTGACTTCACAACTTACCTTGATCAGTTTTGCTTTTCTGCTTTATGGTTTACTATAGTATGTCACATTGGCTTGAGCTCCCCCACATGCAACCAGCTAGGTGACCTTTTGCTTACCTCAGCACAGAACAGCACTCAGCTATTCTGACCGAGCAGTAATATCAGGGCCCTCTCAGCCTCGCCCACCTCACAGGGTGTTGTAGGAAAGGGAAGGCGACTGTAAACCGCTTTGAGACTCCTTCTGGTAGAGAAAAGTGGCATATAAGCACCAATTCTTCTTCTATCTTCCTCCAGCCAAGTTCTCCTCCCTCTGGCTACCATTTTACTTCTCATGATTGCGGCTTGTCTGGCAAGCAGTGATGTGTATGTGCATCCTGCATATAATCTGAAACCAATTTAATGGTATATCCTCTGTTCCAGGTGGAAGGTTGGTCTAATTAACTCTCTCTATCCAGTTGCCTTTTTTTTGGAGGGCCCCCAGTTATTCTTATTAAAATTCAAACGTATTAGCAAAACTATATTTAAACTTGAAGGGACTGTGTTTATTAAGAAATAAATTTAATAGTATTTAATGGTATTTAATGTGCTTTGGATTGTGACCAGATTCACAATCCATTTTTTTAAAAATTGTTCCTTGCCTGTGTATATAGCCAGTGCTTCTGAGAACTGTAGTGGAGAGGGGATACAGGGGACTCTTCTCTTCTTTGCCATGGTTGAATTGAAAATAACCAGCTAATAGCAGCTGCAGCGAAGTGGATTTAATGGGAAAGGGAGGAATTAGATCCCTAAAATTATACAACTCATATTCTTATTTATTCGGATAACATCGAAACTCTGCAACTGCTGCTATGCTAAAAACCCTACAAGATGTCTACAATAGGAAGTTCGGTTTCAAAGAAACAAAAAGTTACAGATGAGCACCATGTCTTTAATGACAAATGGACTACTGAGTACTTTTTAGTTTTAAACAAGGATAAAGCAGTTTGCCTGATATGTCTTGAAATCATCTCAGTATTAAAGGAGTACAGTATTAAAAGGCACTTTGAATCCTGTCATGAAAGCTATTCAATATAAAGGAGATGTGCAAGTAAACAAGGTTTAAAATCTTTAAAATCAATGTTTTTGCAACAAAATAGCTTTAGAAAGCATGTTGAAGAGAACCTGTCTAATGTGAGGGCAAGCAATCATGTTGCTAAATGTACTGCTGAGAATGGTAGACCATTCTCTGATGACAAATTTGTTTAAAACTGCATGGTTAAAGTAATGGAGGAAATGTGCCCAGAGATGGTATCTTGTGTTAGTTGTGTCAGTTTATCTGCATCTACAATCACCAGATGTGTTGAAGAACTAGAAGAGCTGCATGTGTCACTGGTTGTCATGGCAAAAAGTTTTGATTTTTTTTCTTTGCCATTAGATGAGAGCAATGACATTATAGACTACTGAACTACTTAACTACTAATTTTTATCAGGTAAATAGATTCCAACTTCAGAATTACATAAGACTTGTATGCACTGCAGAGTTTGAAAGGCACCACAACTGCAGAAAATGTATTCTTGAAGTTATGTAAATCAATAGAAAATCTTGTTTTGAGTTGGGATAAATCGAAAAGCATCACAACTGATGGTGAAAGAAATATGGTGGGAAATAAAACTGATGTAGTTGCAAAAATCAGTGGAGAGATACTGAAATTAAATGGTATACTTCTCATGCAATTTCACTGCATCGTCCATCAGCAAGCCTTATGTAGTAAAATTCTTCAGTGGGAACGCTTTAAGTGTGTTGTTGTATCCAGCGTTAATCACATAAGGCATCACGGCCTTGCTCATAATCAGACTAAGTCCTCAAATGTTTTTTCAACCTTCATCATGAAAGTGATGTCTTTCTTAAGGAGAAAGGAAAAGATCACGAAGTACTTTCTGACCCTGAATGGATTTTTGATTTGGCTTTCTTAACAGATATCACAGAGCATCTGAACACATTGAGTCTAAGGTTCCAGGGGAAAGGAAAGCTTTTGTGTGACATGTATACTGAACTGAAAGCTTTTGAAACTAAACTTTTTGTGAAGCAAGTTAGGGAAGGTAACTTTTCAAACTTCTAATGCTGCAATGGACTAAAATTGGAGAAGGATGGGAATTTACATTTTGATGTTGAAAGACACATCAAAGCACTGAACTTATTGCACATGGAATTTCCGAACAGATACACTGATTGCCATAAGCTTGGAAAGGAAATATGAATGTTTCAGAATTCATTTGAAGTAGCACCAGTAGATGCAAGTAACTTTTAAAAGATGGAACGAATTGATTTACAAACAAGTGATCATTTACAAAGAAAGTAGTCTGTTAGATTTCTATTCTGGTATACCTGATATAGTTATCAACCTAAAGAAATTTGGTGCAAGCATGTTCATAGTCTTTGGCACCACATACATCTGTGAACAAACCTTTTCCAAGATGAAAACTGTGGAATTGAAGTGTAGGTCAAGCCTTACAGATAAACATTTACATGACATTTTAAGAGTGTCTGGCACAAACCTTGACTTGGACATCAATGCCTTGGCTAACAGAAAAGAGCCACAAAAATCACACTGACTAGGTAAGCCTGTGTAGCTAAATAAAAAGATTCCACAGTAAAATATTATTCCAAAATGGATTGCATTAAAGTTAATATTTCTTCATTTACCTTTGAATGTTTACTTTTGATTTAAATAAGTAGGTTAATAATATTTTTACATTTTGGTTTAGGCACTTTGGGCACTTTGCATGCTAGTGTGGCCCCCATATGCCAA